>NC_090265.1:1288450213-1289050213 GCF_040414725.1 Anabrus simplex
GAAGACGAAGCAAACAGGCGTCCCACAGGGATCCGTGCTTAGACCTCTCCTGTTTACTCTATATATCAATGATATATCTTCTCAGTTCAGTAACTGTAAGTATCATTTATATGCAGATGATCTACAAATATATTATCACTGTAAAGCTATTGATATTGAGTTTGGAATTCATCAGATGAATTCCATTTTAAATCTGATTAGCTCCTATTCTAATAAGAATTGTTTATTAATTAATCCTAAAAAGACACAAGCTATTATAATAGGGCAACAAAGGCAGTTAAATATCCTTAAAAGAAATTATTGCCTTCACTTTTGCTTTGTGGTGTAGCTATACCATTTCATAAGTCGGTAAAAAATCTTGGAATTATCATAAGTGACACACTAGATTGGAGTGAGCACATAACAAGTATCTGTAGGAAAATTCACTCGTCACTTCACCCTCTCAAAACTCGCCAATCACTTCTTCCACTAAGCTTGAAAATTAAACTTATCCAGACCCTCATATTTCCCATACTTAATTATTGTGATATTGTAATGATAGATCCCACCATGGAACAGACACTAAAATTACAGAGGGAAATGAACTCATGCATTAGGTTTATATTTTCAATTAAATTTTCAACTCATATCTCCCCCTATTATGAACTTCTCTCCTGGTTAAAAATCGGTAAACTACGACATCTTCACGTTGCTACTCTCGTATTTCGTCTGCTGAATGAATCTAAACCCCAGTATTTATCCTCAAAGTTTAATTTACCCTCCTCCTCTCATGAACACAACACACGATCGACTACTACACTCTCAATTCCTGTGCATCGCTCATCTTCATTTAACCGCTCCTTTCAAGTGTCTGGTGCAAGGCTATGGAATTCCCTTCTAGTTATTGTTAGGAATTGCACTTCCTTAGCTTCTTTCAAGCGGTCTTGCCCAGATTACCTATTAAATGTATAACCAGCTTGTATGAATGGCAGTATGATGGAAGAATGAATGAGGTTAGGATTTATATTTTGTTATATTACTTCATTATTCTGTTTTATAAAGTTTATTAGATATGTGGTTAAGTGTAAGAGAGGGCCGTGAGCCTTAACTTCGCCACAAAAGAAGGCATGAAGTAAATAAATAAAAGGCCAGATATAGGACGATAAAAGGTGTGGAGACGTAAAGGACGTGGTGGAAAGTACCAGCAGGTTCAAGAGGTGCATGTATTTGGAGGTAGTGGTGTAATATTTTGGGGTGGGATTGTACATGGGAGTCATACAATTTTGATACCAATTCGAGGTGTGTTAACTGCCCAGCGGTATACCGATGAAATTCTTGGACCGTTTGCACAACTCTCGATCTTTCTACCACGTCCTTTACGTCTCCACACCCTTTGTCGTCCTATATATGGACCTTTTTCCTCAAGATGGCGTCAATGTGCTGATCGCAAGCATGCCACAACGTGTCAGAGACCTAAACAGTGCCAGAGGAGGACATACATGGTATTAAGGCAGAGTGAAGAAGGGACAAACTTCACTTTTTAAAAACTTTGTAAAAGGTTATATTTCCAGGTTGTGTGTCTCTTTCGTACAATAAACTACATTCTGTAACTTTATTATTGCATTGCATAGTTGATATTCCAAACTTTTGGTGACTACCTTTTCTTTATAGACTGTTACGCCTTTCTCCATTCAGTCTGCAGGCCACGGAGAATGAATGAAGCGCCTAAAAATTTGTGCACTTGCAACAAGCTCTGTAGCCTTGTTTAGTTTCAAACATTTTACCTTTTAAATCATTAAAAACTGAATCTAACCATCGTCGCCTTGGTCTCCTGCTTGTCGTACCTTCAATAGCTGACTCCATTATTCATCTACTGTCCTCCTCTATTCAATTCACATGAACCTTTTTGTAATTGAATACACTATATGATGCTCTTATTAGGCTAGGGAAGATTTCTTGACAAAGATGTAGAACGCACATCAATAGCCATATCCGAAGCTTTGTCAAACTTCGACGCCCTACAGCGTCCTAACCATGCATTTTCGTACAAGGACCCCTTCTTGAGAAATGTTCAGTTGGCCTTCCCACACGGCATACTAAGTGTTGTCACATTCATTCTGAATCACTTGTGTACACATCAGCAGAGACTCTGCAAACACACAGCGGGCTTAAGAAACACTCAACAGACGGAGGTAGTGGCTAAGATGCTACAGGCCTTTACAATGAAACAACTATAAGTATGTTGAGGCAGCTGGCAATAACATCTTCTATTAACAAATTACGAAATCCAAGTGTTTACTTATTTCCATCCGAGAGAAACACCTTCCCCCTTTTAATTACCTTTACAGTTTATTTGAAATAGACGGTGCGACGTAAAGCCCCTAGCGAAAGATATTTGAAATGGACTCATGATGTCATAAAGCTACATATGATTGTAAAACGGGATATTGGCCATATAATATAAACACATAGAGTGTTTTCCGGGGCAATTTTTAATATTTATCTCCACCACACTTGTTTCGCTTTACCCACCAGTTATGCTGCTCTGCCGTGAAGTTCAATTTTCGTCTAATGATTAATAACTGTCGAGTTTATATTGTTGTTTACGACTCCACTGTGAAACACCGCCAGGCACAAAATGTTATACGGTAACTGCTCAATTTCCATCATTCAGCATTTCGCGCTCTGAATAATGGATTTGTAAATATATTTCATGGACAGTTGTCCCACAACTTATTACAAAATCTGTAGTTAATAAAGTATTAATAAAGTAGTAGTATTATGAGATAAATATAAATTTTTAAAAATATAGTTCAGTTGTAATAACAACGAGTTAACTAGAGGATAAGGGTGAGGGTGGGGGTGAGGGTGGGGGTGAGGGTGGGGGTGAGGGTGAGGAGTCAGAAAAATGTGCGGCAGCTGTACAATGTAGAGTCGCTACAGTTATTTACGTGAAACCTCTATCTTCTGAATTTTTTATTGGCTTTAGGTACCAGACCAAACATCCAGGTAAAAATACATTAAAATACAAAATATATACAGTAAATATACACTTAGAATACATAGAAACATATGAATCTTCCATAATATTGCATTTGGATTATGTTCTGAGTCATTAAGAATACACAGAGAAAAACGAAGAAATTGAAACACTGTAACTGTAGTATGTTTAGTTATTTTTTCCAATGTTGTATAACGTCAAACTTTATAGTCTTAAATCTGTGTCTTTTAAGAATATGGCGATTGCATTATACACCTTTGGTTGCTGGGATGATAAAATGCACTGTATGCTGACTGGTAATTGGAAGCTCAATAAAGGCAAAGTTGTTATTACTTTTGTCCGCTGTACATTATAAAGATGGCGCGAGAAGAAAATGTGGTTGAGGTCACCGATTATTTGACGGCCACAGGAACAGTAAGGCGAGTTTAAGACTCCTCTCCGGTAGAGATGATTTGCAAACCTGCCGTGATTGAACCTCACGTCAATAAGAGAAGTGGCGTATCGGCGACATGCATTCCATTTGGAGAACCAAGGTGAGTGAGGAGGGTATGGCTGGACTGCAGCGTATTGTTTTTCCCGTTGTCTTATTGTAATATTCCATTCTTCTTCAATTTGCGTTCGAGAACGCTGCTTGATATGTGGCACAAAGTCTCGAATTGACACTGGTGAATCTAGGCGTTCGCCCAAATGCGTTGCTGCTCTAGCGAGCTGGTCAACATATTCGTTGTGTAGGATATCTCTATGGCTACGTATTCAAAGATAGTACAGACATGTAAGTTGTCGAAATCAGTGAATGATCTCGATTTCATGAACCATTAGTTCGTATATACCAGGTGACTGTAGAATCTTCAAGACGCTGAGAGAGTCAGTAATTATGAGAACTGCTGAAGGTTTAACACTTAAACTGTATGCTAGAGCTTCGGAAATAGCGACAGCTTCTTCAGTAATACTAGTCCAGTCATTTGGTGCAGTAAAGAAACGAGATTCTTCAGTTGCGGGACAGTAATCTTGTAATTAGTGATAATAAACGATTTGGAATTTTTACAGCATTTTATTTATTCATTTAAATTTTCTTGCATATTGCTTTGCAATTGTCAAAAAAATTGATAAATGAATAATAATGTGAGGAGTAAGAGATTTATGATTGACCATGACTTTTGTTTTTACAACAGGCCAGCTCTTGCAGACTCAAGTTTGTGACGCATACGCAGCTGTCTCATTCGTTCTGAAGATGTACTTTTGTTTACATTCGATCCCGTATTAAGTCCGGTTTCCTGCTGCATACTTCCATATAGGCTTTTATCCACTTCTTAGTAATATATTCGGATGTTTTCGTGAACAAAGTCGTCAGTCAATATACCGTTTTCTTGTGCTATTAGTTTTAGGTCGCACCGACTCAGTCAGGTCTTATGCCAACGGTGTAATAGTACAAAGTTAGGACTGAGAAGAAAGCGATCGTGGCCTTAATTAAGGTACAGCTCCAGCATTTGTTTAGTATGGAAATTTGAAATCACAGAAAAACAAACATCTTCAGGGCTGCCGACAGTGTGGGAGGTTCAAACGGGGAGCAGCAGTGTGTGTCAGTAGCTATGACAGTATCACAAACCGAAGTTGGTCAGCGATCTAGCGCCGCTACTCTCTTCACTGTACCTAAATATATACATATATATAATCCACAGCCTGTTTCCAGTCGTTCGACCGCGTCAGGAGTGGGATGAATGAAGCCCCATCTAGCGGCGAGGATAGAAATTGTGCCGGCTGCCGAACCTGTCCCAATCCTCTTAAATAATGATTAATGACTGACAGATGAAATAATACTGGAGATTGTTGCTGGAATAAAAGATGACAGGGAAAACCGAAGTACCCGGAGAAAACCTGCCCCGCCTCCGCTTTGTCCAGCACAAATCTGACATGGAGTGACCGGGATTTGAACCACGGAAGCCAACGGTGAGAGCTACGGAGGCTCCACCTAAATATGTATACGAATTTGCGAATACCATTTCTACGCAGACGATATTCAACTATGTATACGTATAAACCCGGAAGAAATTCAACGAGATTTTAATGAACTGAACGATAACCGTTCAAATCACAAGCAGTCATAATAGGATCCAAAAATATCCGTACCAAACTGAAAATTGTTAAAACTCCTTAAATCACCGGGCGAGTTGGCCGTGCGCGTAGAGGCGCGCGGCTGTGAGCTCGCATCCGGGAGATAGAGGGTTCGAATTCCACTATCGGCAGCCCTGAAGATGGTTTTCCGTGGTTTCCCATTTTCACACCAGGCAAATGCAGGGGCTGTATCTTAATTAAGGCCACGACTGCTTCCTTCCAACTCGTAGGCCTTTCCTATCCCATCGTCGCCATAAGACCTATCTGTATCGGTGCGACGTAAAGCCCCTAGCAAAAAAAACTCCTTAAATACTATTCCACTCAATACCAATAAAATTAAACGAAACTGTAAAGAGCATTGGCCCCATTTTCTATAAGCACTTAAATGGACAGACCACACCAGGAAAAATTTCCGGCGAGTTTTCTTTCCTTGCATTCCCTTAAAAGGCTACAATGTCTCCTTCCTTTAAATATAAGGAAGTTATTTGTTCAAAGCTTAACATTGTCCATCTGCAACTATGGTGACGTAATATACAACAGACCAAATTGCACACTTAGTGCTAAACTTCAGTGGGCTTATATTGCATGCGTTCGTTTTAAACTAAATATGTCTATGTATTGCCATGTCACCATGTCTTGAACAGCTGTTGCGGTTATATTATTAACTATTGATAGGTTTAGCAAGGGAGAAAAGAAACATTGGCCAACGTATTAAGTGCAATCCTGCAAATGGTTTTAACTGGGGAACCCACTGAAAATCACACAAAGGATGGGCGGAAATGGTATTTTAAACTACCCTCTTGCTCAGTTATACCGAGCTCGATAGTTGCATTCGCTTAAGTGCGGCCATTATCCAGTATTCGGGAGATAGTGGGTTCGAATCCCACTGTCGGCAGCCCTGAAGGTGGTTTTCCGTGGTTTCTCATTTTCACACCAGGCAAATACTGGCAGTTGTAAAAAAATTACTCAATTAATTTACCTGTCTTCAAGCTTTTTTTAACAATCTGTTTTACGTCACACCGACACAGACAGGTCTTATGACGACAGCGGGATAGAAAAGGGCTAGGAGCGGGAGAGAAGCGGCCGTGGGCTTAATTAAGTTACAGCCCCAGCATATGCCTTGTGTGAAAATGAGAAACCACGGAAAAGCATATTCAGGGTTTCCGACAGTGGGGTTCGAACCTATCTTCAAGTCAGACCCAGACTTACTGACCTCAATGCCACGACAGCGCATCTGATGAGAGGTGTTTTAAACTTGACCAGAGATACAGAACGAACACTGACTCTTAACATTCGGCACCATTTCAATACAGAGGGAAATGTGGGTTGTAAAATATAGACAAAAACCACTCTCAGCATGGCCACCACTAATTATTCCATATGTATTCCAACTTTTCCACTTTACCTTAATCTCATCCATCCTTCCACAAATACTTAACATGTCATATCAAAATTCCACATGAATTGGCCCGGACTTGATATGTGGTAATCTTCATGAGGAACCTATGCCACCCTGCCTCCTTTCTATACTGGATATTGCTCGCGTTCGGTTTAATCTATTTTGGAAGTTGCACACGAAATAACATTTACGTAGTGTAAGTTACTTATCACTGCGCTTACAAGTACCCGCAGAGTTATGGATAACTCGAATATAAAAAATAGGTTACGTTACATAACAACCGGTTTGTGAATCGTGACACGACCTCGCACTTGACTTGAGTTACTAGTGAATTATACAGTATATAATTTGTTTACATCGCCCGTAACCTGTCACCTACATTCATTTTTGAGCACCGTATAATAATCAGAAAATCGTAGCTGACAAATTCTCAGAAGTTGATTTGGTGACTATTCGACCAAAACACACCACAATTGTCTGACTATTCGAGAAGATTCGCGGTCGAGTTTCGAACTTCTCAAACTGATCGTTGTTTAGAAATTCCCGCGTATCTACTGAAATAGAACAGTGTACGACCCTATTAGTCTCATCTACGAGACAAAGAAGAGATGATTTTCAGAACACCAGAGCAAGCGAAATCTGTCATCATACCTCCGCCAAATAACTTTCTCACATCTGTAGCTTTATTCCAATCTGATTGCTCAAAATCAACATAATTTTGGGAAATCATCGAAGTGAGATCCAGGAGACTACTGGTAGTCGAAATGGGATGAAGGTGCTGTAAGCTTACTCTACAGGATACGGTTAGGAACACCAACGTCAGGGAAATTTTCTTGACGTCGCACCGATATGAGATAGGTCATACGGCGACAATAAGATAGGAAAGGGCTAGGAGTGGGAAGGAAGCGGCCGTAGCCTTAATCAAACACTTTAATACATCAATACCGGACAGCTCTACCTCAACAGCACTGAGTGGAGTGTGAACAACGGAGGTGGTGATATCTAGCGTGTGGGTGTGACAAGCCCAGGAAGTGCATACTGAACCCATGACCTTTGTGCCCTAAGAACATTATGCATAGTGTAACAAAATAATTAAAAGTTGGATTCTTGATAGCATGGAGTTGACACGTGACGAGGGGGTGATTACCTTCGGTCCCACGCTCTGGGGTACGTGACGTCAACCACACGTGTCGACGGCGGAAGAATCTCAAGTAATTTTTATGAACTATTTCAAAGCGCGTGTACACGGCGTGACCACGCCAAGTCAAAAAAATATAGTGCCTATCAAAGGGGGTCAATCATCTCACAAATCGAACCCGTAAAAATTTTAAATGCCCATGAACACTACCGCCAGAAATGTAGCAAGCATGTAGTCACTTTCAAAACTCTTGAAATTACAGTTTAGGTAAGTCAGAAAATTTAGAGAAATATTCTTGGCGGCAAAGGGAGAGATCCGAAGAGAGGGGGTAACTGCTATAAATATGAAGGGACGCCATGACGAAGTTTCCTTCTCCGGCATTTGTGATACAAAGCGGACGAAAATTTGTTGAGCTGCTCTGCGAAATCAAATCAACGAAAGTAGACTGAGTTCGACTGCAGATTTTAGCCATTGCGGCTTAGTCTTGACTCCATGGGGAGATAGTTTTCTTGAGAGAAATAAGTGTATCAGATAGGACGGTCAAAGTACTGAAATATTCTAATGTGATTAAGTAATTCGTGTGCGGGAATAATTATAATCCATCGTGTGCGCTCCGCAAACAAGTGAAGGGTATTTTCTTTTTCTTTTTATGCTTTATTCCAGGAAACCTGAAGAAACACAATGATATGTACAGCCATGAATGTAAAAATGGCTAAATAAAATGCCAGGGTCGCAGGTGAGCCCTATGACGAACAAATGGTGACTACATAAGGTAATGTGACTTTCCATCTTACTGCCTCTTATATCTTGTCTCGTGATTTCTTGTATTTGAATGGGGATATACGACGCAGTGGTCACCCCTACTAAGTTTTGTAAATGTGAGAGTACGACTAAAAGAGTCATTGGTTTTATTTTCCACTTGGATAAATTTTGAAGTCTTGCGAGGGCCGTATAATGTTGTAAAAAGTTATTGAATAAGGTTCTGAAGTGATATCACGTCCAATGTAGATCGTCATCCGTGTGAGTGTACTGCCTGTATTTTGTGATGTCGAAGTAAGATGTTCATTCGACGTAAAATTCTTCTGTCTGCAATTTGACGTTAATAATAATAATCCATGGTCACTCATTTTCAATCGAGTGGAAGCGCGCTGTCGGGTGAGAGCCAAGGGAGATGAATTTGGTCACGGAGAGAAACGTTTTTATTTAATGCCCATTTTAAACTGTGTCTGACTGACAAATAAAAGATCTAGTAGAATGTTTCAGTCATTTCTCGTAAAAATCAAGTTATTAAATACGATATCATTTATGCGAAGTTATTCATGAGTAATGCATTGTGCGATATTAGATGTTGGGATTTCTAGTGAGGATTTTATTCCAGTTCTTTGTCGATGATAATTGTGGAGCTGGGAAACAGAGGTTAGTTTGTGAATCAGGTTGGACCTGTCATTGAAGCCGGCATACGGAAGCCCGAGGAATGTTTTATATGAGTTGAGATGAGATGTGCGAATCAGGTTAGAGTCCTGTCATTGAAGCCGGGATATGATAACCCGAGGAATATTTTATAATGTTGAGAATGGAAAGAAATTCATAGAAATCCATAGCGGTATAATTGGCGACGCGTATAATTAGTGTGGGCATCTTGAAGCATATCTGTGCATTTTGTTGGTTAGAATATCGTATTTGTTTAATCATGTCGGCAGAGTTTAAAGGGAGCATTTTGAGAAGTCAGTCAGGTAGAACGAACCGGGTGGTTTATGTAACTGCCAAGCGAGCATGGGGTGAGAGACCTAAGCGGACAGCGGGGATAATAACGGGAATAGGAGTGGAGTCGAGATTGTACTGTATTCTCGGCCAGGAAAACGTTAAATGCTGGATTTAGTTGAAATTTCATAGCCGGTATTGATCTAAGTATTGCGAAATACTGTAATTGGGGACGGAATGAACATTTGAAACCATGAACTTTGAGTATAAGGAACAGAGTAACCCAATTTCAGGATTGTCCAAAATATAGAGCGATGGTCGTGATGATCGATTTGTCTGCGAGGGGTGTGCAAAATTCAGTGATGACGAGATATGACATCGTAATGATATGGCGAGTTGTTTGCTTTGTACGTAGATTATTAGGATATCCAAGTGTTAATAACGGTTAGGATTAGATTAGATTTTTAAGCATGATATCACGAGATGAGATATATAGCTGGACCTGAATGATGTAACAAATTCTTTTCCAGCCAGATAAACATCGCAATATTGAATTTACATCACAGCTGCGTAGAAAGTTGTGAAGAAACCAGAGTCCGCGGAGATAAAATTTACTGTTCTTTAACATTTCGATAAATCATTTAAATTTATTAAATTATTAAATTCAGTGAAACCGCATTTTGAAATAACTTTAATCAAGCGAATAACTTGGAGATGCATTCTGGAAATTTTAGTTTGTTGTCTGGGGAATATTAAAAATAAAGTAAAGATTAAAGGGACATATCCGAAGGAAATGGATTTTACTGCCACAAAGTTTGTGAGCATTGCTATTGTTGTAATTATTGAACTTTGATTGATTGAGCAGTGAATGTGCTGGGGATAGTAAAGTGGAAACTTTGGTCATCAACCGATGTAACTTAATTGTGTTTAGCCTTCAGCCTAGAAACTTGGATGATCAGGGGGTCATCAACCTCAGTGACTTAGATTAGGGCCATATGCCATTGTAGCATCATTTCCTTGCGGTCATCATCCACTATGACTTTAAAGTAACTTAAAAGATTAGAGGTCGGTCCATGACATAGACGCAGGTCACATCGATTCGATTAAGGGTCCATGCCGTAGAACCACTGTGTGGCACACACCGATTGGACGGCCTTAATTATACTCAGAGTCCAGAGTTCGTGTTACGAGGGCTGGACCATAACGAATCACTATGATGGTACATGTGGTCTCACATGGAAGCCGAATTTAAGGATTTCCAGACTTTCCTTTCTTAAATGATTAATAATTGAGACAATGGTTTCTAGTAAGAATGCCCATCAGGCGATTGCGTTAAAGTCTCACACCAGTGTTCTGACATTTATGTAAAAATGATTGTGGTGTCCAGTGGACACAATTGACTATGACATCGTTGACATAGTAAATTACTTCATTTCCCTGAATAAATAGGAATCTTATAAATAGACCTTTCATTCCAGTAGATAGATTAGAATTAATGAACCCTACCTTTACCTCAGCAAGTGACGAAGAACCCGAAACGACCCAAGAGACAGATCTCATGAGCTTTGCTGATAGGTAAGGAAGGTAGGTATCCCTCAATATGGACCAAAAGGGTTCAGTAAAATGTCGCACCAACGATGGGGCATAAGTCACGATAACGATGAGGGAACCTAAGTCACGATAACGATAAGGATATTTGGAAAAATCGTGTACTAGAGGAAAAGAGAAATAATGTTGAGGCTATGCCACATTATGGATGATAAAATCGTGCGCCAGAGTTGATAGTGAACTCGAAGAAATAGATAAACGCCCGATGAGTAAGGCTAGGAGATACCATTATGAGAATAATTTATCTACTGAATGAAAGGTATAATTTAAGTGTGTTAGTGTAATTTCCCAAATTTTTGAATACTGGTTTGAGTGTTTTGGCTGATCACTTTGATCGAGTGAACATTGAATTTCACATTTTATTAAATAAAATTTTAGAGAATGTTGCATTTACAGTGTGATGTGTTGGATAGGAGGATGTTGTGATGTTTATCGTTGTAGTCGTATTATACGCCGTTGAAGTCTCGGGCTCACCGATGACCTATCGTTTTTTGTTAAATACAGTATGTTTATGCAGGAGGGAGAATTGGCCCAAGGGCCGTTGTACCAAATGATCAAGGACTTAATGGAGAGGATGGAAGCCAATAGGAAGGACTTAAGTGAGAGTATTAAATCTATGGGTGTAAGGTTGGATAATAAGCTGGAGACAGTGGACAATAAATTAGATAGTGCAGATGTAGAATTAAAATGTATGAAGGAAGTTGTTCAAAATGTTGACATTAAAGTGCAGGACACTCAGGATAGTTGTAAGGAAGCTAGCGTTGATATTAGGAAGGACATTGGTGACTTAAATGTGAAGGTGGAGCAGAACACTAAAGCACAGGTTGACTTTAAACATGAAATAAATCAGCAGTTCATAGAAACTCGCGAGCTACATCGTGTTCTCAGTGAAAATCAGGACATAATTAGAGGAGACCTCGATAGGCACGTCAACGAAAGTAGGGAACTACATCAGCAGTTGATGTCAGATCAAGCTGAGCTTAAGGCCGATCTGAAGACAGAGGTAGAGAAGTTCAACATCATGCGTGAAGACGATAAGTCAAAGGTCTTTACAGCAATGAATGAACATAAGGAAATGTTGCGTAAAGAGATAGCCGTCGTAAATGACAAAGTAGACCAGGTAGCCGAAGACGTCAAGGCAACTGTAGACCAGCGTATTGAGGCCATTGACTTTAAATTAATCCAGATGAATAAAGAGGATATGAGAAAATTAGGTACAACTCAGGAAGAGACGGCTAGGAGTATTGAGGAGGTACAGGTAGACTTGAAGGAACCAAGTGAAAATATAAGGGCGGATGCGAAAGAATTGAAGGAGAAGTTAGAAATAGTGAATGTTAAACCGAACACTACACTGGAACAGATAGATAACACTCAGTCTCCTGAATCAGCGTCACAAGTAGTTACGCATGTGGAAAACCAAGTGGATGTCGTAATTCATATCCAAGAGAGTAGACCGGAAACGGATGTTTCACAGGCAGTCATACAAGAGAATAATGAGCAACGATTTGAAACCATACTAAACCAGGATAGTAAGAACGTGGGACAGCTTAGCTACCTGTACGTAAAGTGGAATAGACGCCGTGGTCCATGTAGGAGGAACCAGAGTCGATGTCGGGAAAATTCTTACCAAAGACGTAGACGCCATCGTGGAAATGAAGCCGATAGAAGATGGAATAATTACAAATCAAGACATTCTGATCTATGGCATGGGTCTGAAGAGGAAAAAGCAAAACCTAAACGATTTGGTGCCAATAAGAAGAAGAGGCCTAAGAAACGTAGAAGTGATGAACGTTCAGACGAGGATGCCAGCGATGACGATTATAGTCCGTCAAGAAAGGCTAAAGCAAATGCGAAGAAGTGTAAGCCTGCTGCTAAAATGAAGATGAGGATGATGAAGAAGATGGGTAAGCCAGCTGCAAAAATGAAGATGATGATGATGATGATGAAGAAGGGTCAGCCAGCTGCTAAAATGAAGAAGATGAGGAGAATGATGAAGAAGAAGAACGGTAAACCACCTGCAAAAATGAAGAAAGTCAGTGACAACGATAGTAATGAGGACAGGGATTTGAACCCAGAAACTTCGCATTTTGATGTGAATGCAAGTTCGTCGAGAAGTTGGAAGGACAAACCACCTAACTTCCAATAAGTCAACTACAATTTACTGGAGATCTACCCGCAACCCCGAACTCCCCAAGCAACCAAGAACTACCAGGAAGCTGAAGGCATCAACCAGTATCCGTACACCAGAAGATGACCAACTGCATAAGAGAGAAGAAAGGAATTTACATTCAAAGGTCATGTTTCATCAGACGTCAAAATTAGAAATTTCGCCATCTGGAATATTTAAAGGAAATTCCTTGTCACTGCGCGAAAGGAATTCGTGTCTTGGGGGAAATATGAACCCATGACCTTTGTGCCCTAAGAACATTATGCATAGTGTAACAAAATAATTAAAAGTTGGATTCTTGATAGCATGGAGTTGACACGTGACGAGGGGGTGATTACCTTCGGTCCCACGCTCTGGGGTACGTGACGTCAACCACACGTGTCGACGGCGGAAGAATCTCAAGTAATTTTTATGAACTATTTCAAAGCGCGTGTACACGGCGTGACCACGCCAAGTCAAAAAAATATAGTGCCTATCAAAGGGGGTCAATCATCTCACAAATCGAACCCGTAAAAATTTTAAATGCCCATGAACACTACCGCCAGAAATGTAGCAAGCATGTAGTCACTTTCAAAACTCTTGAAATTACAGTTTAGGTAAGTCAGAAAATTTAGAGAAATATTCTTGGCGGCAAAGGGAGAGATCCGAAGAGAGGGGGTAACTGCTATAAATATGAAGGGACGCCATGACGAAGTTTCCTTCTCCGGCATTTGTGATACAAAGCGGACGAAAATTTGTTGAGCTGCTCTGCGAAATCAAATCAACGAAAGTAGACTGAGTTCGACTGCAGATTTTAGCCATTGCGGCTTAGTCTTGACTCCATGGGGAGATAGTTTTCTTGAGAGAAATAAGTGTATCAGATAGGACGGTCAAAGTACTGAAATATTCTAATGTGATTAAGTAATTCGTATGCGGGAATAATTATAATCCATCGTGTGCGCTCCGCAAACAAGTGAAGGGTATTTTCTTTTTCTTTTTATGCTTTATTCCAGGAAACCTGAAGAAACACAATGATATGTACAGCCATGAATGTAAAAATGGCTAAATAAAATGCCAGGGTCGCAGGTGAGCCCTATGACGAACAAATGGTGACTACATAAGGTAATGTGACTTTCCATCTTACTGCCTCTTATATCTTGTCTCGTGATTTCTTGTATTTGAATGGGGATATACGACGCAGTGGTCACCCCTACTAAGTTTTGTAAATGTGAGAGTACGACTAAAAGAGTCATTGGTTTTATTTTCCACTTGGATAAATTTTGAAGTCTTGCGAGGGCCGTATAATGTTGTAAAAAGTTATTGAATAAGGTTCTGAAGTGATATCACGTCCAATGTAGATCGTCATCCGTGTGAGTGTACTGCCTGTATTTTGTGATGTCGAAGTAAGATGTTCATTCGACGTAAAATTCTTCTGTCTGCAATTTGACGTTAATAATAATAATCCATGGTCACTCATTTTCAATCGAGTGGAAGCGCGCTGTCGGGTGAGAGCCAAGGGAGATGAATTTGGTCACGGAGAGAAACGTTTTTATTTAATGCCCATTTTAAACTGTGTCTGACTGACAAATAAAAGATCTAGTAGAATGTTTCAGTCATTTCTCGTAAAAATCAAGTTATTAAATACGATATCATTTATGCGAAGTTATTCATGAGTAATGCATTGTGCGATATTAGATGTTGGGATTTCTAGTGAGGATTTTATTCCAGTTCTTTGTCGATGATAATTGTGGAGCTGGGAAACAGAGGTTAGTTTGTGAATCAGGTTGGACCTGTCATTGAAGCCGGCATACGGAAGCCCGAGGAATGTTTTATATGAGTTGAGATGAGATGTGCGAATCAGGTTAGAGTCCTGTCATTGAAGCCGGGATATGATAACCCGAGGAATATTTTATAATGTTGAGAATGGAAAGAAATTCATAGAAATCCATAGCGGTATAATTGGCGACGCGTATAATTAGTGTGGGCATCTTGAAGCATATCTGTGCATTTTGTTGGTTAGAATATCGTATTTGTTTAATCATGTCGGCAGAGTTTAAAGGGAGCATTTTGAGAAGTCAGTCAGGTAGAACGAACCGGGTGGTTTATGTAACTGCCAAGCGAGCATGGGGTGAGAGACCTAAGCGGACAGCGGGGATAATAACGGGAATAGGAGTGGAGTCGAGATTGTACTGTATTCTCGGCCAGGAAAACGTTAAATGCTGGATTTAGTTGAAATTTCATAGCCGGTATTGATCTAAGTATTGCGAAATACTGTAATTGGGGACGGAATGAACATTTGAAACCATGAACTTTGAGTATAAGGAACAGAGTAACCCAATTTCAGGATTGTCCAAAATATAGAGCGATGGTCGTGATGATCGATTTGTCTGCGAGGGGTGTGCAAAATTCAGTGATGACGAGATATGACATCGTAATGATATGGCGAGTTGTTTGCTTTGTACGTAGATTATTAGGATATCCAAGTGTTAATAACGGTTAGGATTAGATTAGATTTTTAAGCATGATATCACGAGATGAGATATATAGCTGGACCTGAATGATGTAACAAATTCTTTTCCAGCCAGATAAACATCGCAATATTGAATTTACATCACAGCTGCGTAGAAAGTTGTGAAGAAACCAGAGTCCGCGGAGATAAAATTTACTGTTCTTTAACATTTCGATAAATCATTTAAATTTATTAAATTATTAAATTCAGTGAAACCGCATTTTGAAATAACTTTAATCAAGCGAATAACTTGGAGATGCATTCTGGAAATTTTAGTTTGTTGTCTGGGGAATATTAAAAATAAAGTAAAGATTAAAGGGACATATCCGAAGGAAATGGATTTTACTGCCACAAAGTTTGTGAGCATTGCTATTGTTGTAATTATTGAACTTTGATTGATTGAGCAGTGAATGTGCTGGGGATAGTAAAGTGGAAACTTTGGTCATCAACCGATGTAACTTAATTGTGTTTAGCCTTCAGCCTAGAAACTTGGATGATCAGGGGGTCATCAACCTCAGTGACTTAGATTAGGGCCATATGCCATTGTAGCATCATTTCCTTGCGGTCATCATCCACTATGACTTTAAAGTAACTTAAAAGATTAGAGGTCGGTCCATGACATAGACGCAGGTCACATCGATTCGATTAAGGGTCCATGCCGTAGAACCACTGTGTGGCACACACCGATTGGACGGCCTTAATTATACTCAGAGTCCAGAGTTCGTGTTACGAGGGCTGGACCATAACGAATCACTATGATGGTACATGTGGTCTCACATGGAAGCCGAATTTAAGGATTTCCAGACTTTCCTTTCTTAAATGATTAATAATTGAGACAATGGTTTCTAGTAAGAATGCCCATCAGGCGATTGCGTTAAAGTCTCACACCAGTGTTCTGACATTTATGTAAAAATGATTGTGGTGTCCAGTGGACACAATTGACTATGACATCGTTGACATAGTAAATTACTTCATTTCCCTGAATAAATAGGAATCTTATAAATAGACCTTTCATTCCAGTAGATAGATTAGAATTAATGAACCCTACCTTTACCTCAGCAAGTGACGAAGAACCCGAAACGACCCAAGAGACAGATCTCATGAGCTTTGCTGATAGGTAAGGAAGGTAGGTATCCCTCAATATGGACCAAAAGGGTTCAATACTTGTCGTGTTACAGTTGAGAGGAATGCGTCTCCACTCATCGGAAATATTTTTGTTATAATTTATGAGTCATATTAATTAAGAATGAAATGTTAAAATATGAAATGCCTTCTTCATAAACATCCAAACAAGCTATGTCTTAAAAAATAAAAGTGTTATTTTTTTATTTGAGGATCTACCCAGCCTCTGGGAGATATACTTAATAACTACTCTCTCCTCTTCTTTTTGGCCTTCCCGGTTACCAGAGGCAGCATTTTGTATGGACTTGGCTTAGTTTTGCGGCCGGATGCCTTTCCTAACACCAGCCGTCTGTGGAGGGATATATTCACTATTGCATGTTTGTGTGGTTGTTTGTCGTGTGACGTGTTGTATGTATTGGAAGATGCGTATGAATAGGTACACAAACCCGTATCCCCGATCTACAGGAATTAACAGGCGTGATTGAAATCTCCGACCCAGTCGGCAATGGTACCAGAGCCCTCTGAACCGAAGGCCAATACGCTGACCATGTTGGTGATTACTGCTTTAAGAGAAAGTGCAAGTGGCCAACCATCCTCTATAAACACTAATGAGAAGGAAAATGCTATTTGCTTTACGTCACACCGACACAGATAGGTCTTATGGCGACGATGGAACAGCAAAGGCCTAGGAATGGGAAGGAAGCGGCCATAGCCATAATTATGGTGTCAAAATGGGAAACAACGGAAAACCATCTTCAGGGCTGCCGATAGTAGGGTTCGAACCGACTATCACTCGAATGCAAGCTGATAACTACGTGGCCCAAACCGCACAACCACTTGCTCGGCAATATTATTGGTTTTACTAACATCCCAGTAGAGTATTTGATTGATTTCTTAATATAAGGGCCATAGAAGGTAACCTCAACACAGATGCGAGGTCATGACTATTGTAATACTTGCGGTCCTTACCAGTTGCCATGTCATTATCTTGCTAGCTAATTTGCTCAGCGCAAACACTTTTCTTGGAATATAACTGCAATGTAAGATTTAGTGAAAAACTCTGATACATTATAATATAAACAACACGCCAGTGCGCTGAAAACCGCGAGCTGTTAGGTATTGTCATATTAGAGTATTTGCCTTAATTAAGGTACTGTACAGTCCCGGAATTTGCATGGTGCGAAAATGGGAAACCACGGAAAGCCATCTTCAGGGCTGCCGACAATGGGGTTCGAAATCATTCTCTCCCGAATGCAAGCTGGCAACGCGGATTTTAACCTTAATAGGTTAATTCTTTTGGCTCGAGCACTGGGTATTTATGATGTCTTCAACATTAAAAATCATCTTAGGCAGGGCCCCATCCTCACAGATATGCAGGACGCCTAAAGGTGGTCTACTAGAAAAGACTTGCATTAGGCAATACGCCATTATTATAACGTCCATGTAGATTGTAGAACACCAAGGTAAAATAATAGTAATAATAATAATAATAATAATAATAATAATAATAATAATAATAATAATAATAATAATAATAATAATAATAAGTAATCAACTTCCTCAAGGACAGTGGCTTGCACTCCAAAATCTAATTACCTTATACTTATATTTTCCTTTACCTTTTTATAATTACATTATTATTATTATTATTATTATTATTATTATTTAATCATATGTAAGAGTCGCGATAAGACCTTGGAGTTAAAGCGACTACAAACAACCCTAATAAAAATAAGAAAAGAAGGAGAGGAAACAAGGTAACCAATTCCACTTGCCTAGATGTACATTCAACTCCAGAAGAAATTACTGCTGACTTGAAAAACAGCTCTTTTATTTCAGAGCCAACTGTATTACTTGTAAGAGGAAACCGAAAGCCTTCGGACGGAGAGAGAAGCTGTTTTTCCAGTTGAGGATAAGCTTCAATCTACAGACTTGACAAGTACATACAGAGCCAGCCGGTCGTATGGAAAAGTACAAAAGCAGTGTGTGAAAGGTCTGTATCGGATTTACTGGTGAACCATTATTACAAGAGATTGCAGACCTGTCTTCCTCGCTCCTCCTGGCCGGGAAGGAATGGAAGTTGGGCTTGACAGAAAACAATAGCCTGGCGCTCGAACAGCTGTTTAGAGCTGTGGACGCTGGTTCGCTCTTGCGGCCAAACCTCGTACTAGTGCACGCGGTGGCAGCGCGAGATCCAGTCTGCTCACAGTTGGCTTTTCAAACGTGCGATCGTAGCGTGGTAACGAAACTCGCGTCTCTGTGCGCTTGTCCAGTGAACATAACCGTCAAGTGTCTCGTGCGCGTGTTTTATTAGTGAGAGTGCTTGTCGTTTGTGATGCACCCGATGAGGGTGAATAGTACAAGTGACCGAGTGTTGAATGGTGTAACAGAAGCTGCAACCTGGAGACACAGCTGGCATTTCTCGCCGTACCTGTCGGAATTACCGGTCGGATCTCTGTGTGGACCCACACTCAGCTGGGAATCGCAACTGTTGAGTGGCAGTACAATCATCTATGCCAACAGTAACAGCAAGCCCAGCATCAATAAGGCCCGGAGACATACAAAGTAAGTTCATGTCGTGTCCACGTGCAAAAGAAGGTGTAATGAAATAAACATACCTGTCTTTAATTCTTGATTTCTGATGTACGGCCATTTCAGAAAGTCTTGTTTATTAATAATTAATTAAATTAATTAAAGAATTATCATGAATTAATTATTTCATGATAATTCTTGATTACTACTATGTTCACATCCAGCATGGACACAAATAACTATTATTTCAAGCTGTAAAAACCTATAGATCATCATATATTCAGACCATCGCATGTAGACTTTAGAAAAGTAGACTTGTAGGCCTAAATAATTCAATCATTTATAATTTATAATTTACGCACATAATTCAGATAAATAATATTTAAAATAATAATTGTAAATTTATAAAATATTGTAAGCATATTACGTTTACTGTTATGGAGAGGAATATGGAATTGTAGGAAAAGCATAAACTTCACATAAGGGAAAATCGGAGGAAAGTTGAAGTGCCTAACATACGATTGGTACCGGTAATTTGAATTAAGAGATAGGTTTTAGGAAACCCCACCGAGTGAAGGATCGTTTCGAGGATTCTTTTCTTCCGAATCCATGGGTGACTGTCAGACTGGACGGAGTTTGCGTTTTAAATGTAGTTCCGTACGGTGCTTGATGTGTTATACAATATGTATATCAAAGACTTCGTTTTAAGTGCAAGTGATGATGCAAGCGCACAGAGTATTAGGGCCGATATAATAAAATACCATCACTGATACCAAGCAAGTGGCTCCGCGGTTTTGGGTAACCTAGCTGTCAGCTTGCAGTCGGGAGATAGTAGTAGGTTCGAACCCCACTGTCGGCAGCCCTGAAGATGGTATTTCGTGGTTTCCCATTTTCACATCAGGTAAATGCCGGGGCTCTACCTTAATTAAGACCACTATCGCTTCCTTTCCCCTCATGTAAACATTGTTGCTATAAGACCTATCAGTGTTGGTGCAGCATTAAACAAATTGTAAAAAAATAAAAAAACTGACAAATATGAAAGTTTATTTATGTATATTTTAATTCGTTTTATATTGGTGAAAATTGTCAGATGATAAAGAATAATTACATGTATCAAAATAATTAACAGGATGATTAACAATATTAACTGAAAACGCTTAAGCAAATTAAGAATACCTCAGGCTGCATTGATCAATCCTCTATAAGAATATGTGTATGAAGAACTTCAACCAATAATAGCTGTATACCCGAGGAAATTACGGATTTAGAAATTCGCACCTACACGCACTTGTTTTTGTATAAGTTCATCACAGTAGCTTACTTAAACATCTTCGTATTGCTGTAATATCGTGCTTCAGTTATCATGAATAATAGGTAACTCTGTCATTCTGATAAAGCCGATAGGCTACATATTTGTCGGGTGTCATGCAAAGAGTTTAAGTACCGTACAAAAATAAAATAGTACATTTCCATGGTGGAAGATTTGTTCCTTGTATAGGTTATAAATACAAATATTTTATTTCGTTTATAATAATGTTCTTTTAATAGTATAGTTATTATCTTATTAGGCACAATAACTAGCCAACAACTCGAGGTCCAAATTCTCTCAAGATTCCCTCTCGCAACTACCGTACAATCTGGAACTCAGATAATTTTCTCGTACGTTCATAGTTCTGATCAACTACCGGGCGAGTTGGCCATATGGTTTGGAGCCGCATCCGAGATAGTGGGTTCGAACCCCACTGTCGGCAGCCCTGAAGATGGTTTTCTGTGGTTTCCCATTTTCACACCAGGCAAATGCTGGGGCTGTACCTTAATTAAGGCCACGGCCGTTTCCTTCTCATTCCTAGGCCTTTCCTCTCCCATCGTCACCATAAGACCTCTCTGTGTCGGTGCGACGTAAAGCAAGTAGGAAATAAAAGTGTCGAGTATTGGGTTGATCGAAGAGTTTTAACCATTTTCTGAACTTGAAATGGAATAAATTTCACGGACCGGTAAATCTACCACTATGAGGCAGACGTAATTGAGCCCCTTCAAATACCACCGAAGAACCCGCCAGCCGAAGCTCAGAAAGCCAGCCCAGAGATGTTTTCTGCAGAGATCGATATAAGCCGGATTTTAATAACATCCTAGTTAATCTCGTACTATTTTAACGGTGATTAAGTAAACGTGAATTGTTAAGTTGTATTCTGAGCCCGACATGGCAGGTTCGATCCTAGGTTCCTGGCTCAGTCCGGTGGCAGTTAAAAGTGCTCAAATACGTCAAGTTCGTGTCGGGACATAAAAAAGCATTAATAATTTGTTTTGGTGTTATTACTAGACTACTATTTATCCAACTGCCTGCATTATACAGTATATCGGATTTGATCACCTGAATTGGCGATATATTAACTACCGTACCATCCAAACCCTGTCACACATTGAGAGCCATCATCTGGACATCATTTGAATTCCGACGCTCGTTTCGATGATTCAGCATAGTATAAGTTTCAGAATCATATCCGCACTTACGTTATTGTAGAGCAGCTTGATCCAAATGACGGCCTGCGGGCCACGTCCGGCTCGTATTAGTATTTTAACTGACCTTCGAAGTTCAGGAAGTCACTAAGTTATTAAATATAATAATTTGCACTTCACATATAGCAAGGAGTCTCGTGTTGACCTAGGGAAAATCAGATTTATCTTGTCATTTCCGCTCTCCCAACTCAGCCAGACCATTATTAGAGTGTTCCCCTCCGGAAAGGACTTCAGTAATCATAATAATAATAATAATGTTATTAGTAGACCCATTACGTTTACGTTTTCAGAGACGCCAAGGTGTCCGAAATTTTATTCCATTAAAGTTCTTTTAGGTGTCGGTAAATCTAGGCCAATCGGCTAGGAGGATGTGGTTTCACTAAATGAGCTTTAAAATATGGACATTCGGACAATTTTTATACACCAGGTTGTAGGCCCTACTGATACTTGTTCATGTTTGGTGAGGTTTTGGAGAAGATATATTCTCGTAGGTATCATTTTAATTCTTTGGAGGTTGCTAATGGAAGTTTTAAGCCAGTTCATTTTCCATGTCTCGTATAGTTTGATTTTGATGTAAGCGATGGTATCAGAATGTGGAGTGGAAATTTGAGGGTCGTTGATTGGAAGCCTCTTTTTCTGGTTGATCAGCTGATTTGTTGCCTGGTATTCCTTTGTGAAATGGTATCTACATAAAAATAACATTTTTCCTACAATCTTGATCTTTTGGAATCAGAGAATATTATGACTGAGTTACTGTAGCTTGTTTTTGAAATATGAATCATGGCCAGTTTAATAGCATACGGTTCACTTGTAAAAACTGTAAAAAGATCTGGTAATCTATACAGCATACTGTAGTCTTTATGTTTCTCTGTAATGAGTATCTGTTGCAAATTTCATGAAATAACTGTTGGGATTTCGCTGTATCAGTTTGAGCTTTAAGATTGTTCAAATCCCAGTTGATTGGAGGCAAATGAGCCTTCCATGGAGAGGTATCTATGGAGCTGTGTGGAAGTAAAATGGATGGAAGGCTGAAAAGATTGTATATTATGATGTCAAAGGTTTGGGGTTGAGATCCAGTTAGTTTTCCTTTATGTCTCTTTGAAAATAAAGATTTTAAGTAGTGGTTACTTGTGCCAGATATCTTGAGTGCGTATGTCAAGAACCCATTCTTGTTGATCTGCTGTGTACCTGTATCAGATCGTCATTTATTGCTGAACCTGTCTATTTATCTTACACAACTGGTTGGCTGCAGTAATCGTCGATGATGCGTTATATTGGAGAGGTTACAGTCCCGTTTCCTGATACGGCGTCGGGGATCGTTGGAGAGGTTAGAACAGTTTTGCCAATAAAATAGGTATCGGTACTTTAGATGGAGATAATTATACGTAGGTACTTTCTCTCAAGAATCAAAACAGCGTCAAACTTTCTCTAAAGCAATCGATGTACAGTCGTTCAAAAAAAGAATGAGCGAATATTGTGTAAGTTCCTCGCAGGTACACTTTTCCCGGGAGCGACTGAACCTATGTTTGTTGTGAGTAACCACAGGGTTTGTATCTACAAAGGAAGTTAATTATATCATCATCACCATAGGTTGTTCTGCCATCCGGCAGGTCCAGTCATGGCTGTGACCTCCATATCTCTCGATGTTGTGCCCTTTTCTTCACTTCAGCATAATCTTCCTTCACATTTTCAGCTATTACTGCCATATCATCAACAAATCTTAAACATTCAATTCTCTTACCTTCAACTTTGACACCTCTTTTACCATCCAAGCATTCACAGTTAATTTCCTCCAAGTAAATATTAAGCAAAGCTGGTGATAAGCAGCAACTCTGTCTAACATCTTTTCCCAGTCTGACTTCTTCTGTTAATTCTCCTCTTATATGGTGATAATTAAAATATTAATTGCGTGGAACGTACACGACCGTGCGCTCATTACTTTTTGTAAGCAACTATACATTCCGGTACTCAGTAAATAACCCATGTTAGGCCTAACACAATCATCAGTCCAGTTCAATAACTCAGTGTAAATGTGGGAGTCCTGGCCATTAAATAACTAGAAATGGATCGATACCAGCTTTTGTCGGTACTCTATACCAATGTATATTTTTGTCTCGAAGCTTCGATACTCCGATGATTTTATTCTTGAAATAAAATAGTAAAAATACAATTTTCTAATTATTAGTATTATGGCTATTGTTTGGCTTATCCTCTAATCATATGCAAGTTGTGATTGTTTAGAATGTGACCAATATTTCGCCATTTTATGTGAATAATAGGTATGGTGCTGCAAACCACAGTCTTACACATATGGGACGAAAATGCCAGAACATCCCATGAATGTTACGCTAAACATGCTATGTTAATCATACACGATTTTTGTGCCTTGTTGTTATCTGTATGCTTAAGCGATTGTCAATGAAATGTTTTATTGAGAAAGGTGATTGGCCGCTGTAGATATTATCGGACCATGAATGAGTGTTATCGTCGAAGCACTCACTATGAATATTCTTCTCATCAACTATTCTGTTATCATTTCGCATTAGCTCAGTGACCAGAAGAGCAAACTACCAGGAAATCTCTCTTATTACATTGAATCATGAGCGGCGTTCCGGGTAGTATGGGCGAACTCGAATCAACTCACTTTTTGATTTTAACACGAAACATATGTGCGACAGCCAGTACAGAAGTCCACAGATATATTTTTGGGATTTCTCCCGTCTTTTCTTTATAAGACAAAGTAAATTATACAGAAGGACTGTTGTTGAATTCGCAACATAGAAATCCTTTAATCTGCGTTTCTAGAAATGAACCTTTGTGGAGTTCGCTCTCATACCCCACTCGTTTCTCTCTGCTTAAAACAAAATGTGGAGATTTGGAGGCCGTTGTTTTTTTTGTTCCTAATGGTTTAACGTCGCACTAACGCATCGAAGATGTTCAGCGATGTAAGGATGGGAAAGGGTTAGAATCGGGAAGGCAGCAGCCGTGGCCTTAATTAAGGTACAGCCCCAGCATTCGCCTGGTGTAGAGGCCGTTGCTCCTTAATGCGTTTATATGCAGCATTCAAATCGATTTGCGTACACTTTCCGTACACTATGTAAACGAGAACTCAGTCCAGATTGAGTCTTAAGGTCGATTCGGTAAAATCTCGAATAAGATCATCGTACTTAGTTCAAATTGCGTTCGTGTAAACTTTTTTTTTTTTTGCTAGTGGCTTTACGTCGCACCGACACAGATAGGTCTTATGGCGACTGGGATAGGAAAGGACAAGGAGTTGGAAGAAAGCGGCCGTGGCCTTAATTAAGGTACAGCCCCAGCATTTGCCTGGTGTGAAAATAGGAAACCACGGAAAACCATTTTCAGGGCTGCCGATAGTAGGATTCGAACCTACTATCTCCCGGATGCAAGCTCACAGCCGCGCGCCTATACGCGCACGGCCAACTCGCCCGGTCATGTAAACTAAGATCGTATTGAAATATTTTTAATGATATTGCGTTTTCGTCCCACTAAAATCATACTGAAAAAGAATGCGTGCAGTATTTCAGGTCACTGAATATCGGGGTGTTCATAAGTGTTGCTTGCAGTCCATCGTGTCCATTTAGGTCTTTACACAGACTTACAAAGAAAAGTGGTAAGAACCCGTTCTTTGGAACTCGGCAGGTGACACGGTACTAGATGTGTCGGTAATATGAGGATAGTGCGCGGGTAACACAGTATACAACAGAGGCGAGCGTATTTAAGGAAAGGACCAAGGTAGTAAGAACTAAAATTTTTATTGAGTTTTGTGGCTTAGGGCTAAAGGTTTGAAGAACTCATCTGGTAGATGCTTGACACTGAGTTCGGAGTTACGGTTGTGTTAGCTGTACCGAGACTAGAATTAAAGTGGGATCAGTTTTTGAGTGGAATTGGAGGAGAAAGAGGTTTAAGAGTCGAAAGAAATCGCAGCGAGAGTAGGTGCCAAAAACAACTTCTTTGAAAATGAACTACTGTACATTAGTTTCCTGATTTTTACGCGATATGAGTCTTCGCCTTGCAGTCTTGCAGGTTACACGGCACTGTAAGACGAGAAGTAGAGTGGAACGTCTTGTCTACCTTTCTGAAGGGATCGCATCTTTTAGTTTTTACACACAAATTTAAGTAAAGCAATAATAATAATAATAATAATAATAATAATAATAATAATAATAATAATAATAATAATCTCCGCTTCTGTGTTGTATTGGTTAGTGTGATTAGCTGCCACCCCCGGAGGCCAGGGTTCGATTACCGGCTCCGCCACGAAATTAGAAAAGTGGTACGAAGGCTGGAACGGGGTCTACTCAGCCTCTGGAGATCAACTGAGTAGAGGTAGGTTCGATTCTCACCTCAGCCATCCTGGAAGTGGTTTTCGGTGGTTTCCAACTTCTCCTCCAGGCAAATGCCGGGATGGTACCTAACTTCTGGTACTGGTCATCCTCCCCAGTTGTACCCCCGACGCAATGTCTCACGCTCCAGGACACTGCCCTTGAGGCAGTAGAGGTGGCATCCGTCGCTGAGTCCGAGGGAAAACCCTGCAGGTTAAACAGATTAATAATAATAATAATAATAATAATAATAATAATAATAATAATAATAATAATAATAATAATAATAATAGTGTGTCCTGAGCTACCGTGTTTGGGCATTTTGATTTGACGCCATCTAGGATGTTTGTGCGTCAATATTGACGTACCGTTTTATTGTAGACTATCTGATGGCAGAGTAAACCAGATTTCCCTTGGGTGATATATAATTCATTTTTTCGCGTAAACACCAAATGTGTCGCCACAGATCTTTTACCTGCCGGCATCATACGGCATGGTGTGTCAAAAGGACTTATTTCTACCCATCAAAAATCCGACTACCTCTCCTGGGTTGGAACTCGCGGTCTTGGGATTCGCAGGCTGACACTCTATCACAGATCCTCAGAGGGAGCTAGCTACGACATGATGATCATATTCGTCCTCGTGAGGTTAGTAACAGGAGCATTAGAGCGTTGTACTGCTAAATGGCCTTCGTTAGGCTTTGTTTTTACTGCAGCTATGCGGACGTTATCTTTGTCTCAAGATATGATTCAGTATCAGTGGCTTAGGCTCAAGCACATTCATTGGAATGCAGATGAAAAAAAAAAAACGTAGGAGGTGTGGTTTCACTGATATTTCTTTCACGGACTACCGTAGCGCTTCATTGAAACTGGAAGTAAACAGCTGTTATCTTTCGAGTTGTTTCCTGTACAGCTGCAACCACTTCACTCTCCACCATAATACGTGTGTGTTCCACTCACTATGCCATCATGCCATTAATTTGTGTTGTAAAAGACCCACATAGATGGTACTAAGCCGTTGTATGACAGCAATAAGTAGTAAAGTAGAGAAGTTTGATCGCTAACCACAATTTTTTTGTAACTGTACTGAGCTTGTTTTCGCCAGATGGTTCTGCTAATAGCGGCTTCACATCTAGGGGTAGCGAGCTGCTACTTATGCACAGGCCCTGCGTTCGATTCCCAGTCAGGTCTGGGTTTTTTATCTGGATCTGAGGGTGGTTCTGAGATTCACTCAAACTACGTCAGAACAATTGATGAGCTATCTGACAGTGAAATAGCGGCCCCGATCTAGAATGCCAAGAAAAACGGCCGAGAGAATTCGTCGCACTGACCACTACTCGTAATCTGCTAGCCTTCGGGTGGTAGGCTAAGGCCCATCAGGGACGTAGTGCCATGGAGCTTGTTGTTCTTGTTCCTACAAATACATGGAATACATTTTAGAATATACCAGTGTGGGGGGTGCGGGGGCGTGATTAGCCCTGTATCATTGCTGCTGCTTCCTTAGGTTGAGCGCCGAGGTTCCAATCTCAAAATTCACATGACATCAATAAAGGCATCTGGCCATAGACCACCGGCCAAAACGAAAATGAGCCTGGGTTATTCGAACGGCCCCAGACATGGGATAAGTTCAAGAAAGGCTTTTTTTTATCGAGTGTACCGGTCTTGAGCGCTATGTCTACAATAATTGATCCCATGGCTGTAGTTTTGCTGGTGAGTGGGATTAGGGTGTGAATCTAGACAATAATTGACCAGAGTGTGGCCGGGCGCATGAGCGCTGTGTTAGTTGTGTGGTGTAAAGTAGTGGCGCCAGGCGCTTGGAAGAGAAAGTAAAAAAAAAAAAAAAAAAAAAAAGCGCTAGGTGCGCGAGTGAATTACGTTATGAGTACTCGCGGCCTCTTGCGCTTTAGGCCGTGAGTCTCATAGGAGCCTAATGTGCTAATGAGGGGGTTTCCACACCGACCTCATTCCACATTTCCCTAGTACACATTTTCACTGACACCTAGGATGTATGGCAGCTGGATCTGTTAGCGATCCAACCAGCCTTCAGACTGGAAACTTGACTGTCTGGCAGACATACAACACTGCTCGTAAGAGGAAGAGTTCCAAATAAAAGTATCTCCATAATGAAGGGAAGGAGTAGGAGGTCTGTGAAAATGAGACTTCGCAAAACTGATGCCGTATAGGTCGGAAGAGAACTAGAGTTGATCAAAGTATGTCTAATAGGAACGATAAAGTGGAAGTAATGTTTGATTTATTGGGTTCCACATCGCTACACTACGCAGAGGGACCCTGGAGAGTGCGGGATCGAGTCCCAGTACAGTATTAATACGGTACTGTTATTGATTTTACGTATACACTAACTACTTTTACGGTTAACGGAGACCCCGACGTGCCGGAATTTTATCCCTCATGAGTTCGTTTACGTGCCCGTAAGTTACTGATATGGGACTGACGTATTTGAGCACCTTCAAATACCACCGGACTGAGCCAGGTCTGAACCTTCAAACTTGAGCGGGGAAAGCCAGCGCCGTAACCGTCTGAGCCACTCAGCCCGGTAAAATATAAAATGGTACGTGTTCTTTTTTAATAAAATACTCCCATATCCTAGTTCCGGATCACCAGAAACTGGGCAGAGAGTAATCATTTATTGTAATGCAAATTATTTTTTGATACATACATGATTTTCCTTATTACTGTTATTTTGTCTATTACTACGTTAAACTTTCTAATTCCGACGTAAAGCAACTTGCAAATTTTTTAATGTTTAAATCCATTCTCCAAATTGTCATTGGTTTTAAACGGCACGTCATAGGACCCTGTAAAGAAAAAATATGTAATCCAGCGAGTTTTATGATGTATGGCTGATGAAGATCCGTCGAACTCATTATTATGATTATTATTATTATTATTATTATTATTATTATTATTATTATTATTATTATTCATATCTTTGACTAAATGGTCAGCGTTGAGGCCTTCGTTTCAGAGGGTTATGGGTTCCATTCCCGGTCGGGTCGGGGGTTTTAACCGCGACTAATTCCTCTCATTCAGCGATAGGGGTTTGTCACAGTACACTCCTTTTCATATGCACACAACACAGCACACTACTAACCACTAGAGAATAAACATAATAGTGAATATAGCCCTCCACATAGAATTCGTATCAGGAAGGGCTTCCGGCCATAAAACACGGCCAAGGCCTTTTCTTTTCTTACCCTCTAGGGTTGTTTTTCCCTCGGACTCAGCGAGGGAACCCATCTCTACCGCCTCAAGGGCAGTGTCCTGGAGCGTGAGACTTTGAGTCGGGGATACAACTGGGGATGAGGAGCAATACCTCGCCCAGGTGGCCTCACCTGCTATGCTCAACGGGGGCCTTATGGGAAAATTGGAAAGAAGAGGGTAGGAAGCGGCCGTGGCCTGAAGTTAGGTACCACCCCGGGATGTGCCTGGAGGAGAAGTGATAAACTACGGAAAATCACTTCGAGGATGGCTGAGGAGGGAATCGAACCCTCCTCTACTCAGTTGACCTCAGGAGGCTGAGTTGACCCCGTTCCAGCCCTCGTACCACATTTTTTCAAATTTTGTGTCATGGCCAAGAATCGAACTTGGGCCTCCGAGGGTGGCAGCAAATCAGCGGACAGGGCCAAGTCAACGTATCATATACGACACGGTTCGCGTCCGCGACCCCACCAAGATGTGGGAAAAACGGTGAAAGATTATTATTATTATTATTATTATTATTATTATTATTATTATTATTATTATTATTATTACTATTAAGGCCAGTAGCTCAAATCGTAGAGCGTTGCCTTTCTGGACCCGTAGATAGAGGGTTCTGTTTAAAGGAGCTCAAATTGAATCCGCCTACCTCGTGCCATTAGATTCATCGGTACGTAAAAACCCCTGCGGGAACCTTTAAGAGAGGAGTGATGTAATAATATTCTTTCCAAATGCACCCATGGTAGAATTCTTAGTGAGCACGATTTGATTAAAAGATATTCAAAATTAATTATTATGGCTAGAGAACCTTGTTCAAACTGTTACGTGAAATGGACTGCTGTTATAAACTTTTCTTGGAGTTTTGTAGCGTGATCTTTGGAATTCTCATTGAAAGTAAGCCTTCCATTTCACTTAATTACTGACCCAAGGATCTCGTGAATGAGATAGCAGCCCTCAGTGCTGAAATAAATTGCTCTGTCATTCACAATACTCTTGGAAGTGGCACTGTGATTTATGTTGCCTTCTCGTCATAACTTAAACAAAAGAAAAGAGAGAAAGAACTGTGTATCTCCTCGCAACTAAGACGTACATTTGCTATGTATTTTATACGGCAGTCTTGTGCATTATACAGTTTTGACGTAGAATATACTGTCTAAGCGAAACATATAGATCATTTTCTTTTAATTTGATTCACATCGTGGACGTATTTCTTGTGGTCAGTACTATAGCAGAGCTTTGTAGATTTACCATTTGATCTATGATATTTAAATAACCAAGTATTTAAAGTAATCGAACTGTTCTCAGCAATGCAGTCGTTCACTTTTGGGAATGTATTCACTTTCTTTTTTTTTTTTCTTTTTTTCTTTTTTTGCTAGTGGCGTTACGTCGCACTGACACAGATAGGTCTTATGGCGACGATGTGATAGGAAAGTCCTAGGAGTTGTAAGGAAGTGGCCGTGGCCTTAATTAAGGTGAGAAAATGGGAAACCACGGAAAACCATCTTCAGGGCTGCCGACAGTAGGATTCTCGAACCCACTATCTCCCGGATGCAAGCTCACAGCCGTGCGCCCCTAACCGCACAGCCAACTCGCCCTGTGTATTCACTCTTAAGGTGAGAATTATTACTGTGCCACAGAAACACGAAATTTCGTAATTAAGTTTGGAAATATAACCCAATATAAATTTTCATTTCGCGATTTATCTAACATATCTTAACAGTTCTGAATTTTACGGCTCCACAGCTAAATGATTAGCGTGCTGGCCTTTGGCTACAGGGGTCCCAGGTTCGATTCCCGGCAGAGTCGGGAATTGTAACCATAATTGGTCATTTCGCTGGCTCGGGGGACTGGATTTATGTGTCGTCTTCATCATCATTTCATCCTCATCGCGACGCACAGATCGCCTACAGGCTTCAAATCAAAAGACCTGTCCTCGGACACTCCCGGCACTAAAAGCCATACGCCATTTCATTTCAGTTCTGCATTCATTTGAAGATTGTATTTATATATAGGCCAGCATCTGACTGTGTATAATATTGACATCCATAGACCTTAGTGGTGTAGTCAGCTAATCGTTCTGCCCCCATGGTAGCGAGTTCGAGGTGTGCTCTGTCTCTTCTGCTGCCAGTTGTCCCCGATAGATGGTGATGTTGCTGCCTATCCAAAAACTAACCCGTCAGTGGCGGGAAATAGCTGCAGAGGTGCGGTCGTACAGACCTTTCACCAGTGATATACAGTGAGGCGGGACAACAAATTCATAGCACTCAACGCAGTCAAAGATCTTTTTGTAGTCGAGGAAGCAGACGAAGACGGGGACACAAAACTCGCGAGCTTTTTCTATTATTTGCCCAGGTTGAGAATCTGCTCACGTCATCCTTTACCCGAGACTCTTCGATATCTGAGATTGTATGTAGGGTTTTAGGCTCTGATTTCACCTGTATAAGAGGATTTTACAGGCATGTGGTCCTGTTATCCGATGGTTTCTGACTGAGCCTTCCTCGTACAGTGGAATGAAAACAGATGGTGCCCAATTTTTCGGCCATTACACCATATTCTGTTACACAAGAATGAAACACGTCTATGCCATCTACTCACATCTTTTTAATCATCTCTACTACGATATTATCAATACCCGGAGCTTTGTTGTTCTTTACATGTTTCATGGCATTCTGAATTTCATGCAAATTACCGGACATAAAATTAATCATTTTATGAGCGTCTAATAATTTTGTATGGTCATAAGGCACAAATGTTATCGTTTAAGTATCCTAAAATTAATGTTAGTACTTTATACTGCTTTGTTACTTTTATTGCAGTTATTTTTCATAAAAGAAGATAAGGATTTATTTGTGCATTCGCTAAGGAGAATGTTTCCTTGTACTATTTTATTATCCTAAATAACTTGTAGCAGAATACGAATCACACTCTTTGAGTCATTCTTTCTATAGCACATTTCTCTGCTTCCACTTTAGAGAAATCGCTCGTAAGAAGCTTCACCGATATACTCGAAGGAGCGGAAAATTGAAAGCCTTGTTTGAATTTATTTTCCACGGGATGATAGTGTGTTAGAATTCTACCGTCGGTAGCCCTGAAGTTGGTTGCCTTAGGTTTTCGTTTTCATATCAGGGAAATTTTGGGATCAAACCTTAATTGAAGCTATCAGCGCAATTGTGGGCTAACCTACATTTTCTAGTGCAATATTGTCCTAAAATAGCCACGCTAGAGACTGAGTTGAGGCGATAATGAGGTAATATACACTGACTTAGCAAATGTCATGAGATAGTCACCTAATAGCGTGTGGGGCCTCCTCTGGCCCTGCGAACTGCAGTGAGACGCCGTGGAAGTAAGTCGACAAGTCCCTGGTAGTCCTCTGAACGCAGCTGACACCAAATCGTTTGCAGAGCAGCCGCCAATGCTGGTCTGTTCGTTGGTGCAGGATCCATGGCACGGAGCCTGCGTTCCAGGACATCCCAGATATGCTCGATAGGGTGACCATGGCAGTCGTTGGACCTCCGCTGCATGTTCCTGGAACCATTCCCGGGCGACGTGGGAGCGATGTGGCGGCCCGTTATCATCTTGAAACACCGCAGAACCGTCTGGGCTCTGGAAGGCCAAAAATGGGTGGAGATGGTCTCCGAGCAGCTCAACATACCGCGTACCATTCAGAGTCTCTTCCAGAACAACTAGGGGACCCATTCCATACCAGGAAAATGCACCCCAGACCATAACAGAGACACCAGCGCCCTGGACCACACCTTCGACTCATGCGGGATCCATCGCTTCATGTGGCCTGCGCCATACACGGTGCCTCCCATCGGCATGGTGCAGTTGAAATTGTGATTCGTCCGATCATATCACGTTACGCCATTGTTCCAGTGTCCATCCCTGGTGACTGGCGACAAATGCGCGCCGTTGTGCCCGATGACGTTGGATTAACAGTGGCACCCGTGTGCGGCGCCGGCTCCCATACCCCATAGAACCCATGTTCCTACGGATTGTCCACTGGGAGACGTGTCTAGCACGGCCTGTGTTGAATTGAGCCGTGATTTGTTGCACGGTTGCCCGTCTGTGACTATTGACAATCCGTCTCAGATGTCGCCGGTCACGGTCATCGAGGGTGGCTGGACGGCCGGGCGTTCGTCTGTTGTGGACGGTGAAACCCGCATTCAACCATTCATGATACACGCTGGACACGGTTGATCGTGTGAAGCCGAATTCCCGCACCACTTCCGAAAGCGCACTTCCCATCCGTCGAGCACCGACAACCATACCCCGTTCGAACGGTGTCAGCTCACGACGACAATCCATGTTACACCTGTCACATGCACAGCTACTGCTCACAAGGTCTCCTATACAACTGCCGCTGGCACAGAGGGCGTGTGGTGCGCAGACAGCACACGTGCGCATCAGTGCTCCGCTATCCCATGACATTTGCTCAGTCAGTGTAGGTTGATATCGGATTTCATCCAAAAATGTTCTTTAAGTCGTTATTGTGCTGATAGCCTCAATTAAGGTCAAATTCGCCACCTTCCCAGTTCTTGCCCTTCCCCATGCCGGCGTCGCCGAGAATCTTTTTGCGTTAGTGCGACGTTGAAATGTGAATTCTGTGGGGTCGATGTTCCACCCATATAAAGAATCGCAAAGAAAATTAAGATATTGGTTTAATATTTGCTTTTTGTTATGATTGACAATGTGATCTTGGTTTCTCTGCTTGTGTCTCGCTGGATGATATCATGCCTTTATTTCTTGCGTTCATTACTTACTGCTCAAATCCATTAACTGGAACGAGAAATTCTGTCAGAAACAAATGATAGCGTTATCTACTTTTCTCAAGTTTGACATTCATCTACTGTAGTTCACAGCGAATAAGTTCACATTGTGGTAATGCATGATGATATCAAGAGAAATAGTTTGCCTCTTCGCCAACATTGAAAAACAATCTTCTCTTCCTAAAGAGTTTGTTTTAATTGTGTTTATTGGAACTGAAGTTTGCAGATAACAGATTGCAGCATACAATAAATCTTCCAGACCAAACCGACGTGTTACTCGATCCTAAGTGTCTTCGACAACAGATGACTTTCTTCCTTATGGTTGTACTGAATACGGGCAAAGGAAAATAAATGCATTTCAAAGGAAACACGAAATACTATACTTTCATTTATTCCTTCTTAGCGGTGGCGCTGTGGTTAGACGCCGACTCATGCGATCAAGGTTGCGGTTCGGGAATACGAGAGTACTTCGGTGCGAGAGAATATACTGTTATTGGTACTGCCAAGTTAAAGGATTTCTATTTTTCAGTGATAATTCTGGCAATCCCCCGGTTCTTAACGATATTTATTTCTGGAAGGTGACTTACTAACATTTAAAACAGTCGACACCATTATTATTATTATTATTATTATTATTATTATTATTATTATTAGTAGTAGTAGTAGTAGTAGTAGTAGTAGTAGTGTCCGACTCCATATCTGAATGATCAGCGTGCTGGTCTTCGGTTCAGAGAGCATCGGGTTCGATTCCCGGTCTGACCGAGGATTTTAAGTGCATATGGTTAATTCCTCTGGTTCGGGAACTGGGTATTTGTGTTCGTCTTAATATACTTCTTGCCGGGCTGAATGGCACAGACAGTTGAGGCTCTGGCCTTCTGACCCCAACTTGGCAGGTTCGATTCAGGCTCGGTCTGGTAGTATTTGAAGGTGCTCAAATATGTCAGCCCCGTGTCGGTAAATTTACTGGCACGTAAAAGAACTCCTGCGGGACGAAATTCCAGCACCTCGGCGTCTCCGAAAACCTTAAAAGTAGTTAGTGGGACGTAAAGCCAGTAGCATTATTAATACTCATCTCTTCATTTACGGACAGGTCACTACACCATTAATCACCACAGAAACACGCAATGGTGACTCCATCCCTCCACACAAGTTTGGTGTCAAGAAGGGTACTCGGTCGTAAAACTGTGCCAAATCCATATCAAGTGCCAGCCGTGGTAAATTGGAATAAAGGCCCAGAAGTAGTAGTGTACTGCATACATCTTTACAGACTGCCATACCTTTCAGCGTTCAATCTGCAGGCCTCTTTGAATTAACTACTAGTTCTGTGGCTCCTTTAGTTTATATTTCATATCATCATTAAACACTGAGTCTTTTACATTGTTCTCCACTTCTCCTAGCATTATTATTATTATTATTATTATTATTATTATTATTATTCGTCGTATAATAATATTGACCTTGTACGCTGCGTATTTGGCATTCAGTACTCAAGGCTCGGTTCCCGGTGCTGTCGTTTAAGAGTGCTAAATGACGTTTGCGTTTAAGAACCTTTTCCCACTGCAAATTTCTACATTCTGGTTTCTTTCAGCGCGGTCATTCCAAGGAGTGTAATATTCTTTTACAAATTGCTTTACGTCGCACCGACACAGATACTTGTTACTGCGACGATGAGATAGGAAAGGCCTAGGATTGGAAAGTAAGCGGCCATGGCCTTAATAAAGGTACAGCCTCAGCATTTGCCAGGTGTGAAAATGGGAAACTACGGAAAACCATCTTCAGGGCTGCCGACAGTGGGGTTCGAATCCACTATATCCCAGATGCAAGCTCACAGCTGCGCGCCCCTAACCGCACGACCAACTCACCCGGTGAGTTGAAAATGAAATGTCGTATAGCTTTTAGTGCCGGGATATCCCAGAACGGGTTCGGCTCGCCAGGTGTAGGTCTTTCTATTTGACTCCCGTAGGCGACCTGCGCGTCATGATGAGGATGAAATGATGATGAAGACAACACATACACCCAGCCCCCGTCCCATTGGAATTAACCAATTAAGGTTAAAATCCCCGACCCGGCCGGGAATCGAACCCGGGACCCTCTGAACCGAAGGCCAGTACGCTGACCGTTCAGCCACCGAATCGGACACCCGGTGAGTTTAATATTCTGAACTGATGAATGGAACAGAGTTATTTAGCCTCGTCAAACTGAGATGCTGTCTGTCAGCGGCGACGGGCCTGTCTCAGAGGATGTCGTCACGTTGACCACGTTCAATACCTGCGGAGAAATGAAAAATACCTTAATATTATTTGTCCGGCTCCTTGGTTAGTATCGTGGCCTTCGGTTCAGAGAGTCCTGGGTTGATGTCCGAAAGGCTAGGAATTTCAGCCTCGTGAGGGCAGTTTTTCTGGCTCAGGAAATGGGTTCTTGTATTTGTGTTAATTCCCATCTGTTCATGTACGCACTACGTACCCTACTTCAAGTATCGTTACTACAGAAACTCGTAATTACATACCTCCCTCCACGTAGGGTACCTGGCAGTTAAGCTGGGCCACACCCACCCACATGAGCGACATCCTAGATTGTACCCGCGTGGGAAACGTGTCAGAGAAGGAAGGAAGGAAGAATATGTCTGCATTATTTGATTACCGAGCATGATTACATCTTTGTCGGAAGCAGAAAAGTAGATCTGCCGGAATGAGTGGCGTAGATGGTAGAGAGCAGGCTATTCTATGCTTCAAGTGATTCGTTCGATTCGTGGAGTATGATGACTTTGTAAAGATGCTCAGATACGGTGGTCTCTTGTCAGTAGATAAGTTATACCAGCACGTTAAGGAACTCTTATGGAGCAGTATTTCTAGCTCCTCGGCGTCTCCAAAAAAGGAAAACAGAAAATTAGTGAGTAGGACGTTGAACGTGTATTATTATTATTATTATTATTATTATTATTATTATTATTATTATTATTATTATTATTATTGTGTAAATAGATCCATCTGTCCGGCTCCTTGGTTGAATGTTCAACTTAGCGGACTTCAGTTGAGAGGGCCCTGGTTTCGGGAATTGTAGCTACATCTCGTTAATTTCTCTTACTTGGTGGCTGGGTGTGTTTGCTCGTTTTAATACGCATTCCTTCAGTTACACAACACCACACTATCAACCAGCGCAAAGAACATAAAATGATTATATACATCTGTCCACGTAGTTCTGGCTTCAGGAAGGGTATCCGACCATGTAACTAGGCCTAATCCTCATAAACTCACCGGACACCCTATTACGCGCTGCCTGTACATGAACGTAAGGCAGTAGCGATCAGTGAGACAATGATGTTTCAAGCGGACAGTGTACGTCAACACGGGTATATGTAAGGATGTGACAGAGTGGCTAAAAGGAGCAATCGTGTCTGGCCGTGCCCATGGTCATACAGTGTGTGAAATTGCTGGATTTGTTGGTGTTTCACAGCGGACCCTTCAACATCTACAAGCAGTGGTGTACTTACTACACGTGACCACAAAACACGTCAAAATTGTGGCCAGAAACGATCCTGACTGTGAAGGACTGGAGACGCGTTTCTAGGCTTGTGAATCAAAATCGCATCCAAACCTGACAGGAACTGCTGTGGTCAGTGAAAGAACATTGTGACGGGAACTGAATGCAATGAACATTTGGAGTCGGCCACGTCGCGAGAGATCATTACCCACACAGGCGCATAAAGCAATGGGCTAGAAATCATTGAACGTAGACAGTAGCTAACTGGCGGAACATAATGTGGTCTGAAGAATGGCGTTTTTGCCTATATTCCAATGGCGGACGTCTTTATGTGCATCGACGGGCAAATGAAGCATTTCATCCGGCATGTATGCAAGATCAGGTTCAAGCTGCAGGTGGGTCTGTGATGTTTCGAGGGTGTTTTTCGTATCATGGATTGGGCCCACTCACTGACGTGACCACTAACACGAACCAGAATGTTTATTTAAACATTCTGGATGATCAGGTGTTGCCTTTCAGTCAACATGCGCATGATGAGTATGCTATTGATACCCCGATTTTTCAAGAGACAAAAGCAAAGTTCATCGGGCTGGACGCATGTGTGACTGGTTTTATGAACACTGCCCTACCCTATTACATTTCCATTGGCCTGAAAAATAACCTGACTTAAACCCCATTGAAAATCTGTGGGACATGTTGGAACAGCAGGTAAAACGCCGACATCAGTATCCCAGCAATTTTGTGGAATTGCGCGATCAAATCCTCAGCGAGTGGCTTAACCTGGATACGATGTACTTGCACAACCTTGTGGACTTACTTCTTAACCGAATCCAGGCAGTTATCACGTCCAGAGGCGGAGTTACACGATATTAGATGATGCTCCAGGGGTGACTAATTTTTATACAGTGAGCTTATGTGACATGGATCACACTCGTGACCCTACCAAGATGTTCTAAAAGTGTCCACATACAAAACATAATTGCACCTGTGTCTGATGAGAAAGAGAAACACATCTGCCGGGATGAGTAGCGCAAATAGAAGGGGGCAGCCTTTCTGAGCCAAGGGTGACGCGTTCGATCCCTGCCAGTGCAGTGTTTAGAAGGAGCTCAGAAGATGCCAGCCACATGTCGGTAGATATGCCAGTACGTTGAAGAACTCTTGTGAAACAAGATTTCTTGCATCTCGTTGACTGTTGATACCGTAAATGTAGTCTACGGGACGTTAATAATAATTAATGTTATTTGTTTTACGTCCCAGTAACTACTTTTACGGTCTTCGGAGACGCCGATGTGCGGGAATTTAGTCCCGCAGGAGTTCTTTTACGTGCCAGTAAATCTACCGACACGAGGCTGTCGTATTTGAGCACCTTCAAATACCACCGGACTGAGCCAGGATCGAACCTGCCATGTTGGGGTTAGAAGGCCAGCGCCTTAACCGTCTGAGCCACTCAGCCTGGCTCTACGGGACGTAAACCCAATGGTTATATTATTTACTAGCGAATGTACCCGTGCTTCGCTACGGTATTCTACATTGTATTCGAATATCGAAGTAAATAGTGTGCATGTAGTAAATAAGATTGTTTTAAAATTGCATGTCTCTTAGCGTTATCCGAGAAAGAGCATGGGGAGGTCCCCGTACGTTGTTTCCAATGTAAAGTGTTTGTTATGGATTTGTGATATAACGACAGGCTCACTTGCCTACTGTCATTCACAATCGAGTTGGGAAGTTTACATTATAATTGCAGGCCCCATTGCCTACTATGCGCACAGAATCGATTTGGGGAGTTTTCGTTAAAATGGCTGCCCCCCTTTCCTACTTCCAGACAGATTACAGTTTTTATTATAATGGCAGGCAATTGCCCTACTATCACTCGAAACTGAGTTGTGCAGTTATCATTATAATGCCAGGCCCATTTTCCTACTGCCAGCCAGCTTACTGCCAGTCACACCAAGTTGGTGAGTTTCCATCAAAATAGCAGGCCACTATGCCTAATGCCAGTCACATTTTACATGAGGACATTTCTTTATAATGGCGGGCACCCTTGCCTACTGCCAAACACAATCGGGTAGGGGAGTTTTAAACAAAACTGCATGCTCACTTGCCTTCTGCAAGTCAAATCGAGAAGTGAACTATTCATTACAATTGTAGACCTTCCTTACTAATGACAGTTACACAGGAGTTGGAGAAGGAACCCTTTCATACTGCCAGTCAAAGTATGACACACAAAGTCGGTGTGGGGAGTACTGATTACAATAGCAGACCAACCCTTTCTCGATCACTACAAATCGACATACGAAAGTATATGCGTGTTTACAATATTGAAGACCTTCATTTACAGATTAACTGCTACTAAACGTACGTCATATCGACAAAGGATTATACCATAAGACACGCCGGATTTAGTGGCCTAAATGCCTGGTCCTATGATATGTCATCTATTCTTGGGTCAGATTGAGTTAGAAACGTGAAACAGGGTAACGTTCTTGTAAGATTATCTCACATTACATTACTTTTCGGATAATTATGTGACAGCTACATACATAGCATTTGGCTGATATATGGCTACTGGGTGGGCCAATTTTCGTGAAGAGTTTGATGATTCTGTATTTCATATAAGTAATCGAAGGTATGAATTATGCATGTGAAAATTCCAAATTGACTTAACATCCATTAATAGAGAAAAATCAAACGTAAAAGGGATACAGATACGGCAAAAAGTCATAAGGCCAAGGTTGTAGATCATTCCAAATTGAACGAATATTGTGCAATCAGTTATGTGATAGGAATTTCCGAAGGTCTGCACCATCATTAAAATTGCCTGCATATTTCTATATTCTTCGCGGATAAAAAGTGAAAAATTTAATGATCTAGGATGTTTTCCGTTCGTTACAGGCTAAAACGTATAATTTTGTCAAATTTCAATTATCTTCTTTTTCTTCTGGCAGATTATGCCGCAATCTGGATTTTGGGCGAGGCGGGTAAAAATTAGGACTTTCAGGAAACTAAACCAAAAATTATGCAGATGGTCAATATTACCCCTTAAACGGAAAGCTGTACGAAAATTTCCCCAAAATAGTCAGTGTAGAGGCACACAGTCGTTACGATTTGATTTATGTAGATAAGGAATCTGCTCCATGTAAAACACCTTTTTGGCTATGTCCGCTGGACTTAACCTGCAAAACTGACCATTCATGATATCTCCCTTATTAATCCTCCTGACGAAAAAATGCACATGAAAAAAAGGTTTAGAGGTAGAATTCCATCACGTTTGGTCGATTTCCAGTCAGGTTGGTCTTGTTCTGTATATATTGTGGAAGAGTAAAATCACCATTTCGATTCCCTATAAACCGCCAGTCCATTCCGGAACATGAAATGTTATTTACGTTTAAAACCTACCTTTGGACAGGTGGATGCTAAATATGAATTTTGGTTCGAATGTCTTCAGTAGTTTTCAAGTTGTAAGGAATACGCTTTACACGCACCCGCTCGAGAGTTAAGTCCGTTGGGACTTGTACAGAAAAACGGTCCGTTAATGATATCTCCCTTATTAATCCTCATATCGAAATGATGCACATGAGAAAAAAGGTTTAGAAAAAAATTTCTACCAAGGCAGGTAGATTTAAATTAACGTTGGTTGTGTATATTTTGTGGAAGTGCAAAATCACTGTTTCGGTTTCGTATAAACCCCCAGTCAGTTCAGGGATTTAGAAACAATATTTGCCCTAAAACCTATCAAGGACAGGTGTATTCTAAATATGAGTATTGGTGGGAATACATCCAGTAGTTTGTAGCATTCGCGTACATACGGCGTAATTAAGGAAGAAAATAGTACAGTTAAGAGAGTTGAAAGTAATAGAAAATGGATTATAACTGAGGACAGCCGGAAAACGACAAATATGTAAATGCCTAGTTAATGTATTGGAAAATCAAATGACCCTCAATAAATTATGCTAGTGTGAGTTATGGATATAATAAAGCGGTAACAGAGGAGAAATTTAGGTCCAGTGATTCCTAGGTAAACAAAAAATAAGAAGATGACTAATGGTGTTATTACTTAATCTATTCGAAGGCGGTTATAACATCCAACGATATTCCGCCAATATCCCGCAGATAGGCCAATTGACGCCTCTCCTGCCTTCTACCTAAGGAACAACCACGAATTTAAAAGCATGGTGAGGAAAATGGCAAAACGTTACTTCCCTGCTGGCATGCAGTCAGAGACGTTGCCATGGTAACCTGTAGGTTCGTTGTCGGTCTGTCGGTTACTCAATGCAGAGCATGGTACCAGCAGAAAATTGTAAATTTCTCCGTCATGTAAAGAGTAAGGTAAACTATGAACATAACAAAAGTTGTTTATAATGAAGAGACGTTTCACGTACGGTAAACGAAGCTTACAGAAAATCAATAGTATAAGAGAAAATGGAGGAAAACCATTCTGGTTTCCCTATAAACCCCCCGTCTATTGAAAGATTTGAAAATGATATGCATATTGAAACCTTCCATGGGATGAATACACTCTAAATATGAAGTTTAGTTGAGATCTATCGAGCCGTTTCGACGTGATGGTGGAAAAACCATTCTGGTTTTCCGATAAACCCCCCGTGTATTCAAAGATTTTAAAATGATATGCATATCGAAACCTTCCCCGGGAGGAGTATACTCTAAATATGATATTTGGTTGAGATCTATCCAGCCGTTTCGACGTGATGGTGGAAAAACCATTTTGGTTTTCCTATAACCCCAACGTGTTTTCAAGGAGTTTAAAATGATATGCACATCAAAACCTTTCCCGGGAGGAGTATACTCTAAATATGAAGTTTGGTTGAGATCTATCCAGCCGTTTCGACGTGATGGTGGGAAAACCATTGTGGTTTTCCTATAAACCCCCGTCTGTTCAAAGATTTTAAAATGATATGCATATCGAAACTTTCCCCGGGATGAGTATACTCTAAATATGAAATTTGGTTGAGATCTATCCAGCCGTTTCGACGTGATGGTGGAAAAATCATTCTGGTTTTCCTATAAACCCCCCGTGTATTCAAAGATTTTAAAATGATATGCATATCGAAACCTTCCCCGGGAGGAGTATACTCTAAATACGAAGTTTGGTTGAGATCTATCCAGCCGTTTCGTCGTGATGGTGGAAAAACCATCCTGGTTTTCCTATAAACCCCCCGTGTATTCAAAGATTTTAAAATGATATGCATATCGAAACCTTCCCCGGGAGGAGTATACTCTAAATATGAAGTTTGGTTGAGATCTATCCAGCCGTTTCGACGTGATGGTGGAAAAACCATTCAGGTTTTCCTATAAAACCCCCGTGTATTCAAAGATTTTAAAATGATATGCATATCGAAACCTTCCCCGGGATGAGTATACTCTAAATATGAAGTTTGGTTGAGATCTATCCAGCCGTTTCGACGTGATGGTGGAACAGACAAACAGACAGACAAACAGAAACAATTTTATTTATATAGATTTTTACACTCGTTCTTCACCCCCTTTCCATCCCCGCCCAAAGGAGTCCTATGAGTGCCTTACACAACAGTATATTTTTTTCCCAGATATTAAGTCTTATTTGTACCTATTTTGGTTGACAGCTATGCCCAAACGTACATGCATAATCTCACTGCTCTAGAATCCTGGAGCTGACGTTGCCATGGTTACGGCAGTTCATTTCTTTATCCGATTCCTAGAGCAGGGGTAGTGTGGTGCCAATATCTCCGTAACGGTTGGTTTTAGGGCCTTAAAACATGGTTTTCGGGCCCGTAGGGCTTACCGAGTTTTGTTCTTTGCGTCAAGAGGATTAAATTGAGCTTTGTCTCGTCCTTATACGACAAATTCGATATTTTGCCTATAATAGTATAAGAGAAAATGGAGGAAAACCGTTTTTCCTATAAAACCCCCGTCTTTTCAAAGATTTTAAAATGATATGCATATCGAAACCTTCCCCGGGGTCAGTATACTCTAAATATGAAGTTTGGTTGAGATCTATCCAGCCGTTTCGACGTGATGGTGGAACAGACAAACAGACAGACAAACAGACAAACAGAAACAATTTTATTTATATAGATACATCTTCAATATTGACTGTTATGCCTTTCAGCGTTCAGTCTGCAGTCCTCTATTTCCAACTAGCACTTGACCTCGTTTGTTATACACCGTTTATCGCTAAATCATTCAACACTGAATCTGACCATCGTCGCCGTGGTGTCCCTCTACTTCTCTGAGCCCATTGTTCTCCTAGTGGGTAACATATCCTTCTTAATTAACCTCACATGATCCCACCACCGAAGCCGGTTTACACGTACAGCTTCGTCTACCGTGTTTATATCCAAGTTGGCCTTTATCTCCTCATTTGGAGTACCTTATGAGAAAAATATATCCACCCCTTCTTAATGGTACGTACTATTTGATTTCCTGCCCATTTGGTCACTGAGTTAAATTGTGAAACCACCGTCTTACTTAGCCCTAGTAGTCTGTAGGTCAATGGCATATAAATAACAAGGTCTCGACCTTCGGTGGAGTTGCGATGAAGAGATGAAGTTTTGTTTTGAAGGTAGTGTGGTGTGTGTGCTTTAACGAACTTTCTCTTCCCTGACATTCTCGACACTGCTTCATGGTTAGTGTAGGCATTCCCTAGTTATGCGAAGTTTCAACCGGTTATTGGCTCTTGGAAATGGAGGCTGTTTAACTTTGTATTACTGTACTGTATGTACGATGTATACAGATGTTGACCTGTAGGTGTTGTGCTGCTCCTTGTGCTTTGATGCATTTGTATTTGCTTCATGACATTTTGATCTCAGTCGTGTTTTTGACGGAATGCAGTCTTTCTCCATCGTATTACGGCACTTTCTAATTCTTGTCAATGTTTTTAGAAGTTAGTGTTAGGAGCTTCCGTGGGCCAGTCGGCAGTGCGCCGGCCTCTCACCGCTTGGTTCCGTGGTTCAAATCCCGGTCACTCCATGTGAGATTTGTGCCGGACAAAGCGGAGGCGGGACAAGTTTTTCTCCGGGTACTCCGGTTTTTCCCTGTCATCTTTCATTCCAGCAATATTCTCCACTATCATTTCATCTCTCAGTCATTAATCATTGCCCCTGAGGAGTGCGACAGGTTTCGGCAGCCGGCATAATTCCTGTCCGCGCTGCTAGATAGAGCTTCATTCCATTCCTGACCCGGCCGAATGACTGGAAACATGATGAGAATTTTCATTTTCAGAAGTTAGTGTTGACCAGCAGGAGAGCGAATGAAGTGAATGATCTCTCGAGTAGAACATTCAGCACGCATTGTATTACGTTAACCAATGTAAGGATGAGCAATTATGAATATGTTAATTTGACAGAACATCTTGAATTTACAAATATATTTTGCATTTGTACTGTAATGAAATTAGTTGAATTTTAATTCTGAGTTTATTAAATAAAATACAAATTTTAAGAAACTTCGTGTTTAGCAGAATGTTCTGTTATATGGTCGTCCACGTCGTGGGAGGTGGGCAACAGCATGAAGTAGGGGATTGCCTGTAGGGGTGATGGAGATGTACAGTGTAAGGCTCTATAAGATGGGTATGCTTAGCCGCCATTTTGGTTCATACATGCGCAATGGGCCATGTGATCAAACTCTAGTTTCTCCTACGTGCGCTCGCTTCGTCACATCGAACGTATTGCTTTAAGCACCGCGTGCAGGGACAGCATAGTGCTATATTTGTGTGGATATTTATTACATAACGGTGGGTTGTTCTGCAGATAATTGCAGTAATGTCTCTGCTGTGGGATACAGGTTGTTTGGATTCCCTTCTGGTCTGCATTATGCCTCCACTGCCTCTGCTACACCTTCTACTTCAACTGTTGACTTAAACCTGCATCCAGCTCCCACTGACATTACTACACGCCTTAATTCAGTCAGACTGATCATTCCATATTCAGTTCTGCCCACAAAGTCCGGCAACAGGAGTTCAAAATCCAAACACCACAGTTGCATTATTTGTCAAAACTGACTTCATATGACAGAAATAATTTGTTTAACGTCGTTGGCATTGCATCAAATGCATTATTGAAAACCGAGATCTGTGGTTGGCCTATTTGCAGACAGAACTATGAGCTTTCTGACTCAAGCTCTGAAATATTCGTATTTTTTATTTGGCTGGTCTAAAGAAACCAAATTGTGAAGTTATGAAATTAATTTGCAACTATGAGGACTTATATGGGGTCTATAAGCATTGTATAATACATAATTCAAAATGGTGCAAATCTTTTTTTTTTGCTAGGGGCTTTACGTCGCACCGACACAGATAGGTCTTATGGCGACGATAGGAAAGGACTAGGAGTTGGAAAGAAGCGGCCGTGGCCTTAATTAAGGAACAGCCCCAGCATTTGCCTGGCGTGAAAATGGGAAACCACGGAAAACCATTTTCAGGGCTGCCGATAGTGGGATTCGAACCTACTATCTCCCGGATGCAAGCTCACAGCCGCGCGCCTCTACGCGCACGGCCAACTCGCCCGGTGGTGCAAATCTTGTAAAGGGGATAATTTTCAATGATAAATGTACCAATACATGTTCTCCAACATGCTGTAATTTAAAAGAAAAATTGTTAGACACTTCTTCAAAATTCGATAGTATGCTGTTGTGTACTTTAACAAAAATGTACGGGATGGAATATTATTGTTTTTTTAAATACTGTAATATAAGGAGACAGTATATTTGTAAAATATTACTTAAATATATTCTTTTAAATGTGCTGCCTGGACAAGTTAACCAATGTTGCAACCTTTTGAAGTTTAATAAGGTGAGTCATGTTAAGAAATAATACTACTTCTTCTCAAACCAGAGGAATCTCTGTAAAGAAAAATAGAAGTACTCTTAACTTTGTCAAAGTAAAAAATTTTCAATATTCTCCACACCTCGTGGGTCACTCCCCTTGCAAGTCACTGGTAAGTGATTATCAGTGCAATATTTCAGGTTGGGGGAGAAGATTCAGTTATAGAAGTAGTTACTCTATTCCTGCTTACTTCCCGAATATAATTTATAATAACATAACATTTGTTTCATGAATGTTCGGTTGAATAAACTAAAATCCTTTTTTTTTTTTTTTTTTGCTATTGGCTTTACGTCGCACAGACACAGATATGTCTTATGACGACGATGGGACAGGAAAGAGCTAGGACTGGGAAGGAACTGGCCGTGGCCTTAATTAAGGTACAGCCCCAGCATTTGCCTGGTTTGCAAATGGGAAACCACCGAAAACCATCTTCAGGGCTGCCGACAGTGGGGTTCGAACCTACTATCTCCCGAATACTGGATTCTGGCCGCACTTAAGCGACTGCAGCTATCGAGCTTGGTAAAATCCTGTGTTCATTACAACTGCATAAGCAGATGAGATTCATAACACTCGCCAAAAATTAAGTTTATTTTACACATAGAATGTCTTTTTTTAAATACTGGTAAATAAGAAAAGGGACTACATTTTAGAAGAAAGAAATAAACTTAAAGAATGCCAGTTACTTGCGTGTGTTCATCTTCGTACAGCACGTTTCAGCGTTATTTTTGTTCGAAGAATATTTTTCTTATTATTTCGACAACATTGAAAATAGCGCTGAATCAATTTCAAGCAAGTATGAAATACCGATTGAGATCATATGGTATCACAATTTATATATCTTCGACACTGACCGATTACCACGTCAAATTCCACGATTTAAGAATGACAGTAGACTATATCAATACCACGGTGTCCCTCATTTCATTTGACGGTACGGCGGCGCATAGCGTACGAACAACTTATTCTACTTATCGATAATATAATAATAACCGATTTACTAGTAATCTATTTTTGCTAATATTTATCCAGTGAGAGTACATGCCTAGTTTGTTTGTTTATCAAAAGCAAATTATCAACGACCTTGCTTTTACAGTCACCGTCTCGAGTAAAAATTACACAATAATGTACAAAATATACTAATATTTATGATGAGTAACCGTTTGAGTAATACTGAGAATGAGTATTTGTATAATATGTTTGTTTAGCATTACTTTCTAGCGTGGTGAACAGTAAAAAAAGAGGGATATACAAGGCTAGGGCGGTCAACTGCCTTACCAACGCAGTGCAGGAATGAACCATAATGGCGGGCGAGCATACCTGGTCTTTAGAGAGCCCTAGTACAGTGGGGACTGTGCCCCATGACCGCTGCGGTAGCTGTGGAGGCCCTACAGGAACCCTGAAAAGTGACGGCTAACGGGGCTCTGGTGAAGACCTCAACGGCAGTAACGGCGGAGGAGTCCTTTGGTACGGCGAAGCTGGCGGAGGAGGCAACCCTTCTTCTTGTGGTAAAGAGGGATCTTTAAAGGCTAAGGGTGATAACCCCTACAGAAAAAATCCTGCGGTCAAGCCCAGACAGGAGGCAGCCCCTCCACTGGACTTAGGGTGCTGTGGGCTCGCACATTTGAGTTAAACTCATTACAGAAACCAGACGAAATTTATGGCCGGCCGTATTTTATGGAGACGACTTTTGCAATGGAATACAGGGAGGTGAAAGCATTGGCAGCAGATAGAACAAGCTGGAGAAATCTCGCCGAGGCCCTATAATTGCTACAGTTACTATGATCATTATAGTTCGTTTAATGAACTTACAATGTTCACTTTACCATTTCATACCAGTATAATTACTGCTCAGTGAACAGAGGTCCGACTCGTTGGCTGAATGGTCAGGGCACTGGCCTTCGGTTCAGAAGGTCTCGGGTTCGATTCCCGGCTGGGTCGAGGATTTTAACCTTCATTGGTTACTTCCAATGGCACGGGGGCTGGGTGTTTGTGCTGTCCCCAATATCCCTGCAACTCACACACCTCGCCTAACACTATCCTCCACCACAATAACACGCAGTTACTGTTGGGAGATAAGAAGAAAGCACATGCCCGGTGAGGCACGGGGCGAAGGGGTTTTCACCAGCAGAGCCAGTGACGCAAGGGTTACCATAGCAACTCCGCTATTATCCAGGCGACTTTATATTATCTTCTACTGGCAGCTCTTCGCTCTTGTCAGTTGTAATTCAGCAAACTGCAAAGTGTGAGTCAATGTTTTCGTGTAGCAGAAATGAGAAGATAAGAGTCGATCTGTCTGGGCAGAACAGGAAGTTCGTGCTTGCAGGCCACATTCCTCATTCCTGCATTCTTCTCATCTCTACACAGTAACTACACTTGGCAGATGCACTCGGCTAGTAATAGCCACACGAAATTATTATTGAACAGAGAAGTTATCATTCAAATTTTCTCAAATATCTCCTACCGGGCGAGTTGGCCGTGCGATTAGGGGCGCGCAGCTGTGAGCTTGCATCCGGGAGATAGTGGGTTCGAACCCCACTACTGGCAGCCCTGAAGATGGTTTTCCGTGGTTTCCCATTTCACACCACGCAAATGCTGGGGCTGTACCTTAATTAAGCCTACGGCTGCTTCCTTCCCACTCCTTGCCCATTCCTGTCCCATCGTCCCCATAAGACCTGTCTGCGTAGGTGGGACGTAAAGCACATTGTAAAAATACAGCGAAAGAGTTGGTATGATCTTGTTATTTAAGTGGGCTGCATGATTAAGACAATGAAGACTCGATCTGCACCGTCGATAGAGTCCAAATTAAATATCTTACCTGATCATTTACACGTGTGTGTATTCGGGAGATGGATTCGAATCTTACCGTCGGGACACTTGGTGATGGTTTTCAGGGATTTCACATATTCATACCAGACAAAATGTGCCGTAACTAAGGCACGGATCCTACCTTCCCAGACATTGCCTACTTATCTCAGGATCGCCGTATTATATATATATATATTTTGCTAGGGGCTTTACGTCGCACCGACACAGATAGGTCTTATGGCGACGATGGGATAGGAAAGGCCTAGGAGTTGGAAGGAAGCGGCCGTGGCCTTAATTAAGGTACAGCCCCAGCATTTGCCTGGTGTGAAAATGGGAAACTACGGAAAACCATCTTCAGGGCTGCCGATAGTGGGATTCGAACCTACTATCTCCCGGATGCAAGCTCACAGCCGCGCGCCTCTACGCGCACGGCCAACTCGCCCGGTGCCGTATTATATAACTGTGTTAGAGCGACGTTAAATGGTTAGCAAGAAAAAAACTGTTTTATAACTATAGTTAGAGCTTCTACGGTGCTTTTCTAACAGATCCACTCCTCTAAGAAACTATAAGTGAGGTCAGTATTGCCAGAAAATGAAGATGTTAAAGATTAGAACGCAAAGTTATCGAAATATAGAATTGCGTCGTTGTGTTTGGATTGAAAACTTGTAAGTACCAAATTAGTTGCATAAATATCTTTGTTTCTATTTCAAACGAAATGGTACTCAGAGTTAGTAAACACACACTAGAGGTACCACTGGCGCTGCAGTCACATGCGACTTTGAGCGAGCGCGCTGTTTGGCCAAAGCGCGCTTGTTTAGCAGTCACTAATGCAGCTTCCGTATAAATTGAAGTATGTTCTTCTCTGATTAAAAAAAATTTCCAGTCTCTATGGCTGCACAAAGAAGTTCATAAAGGGCAGTGGTGTATCGTTTGAAATTCATTTCCGTGCGTACAAAATAATATTTTGCGTGACACTTGTCATGTGTATTGGCCTACTGGCGTCGACTTCTCGGTTTCTTTTTCTCTATCGGCGTGAGTGAGATTTTTGGACCTTACCTTGAGGACAAAATCATTTATTTTTTATTTTTAGGAAATATAAGGGATGGCATTTTTCTTTCACTGAATGGCCAAGTTGATTGTGAAAACATATACTACCGAGCTCGATAGCTGCAGTCGCTTAAGTGCGGCCAGTATCCAGTATTCGGGAGATAGTAGGTTCGAACCCCACTGTCGGCAGCCCTGAAAATGGCTTTCTGTGGTTTCCCATTTTCACACCAGGCAAATGCTGGGGCTGTACCTTAATTAAGGCCACGGCCGTTTCCTTCCCACTCCTAGCCCTCTCCTGTCCCATCGTCGCCATAAGACCTATCTGTGTCGGTGCGACGTAAAGCAACTAGCAAAAGAAAACATATACGAATATGCGTAATGGCAGATTATACATGTGTGATCGCAAGTAGGCTAACAAAGACCATTTTGTTTCGTAACCAGTAGGTTGATACACTGTTATTCTCTATTATAATCAGAAATTAATGCTAATTTCTCGATATATTTCATACAGTACTGCGAATATTGGTTGCTTGTGGTCATGGATATTCAGTTTTTAGATGTTATTAACCTGATAGATCAAATTGCGTATATATACATATTTTTCTTAGTAATGCCATTGATGTGCAGGATAGCCTGGAACAGCTCCCTGCGTAGGCGTAATTCTGGGGTGGCCAGGCTGGGGGGCAGTTGCCCCTCTAATATTTTGAAGAAAACTAAATTTTCCTAATATTACAGACATAGACATACATAATTTACAAGTAGACCGTACGTTTTTCGTTACTCTTGTCTAATTTAGCCCAATAAAACAAAATTATTTTTGCAGAGAAGTATTTGAAAAGTGTATTCTTTTAAAAAAGTAATGAAGGAATTAAATTCATATCGAAAAAGAACACTTCATTTTGCGTAAAAGTACGATGTGATCAGATTATGTAAAAATGTAAAAGAGAATATTGGGAATAATTTTGTGGTCACAAATTGCTCTCAAAAGGGGCGTATGGTCCCCGGTAAACCCTGCCACCCCAATCAAAATGTCCAAATTACGCTTACGGCTCCCTCTGTGAGTCAGCGGTAGAGTGTCGGCCTCAGGATCCCAAGATAGCGGGTTCAAACCCGACAGAGAGAGTCGGATTTTTGAAGGGCAGAAATAGTCAGTTCTGCACTCCATGTCGGTGTGTATGTAGCCCTAAATAACATTTAAAGGAATAATAATCATGAAAATAGTACATACAGTTATTGAAAATATTGTGGTAGTTTTCTTCAATCATAAAATTTACCACTCTCCTTTTCCATTAAGGGAAGTCATTTTACAATATAAACTCTTAAAGCAGATCAAACATTTCAGGAAAAGCTAAATTAAAAACTTCGTAATAGACTGAAACCAACAACCGGGTGTCATATTTCCACTTTTAATCAAACTTAAAAATCAGCTATATTAATATTTTGTCTAGTTTGCTCCAAAATATCGCCAACGCTTTTGGGCCTAAAAACTCGCTCATTCGCTTAGTTCAAGAGAGAATATTTTCGGTCATAGGACAAAATTATGTAGAAGCTCCTGGACATTTGCACAAAAAGAGCGAAATATACATACCCTCAATCTCAAACTGTGTTGATTGAAGACTTAAAATGACCAGTAAAGTGATTTTGTTTTACTTAATCGCAACTGAACACCGTCCTCTTTTATCACGCATTTCTTCTGTATTTATGCTTTTTGGGCTTTTTTTCCCCCTGGACAGAAGCATCACAGCTATACTGTAGTCTCTGAGAATGTTTAGATGTTTGAATTTTAAACCATATCACCGAGCAAGTGGCTGTGTGGTTTGGGTCACGTAGCTATCAGCTTGCATTCGGGAGATAGTGGGTTCGAACACCACGTTCGACAGTCCTCAAGATGTTTTTTTTTTTTTTTTTGTGTTGCGCAGCTACCTCTAGTGTATTATTTACCAACTCTACGGTGGTACTCGCCTGTTAGTTTTAAGGTTTTAGTCATTATGGATTAAATGAGGAAGCTATTCAGTACAGACTGGGAAGAAATCCGCAGGCTGTCACCAATGTGTCGAAGGAATAAATGTGGTAGGAACTCTTTTTGTTGACCTTCGGAAAGTTATCTTGGTAATGTAACCTATCCCTAGCAGATAGTTTTCTGTTGACACAGACGAAGCAGCTACTTGTTGACCTTGTAAGCCAGCGCAGTAGCCTGCATTTCTCAACCCGTCAATGTGCTGTTCAGATGGCTGTACTTCAGAGTGCTTAAGTCATGTCGTCTCAAAGATGTTCTGCGTGCCACCGAAACACAAGACAAGAGAATGTCCAGTAGTATTTGCCCTGAGTTATCTCGAATTATTTTATACAGAATGAAACGTTTATTATTTTGTACGGATTATGTGAACGATATCGAAAATAATTGGGGGATTTTCACGCACATTGCATTCGAACATTAGTTTTGATTCCTTCCTTAATACTTGGGTATGTATTTTCTCCTTTGTTTTTCAAATTTATTCTTCACGAAGATTGTCAGTTGCAGTTTGTTATGACAGCAAAAGAGTGATAATACGTAACAGTTATCTTATAATGTAATATTGAAATACATCGATTCTTCTATTGTTTATTGATCTCCACGCTCGGTGTTGAATGTAATATAACTGCAGTGAATAATAATAATCCGAAAATTCGGGGAAATGGATGCCGGAATTCACCGAGAGGACCACTCAAACTGAAATAATAAGAGCGGTAGAACAAATGAATCTCATCCCAAGTCGCAAACTGAATATATGGTATTCTGAAGAAGATAAAATTGAGGAGTAACATGCCACAAGTATTTCTCCACGAAGAATCGACAAACAAACAAGTCCGGTGGTGTTTGAAGGTGCTTAAATACATCAGCCTCAGTAGTATAATTGGATGGTTCGGCGGCCACCTCCACCTCAGGCTCCCAGTGGCCACCTCCACCTCCACCTCAGCCAGAGGCCTCCCAGATGCCTCCTCCACCTCCACCTCAGCCAGAGGCCTCCCAGAGGTCTCCTCCACCTCCCGCGGGAAATTTGAATTTGTAAACAAAGCCACGTGCTTTTTGACAGCTGTCATCGACAACAACGCATCGCTAACCTCAGTACTGCCATCTTGACGGGCCTAAACCTCAGTAGTGCCAACTTAACCTAACTAGCGCGAGGTAAACAAAGCCACGTGCTTTTTGACAGCCACGTGCTTTTTGACAGATTTGTAAACAAAGCCACGTGCTTTTTGACAGCTCTCATCAACAACAACGCATCGCAAACCTCAGTACTACCATCTTGACGGGCCTAAACCTTAGTGGTACCAACTTAACCTAACTAGCATGAGGTAAACAAAGCCACGTGTTTTTTTGACAGCCACGTGCTTTTCGACAGATTTGTAAACAAAGCCACGTGCTTTTTGACAGACAACAACGCATCGCTAACCCCAGTACTGCCATCTTGACGGGCCTAAACCTCAGTAGTACCAACTTAACCTAACTAGCGCGAGATAAACAAAGCCACGTGCTTTTTGACAGCCACGTGCTTTTTTGACAGCTGTCATCCGCCATCTTTAAACTACAGAGCACCGTGCTGCCCTCTTTCGTCACCTGTCATCGGCAGTGCTGCCATCTTGACGGGCCTAAACCTTAGTGCTACCAACTTAACCTCACTAGCTCGAGATAAACAAATCCACGTGCTTTTTGACAGCTACGTGCTTTTTTGATAGCTGTCATCCGCCATCTTTAATCTATAGAGCACAGTGCTGCCCTCTTTAGCTACTTACCTTTGAAATGTGGTGGCGGATAATTTGAAAAATGCTTTTCGACAAGCAGCCATCTTTAATCCAGAGAGAACAGTGCTGCCCTCTATGTGGTGGCGGCAAATTGAAAAATTCCACATGCTCTTGTTTGAAAACAAACTCACGTGCTTTTTTGACAGCTGTCATCTGCCATCTTTAATCTATAGAGCACAGTGCTGCCCTCTTTAGTTTGAAATGTGGTGGTGGTAAATTCCACGTGCTCTTGTTTGGAAACAAAGCCACGTGCAGCTGTCATCCGCCATCTTTAATCAACAGAGCACTGTGCTACTATCATGCGGGCAATTTCATCACCTGTCATCCGCCATCTTTAATCCACAGAACACCGTGCTGCCCTCTTTATGGCTACTACCTTAAGCACGTAGTAGCGGACAATTTGAAAAGTTCTGTTAGCTATCATCCGCCATCTTTAATCAAGAGAGCACCGTGCTGCCATCTTTAGCTAGATACCTTTGAAATGTGGTGGCGGCAAATTGAAAAATTCCACGTGCTCTTGTTTGGAAACAAACTCACGTGCTTTTTCGACAGCTACCATCCGCCATCTTTAATCAACAGAGCATAGTGCTGCCCTCTTTAGTTTGAAATGTGATGGCGGCAAATTCCACGTGCTCTTGTTTGGTAAACATAGCCATGTGCTTTTTTGACAGCTGTCATCCGCCATCTTTGAGCACCGTGCTGCCCTCTTTATCGTAGTAGATGTAAATTCGTCACCTGTCATCCGCGGTGCTGCCATCTTTAGCTAGATACCTTTGAAAAGTGGTGGCGGATAATTTAAAAAGAAAAATTCTACAGCAGCCCTCTCTCGACGCTAATTGCATAAGATGGTGGCTATACATGACTCCTTAAGGGTGCTTACGCAAGATGGCTGCTATACACAGGTTCTTATGAGACGCCCTTGGGATGCTTGCGCAAGATGACAGTTATACATGGCTCCTTATGAGATACCCTAGGGATGCTTGCGCAAGATAGCGGCTGATCTTATGGGACGGCTTAAGGGTCCTTGGACAAGATGGCTTGAGACGCCCTAAGGATGCTTGCGCAAGATGGCGGACACAAGATGGCAGCTATACATAACTCCTTATGAGACGCTTTAAGGGTGCTTGCGCAAGATAGTTGCTACTCTTAGCTTAGAGGCTAACGTGTCGTGATAGTTCGATTCATTAAATTTAGGGCTTAAATGCAAAATGTTAAATATATCGAAAACGGTGCACCGTAGAGCAAAACGGACAAAATTTTTCTGCCTAATACCTAGGTTCGCAGTATGAGGAACAAGAAAATCATAGTCTAATGATGGGATCAACGGTTCGGTTCCTACTTAGGCCCTTTGGCATTTGCTCTGTTTTAGCTTGTATTGAAGCGAGTCTTCGTAACATGATCAGGTCTAGCTATGGTAGAGAGTATAACGTACCGTGCAGGTTCGATTCATTAAATTTGGAGGCTTAAATGCAAAATGTTAAATATCTCGAAAACGATGCATCGTAGAGCAAAACGGACAAAATTTTTCCGCCTAATACGTAGGTTCGTAGTATCAGGAACAAGAAAAACATAGTCTAATGATGAGATCAACGGTTCGATTCCTACTTAAGCCCTTTGGCATTCGCAGCTATCTATTTCTACAAGATGGTGGCTGCTCTTATGAGAAACAAGATGCCTTGAGACGTCCTAGGGATGCTTACGCAAGATGGCAGACACACAATGGTGACTATACATAGCTCCTTATGAGACGGCCTAGGGGTGCTCGCACAAGATGGCGGCTACTCTTATGAAGAAAGCTAGCTTAGAGGCTACTGCGCAAGATAACAGCTGCTGTTATGCATGTGGTGGAGGGCAATTTGAAATTCTATGTGCTTAATCAACAGAGCACCCTGCTGCCCTCTTTAGCTGAAATGTGGTGGTGGATAATTTGAAAAATTCTTTTGACAGCTATCATCTTTAAAAACAATGGCGACTATACATAGGCTGTTAAGGTCTTATCATTCTCCTCCTCCTCCTCCTCCCCCTCCTCCTTCTCTACCTCCTCCTCCGCCTCTTATGTCAAGGCATAGCTTTATATCGAACAAGTTTAAACCTGCATCGCGAAGGCAAGCGTGTGCAGCGATAACATTATTGTGCATGTTTAGACTTTCGAAACATAAGAAGAGTAGAATCAAACGCTGTACTCGATACGACATGTGATCAGAACATTGATTGATGCGTTCAGAAAAACAAAATAAGTGATCAAGACTAGAATCGAACAATGTACTCAATACATCATGTGTTTAGAATATGTCAGGGGATACGCTTGTTCTAAGAAGATCAGATTGAAACATAACAAGACTAGAATAGAACACTGTAATCGATGTTGTTAACTTCAACATGTGATCAGAACATTGATTGATGTGTTCAGAACACAAAATAAGTGATCATGACTAGAATCGAACACTGTACTCGATACAACATGTGATCAGAACATTGATCGATGTGTTCAGAACACGAAATAAGTGATCAAGACTAGAATCGAACACTGTACTCAATACAACATGTGTTTAGAACATGTTAGGGGGTACCCTTGTTCTAAGAAGATCAGAATGAAACATAACAAGACTAGAATCGAACACTGTAATCGATGTTGTTAACCTCAACATATGATCAGAACATTGTTTGATGTGTTCAGAGCAAAAGTACAATTTTGATGATTTGCTTAGTGTAAAATCAAAAACTATGGAAACACACTGTGCACATATCGCGTAGCTAACTCGCTCAGTAAGCAATATTGCAAAACTACAACTTCAATGATTTGCATAGTGTAAAAATCAAAAACACACTGTACCCATACTGCGCAGCTAACTCGCTCGGTAAACGATATAGCCAAAGTATAACTTCAAATTATTTACCTTCCATCATTCGTCTTGTGTGTAAAAATCAGTCGAACAAGTTATCGCATAAACATGGCTGAAAAAAAATCGTGATAGGGTATGGAACCCAGGGGTTACATCTTATCAGAAGGGCAAAAAGGATGAAAGGACTCTTCCTCCTCCTTACCGCACATTCCTTGAAGGGCTAATTGGCTGAAGGGCTAATGGGCTAAAGGGCTAAAGGGCTAATGGGCTAAAGGGCTAATGGGCTAAAGGGCTAAAGGAGCAACAACCTCGTCGATCGCTATCAGCAAGAACGCTTGTACTTTGTTAAGTGTAGAAAATTAATCTTTATTTGTAAATGGTTTCATGTTCAGAACAAGGAATGGAAAATCCCCGAGGTGCGATGAGTTACGTTTTGCGAACTAGTGTTTGGAACACTGAACTTTTCAAGATGATAGCAGAGAGTTTAGCAATGTTCTGTTGTTGGATTTTAAATTCCGCGCTACAACATGCATAAGGTGGTAGCCTTGAGGTTTACCGCCGTAAAGATGGCAAGAGTGAGGTTAACAATGTTCTGTTGTTGGATTTTAAATTCCGCGCTACAACATGCATAAGGTGGTAGCCTTGAGGTTTACCGCCGTAAAGATGGCAAGAGTGAGGTTAACAATGTTCTGCTGTTGGATTTTAAATTCCGCGCTATAACATGCATAAGGTGGCAGCCTTGAGGTTTACCTCCGTAAAGATGGCAGCAGTGAGGTTAGCGACGCTCTATTGTCCTTCAAAGTGAGGTTAGGGTTCGTCAAGAAGACAGCTGTCAAAAAAGCACGTGGCTATGTTTACCAAACAAGAGCACGTGGTCGTGACGTCACGGTCACGTAGTATGTTGCCTCAGCATGTAAAGTTCAATGTCTACACCTACGTAGTTAACACTCTGCTATGTTCACAAGATTTTTTACACATAACTATTCTTTATGCTTTAAGTTCATGCACATAGGCTATGCTAAGATAGCAGTACAAACACATGCGAACTTTGTACATTCTAATGGAATAAGTTTAGTACTGTGTGCATCATGGATACATGATGTGTGCACGCATTTAATCTTGACTATACGTAATGCTGCTGCTTTGTTTACAAGATTTTTATACATTGCTATTCTTTATGCTTTAAGTTCGTGCACGCACAAGCGATACTCGTACGCTCTAGCAGGAGAAGTTTAGTACGATATTCGATACATACATTATCGATAGGTGATGTGTACACGCTTTAGAACATAGCTCATCTTTATGCTTTAAGTTCGTGCACAGGGGTTTGGGATACACAAAAGCGATTGCTACATGCTCTAGCGGAAGAAGTCTAGTACGATAGTCGATGCATGTAAAATCGATAGGTTATGCTAAGATAGCAGCACACTTACATGATTTTAGCACAATCTAGTGGAAAAAGTTTAGTATGATAGTCGTTTCGTGCAAAATCATTAGGTAATGTGTAAACGCTTTGAAACAAGGCTATTCTTTGTACTTTAAGTTCATGTGTATGAGTTATGCTAAGATAGCAGCACAACCTAGCGGAAGAAGTTTTGTACGAGAGTCGATACATGCAAAGTCGATAGGTAATGTGTACACGCTTTGAAACATGGCTATTCTTTGTACCTTAAAGTCATACGTATAGGTTATGCTAAGATAGCAGCACAATCTGGCGGAAGAAGTTCAGGGTGATCTGTACACGCTTTGAAACAAGGCTATTCTTTGTACTTTAAGTTCATGCGTCTTAGTTATGCTTGCGATAGTCGATGCATGTAAAATCGATAGGTTATGCTAAGATAGCAGCACACTTACACGATTTTAGCACAATGTAGTGGAAGAAGTTTAGTACGAGAGTCGATGCTTGCAAAATCATTAGGTAATGTGTACACGCTTTCAAACAAGGCTATTCTTTGTACTTTAAGTTCATGCGTCTTAGTTATGCTAAGATAGCAGCACAATCTACCTGAAGAAGTTTTGCACGAGAGTCGATACATGCAAAATCGATAGTTGATGCGTACACGCTTTAAAACATGACTATTCATTGTACTTTAAGTTCATGGGTATAGGTTATGCTAAGATAGCAGCACAATCTAGCGGAAGAAATTTAGTACGAGATTCGATGAATGCAAAATCAATAAGTAATGTGTACACGCTTTGAAACATGGCTATTCTTCGTACTTTAAGTTCATGTGTATAAGTTATGCTAAGATAGCAGCACAACCTAGCGGAAGAAGTTTAGTACGATATTTGTTGCATGCAAAGTCGATAGGTAATGTGTACACGCTTTGAAACATGGCTATTCTTTGTACCTTAAGGTCATGCGTATAGGTTACGCTAAGATAGCAGCACAATCTAGCGGAAGAAGTTTAGTACGAGAGTCGATGCTTGCAAAATCGATAGGTAATGTGTACACGTTTTGAGACATAGCTCTTCTTTGTTCTTTAAGTTCATGCGTCTTAGTTATGCTGAGATAGCAGCACAATCTACCTGCAGAAGTTTAGTACGATAGTCGATACATGCAAATTCGATAGTTGATGTGTACACGCTTTGAAACATGACTATTCATTATACTTTAAGTTCATGGGTATAGGTTATGCTAAGATAGCAGCACAATCTAGCGGAAGAAATTTAGTACGATATTTGATGCATGCAAAATCAATAAGTAATGTGTACACGCTTTGAAACATGGCTATTCTTTGTACTTTAAGTTCATGTGTATAAGTTATGCTAAGATAGCACAACCTAGCGGAAGAAGTTTAGTACGATATTTGTTGCATGCAAAGTCGATAGGTAATGTGTACACGCTTTGAAACATGGCTATTCTTTGTACCTTAAGGTCACGCGTATAGGTTATGCTAAGATAGCAGCACAATCTAGCGGAAGAAGTTTAGTACGAGAGTCGATGTGTGCAAAATCGATAGGTGATGTGTACACGCTTTGAAACATGGCTATTCATTGTACTTTAATTTTATGGGTATAGGTTATGCTAAGATAGCAGCACGATCTAGCGGATGAAGTTTAGTTCGATGGTCGATGCATGTAAAATCGATAGGTCATGTGTACACGCTTTGAAACATAGCAATTCATACTGCTGCTCTGTTCCCAAGACTTTTAAGCATAGCTAACCCTAATACTGCTCTTAACGACGTCGAGCTAAGGATTGATTACGTGACCGTGACGTCACGACCACGTGCTCTTGTTTGGTAAACATAGCCACGTGCTTTTTTGACAGCTGTCTTCTTGACGAACCCTAACCTCACTTTGAAGGACAATAGAGCGTCGCTAACCTCACTGCTGCCATCTTTAGGAGGTAAACCTCAAGGCTGCCACCTTATGCATGTTATAGCGCGGAATTTAAAATCCAACAGCAGAACATTGTTAACCTCACTCTTGCCATCTTTACGGCGGTAAACCTCAAGGCTACCACCTTATGCATGTTGTAGCGCGGAATTTAAAATCCAACAACAGAACATTGTTAACCTCACTCTTGCCATCTTTACGGCGGTAAACCTCAAGGCTACCACCTTATGCATGTTGTAGCGCGGAATTTAAAATCCAACAACAGAACATTGCTAAACTCTCTGCTATCATCTTGAAAAGTTCAGTGTTCCAAACACTAGTTCGAAAAACGTAACTCATCGCACCTCGGGGATTTTCCATTCCTTGTTCTGAACATGAAACCATTTACAAATAAAGATTAATTTTCTACACTTAACAAAGTACAAGCGTTCTTGCTGATAGCGATCGACGAGGTTGTTGCTCCTTTAGCCCTTTAGCCCATTAGCCCTTTAGCCCATTAGCCCTTTAGCCCTTTAGCCCATTAGCCCTTCAGCTAATTAGCCCTTCAAGGAATGTGCGGTAAGGAGGAGGAAGAGTCCTTTCATCCTTTTTGCCCTTCTGATAAGATGTAACCCCTGGGTTCCATACCCTATCACGATTTTTTTTCAGCCATGTTTATGCGATAACTTGTTCGACTGATTTTTACACACAAGACGAATGATGGAAGGTAAATAATTTGAAGTTATACTTTGGCTATATCGTTTACCGAGCGAGTTAGCCGCGCAGTATGGGTACAGTGTGTTTTTGATTTTTACACTATGCAAATCATTGAAGTTGTAGTTTTGCAATATTGCTTACTGAGCGAGTTAGCTACGCGATATGTGCACAGTGTGTTTCCATAGTTTTTGATTTTACACTAAGCAAATCATCAAAATTGTACTTTTGCTCTGAACACATCAAACAATGTTCTGATCATATGTTGAGGTTAACAACATCGATTACAGTGTTCGATTCTAGTCTTGTTATGTTTCATTCTGATCTTCTTAGAACAAGGGTACCCCCTAACATGTTCTAAACACATGTTGTATTGAGTACAGTGTTCGATTCTAGTCTTGATCACTTATTTCGTGTTCTGAACACATCGATCAATGTTCTGATCACATGTTGTATCGAGTACAGTGTTCGATTCTAGTCATGATCACTTATTTTGTGTTCTGAACACATCAATCAATGTTCTGATCACATGTTGAAGTTAACAACATCGATTACAGTGTTCTATTCTAGTCTTGTTATGTTTCAATCTGATCTTCTTAGAACAAGCGTATCCCCTGACATATTCTAAACACATGATGTATTGAGTACATTGTTCGATTCTAGTCTTGATCACTTATTTTGTTTTTCTGAACGCATCAATCAATGTTCTGATCACATGTCGTATCGAGTACAGCGTTTGATTCTACTCTTCTTATGTTTCGAAAGTCTAAACATGCACAATAATGTTATCGCTGCACACGCTTGCCTTCGCGATGCAGGTTTAAACTTGTTCGATATAAAGCTATGCCTTGACATAAGAGGCGGAGGAGGAGGTAGAGAAGGAGGAGGGGGAGGAGGAGGAGGAGGAGAATGATAAGACCTTAACAGCCTATGTATAGTCGCCATTGTTTTTAAAGATGATAGCTGTCAAAAGAATTTTTCAAATTATCCACCACCACATTTCAGCTAAAGAGGGCAGCAGGGTGCTCTGTTGATTAAGCACATAGAATTTCAAATTGCCCTCCACCACATGCATAACAGCAGCTGTTATCTTGCGCAGTAGCCTCTAAGCTAGCTTTCTTCATAAGAGTAGCCGCCATCTTGTGCGAGCACCCCTAGGCCGTCTCATAAGGAGCTATGTATAGTCACCATTGTGTGTCTGCCATCTTGCGTAAGCATCCCTAGGACGTCTCAAGGCATCTTGTTTCTCATAAGAGCAGCCACCATCTTGTAGAAATAGATAGCTGCGAATGCCAAAGGGCTTAAGTAGGAATCGAACCGTTGATCTCATCATTAGACTATGTTTTTCTTGTTCCTGATACTACGAACCTACGTATTAGGCGGAAAAATTTTGTCCGTTTTGCTCTACGATGCATCGTTTTCGAGATATTTAACATTTTGCATTTAAGCCTCCAAATTTAATGAATCAAACCTGCACGGTACGTTATACTCTCTACCATAGCTAGACCTGATCATGTTACGAAGACTCGCTTCAATACAAGCTAAAACAGAGCAAATGCCAAAGGGCCTAAGTAGGAACCGAACCGTTGATCCCATCATTAGACTATGATTTTCTTGTTCCTCATACTGCGAACCTAGGTATTAGGCAGAAAAATTTTGTCCGTTTTGCTCTACGGTGCACCGTTTTCGATATATTTAACATTTTGCATTTAAGCCCTAAATTTAATGAATCGAACTATCACGACACGTTAGCCTCTAAGCTAAGAGTAGCAACTATCTTGCGCAAGCACCCTTAAAGCGTCTCATAAGGAGTTATGTATAGCTGCCATCTTGTGTCCGCCATCTTGCGCAAGCATCCTTAGGGCGTCTCAAGCCATCTTGTCCAAGGACCCTTAAGCCGTCCCATAAGATCAGCCGCTATCTTGCGCAAGCATCCCTAGGGTATCTCATAAGGAGCCATGTATAACTGTCATCTTGCGCAAGCATCCCAAGGGCGTCTCATAAGAACCTGTGTATAGCAGCCATCTTGCGTAAGCACCCTTAAGGAGTCATGTATAGCCACCATCTTATGCAATTAGCGTCGAGAGAGGGCTGCTGTAGAATTTTTCTTTTTAAATTATCCGCCACCACTTTTCAAAGGTATCTAGCTAAAGATGGCAGCACCGCGGATGACAGGTGACGAATTTACATCTACTACGATAAAGAGGGCAGCACGGTGCTCAAAGATGGCGGATGACAGCTGTCAAAAAAGCACATGGCTATGTTTACCAAACAAGAGCACGTGGAATTTGCCGCCATCACATTTCAAACTAAAGAGGGCAGCACTATGCTCTGTTGATTAAAGATGGCGGATGGTAGCTGTCGAAAAAGCACGTGAGTTTGTTTCCAAACAAGAGCACGTGGAATTTTTCAATTTGCCGCCACCACATTTCAAAGGTATCTAGCTAAAGATGGCAGCACGGTGCTCTCTTGATTAAAGATGGCGGATGATAGCTAACAGAACTTTTCAAATTGTCCGCTACTACGTGCTTAAGGTAGTAGCCATAAAGAGGGCAGCACGGTGTTCTGTGGATTAAAGATGGCGGATGACAGGTGATGAAATTGCCCGCATGATAGTAGCACAGTGCTCTGTTGATTAAAGATGGCGGATGACAGCTGCACGTGGCTTTGTTTCCAAACAAGAGCACGTGGAATTTACCACCACCACATTTCAAACTAAAGAGGGCAGCACTGTGCTCTATAGATTAAAGATGGCAGATGACAGCTGTCAAAAAAGCACGTGAGTTTGTTTTCAAACAAGAGCATGTGGAATTTTTCAATTTGCCGCCACCACATAGAGGGCAGCACTGTTCTCTCTGGATTAAAGATGGCTGCTTGTCGAAAAGCATTTTTCAAATTATCCGCCACCACATTTCAAAGGTAAGTAGCTAAAGAGGGCAGCACTGTGCTCTATAGATTAAAGATGGCGGATGACAGCTATCAAAAAAGCACGTAGCTGTCAAAAAGCACGTGGATTTGTTTATCTCGAGCTAGTGAGGTTAAGTTGGTAGCACTAAGGTTTAGGCCCGTCAAGATGGCAGCACTGCCGATGACAGGTGACGAAAGAGGGCAGCACGGTGCTCTGTAGTTTAAAGATGGCGGATGACAGCTGTCAAAAAAGCACGTGGCTGTCAAAAAGCACGTGGCTTTGTTTATCTCGCGCTAGTTAGGTTAAGTTGGTACTACTGAGGTTTAGGCCCGTCAAGATGGCAGTACTGGGGTTAGCGATGCGTTGTTGTCTGTCAAAAAGCACGTGGCTTTGTTTACAAATCTGTCGAAAAGCACGTGGCTGTCAAAAAAACACGTGGCTTTGTTTACCTCATGCTAGTTAGGTTAAGTTGGTACCACTAAGGTTTAGGCCCGTCAAGATGGTAGTACTGAGGTTTGCGATGCGTTGTTGTTGATGAGAGCTGTCAAAAAGCACGTGGCTTTGTTTACAAATCTGTCAAAAAGCACGTGGCTGTCAAAAAGCACGTGGCTTTGTTTACCTCGCGCTAGTTAGGTTAAGTTGGCACTACTGAGGTTTAGGCCCGTCAAGATGGCAGTACTGAGGTTAGCGATGCGTTGTTGTCGATGACAGCTGTCAAAAAGCACGTGGCTTTGTTTACAAATTCAAATTTCCCGCGGGAGGTGGAGGAGACCTCTGGGAGGCCTCTGGCTGAGGTGGAGGTGGAGGAGGCATCTGGGAGGCCTCTGGCTGAGGTGGAGGTGGAGGTGGCCACTGGGAGCCTGAGGTGGAGGTGGCCGCCGAACCATCCAATTATACTACTGAGGCTGATGTATTTAAGCACCTTCAAACACCACCGGACTGGTCAGGATAGAACCTGTCACGTTGGGGTCAGAAGGCCCAGCGCCACAACCGTCTGAGCCACTCAACCCGGCAAACAAGCAAAACTTTGAAAAATACATTCCAAATGAACAGTCAACAGAATCCGATCAGAACGGCATTCAGAACATGTGTTTACAATGTGTAAACTCCTGCCTTATACTTCCGTCGTAAATATTGTGACAGTGTCCACCATATTTTTATAAGGCCTTTGGAGGAGCAAGCTAGCTTCACTCCAACGGCGGGCGACATCACCGATTTACGTGTCTGCCTTTTCGCCACTGTAAGGAACCAGTGAGAGACGAATCAGGCGTGCATTGGGTAGCCCATCTGCTACCACTATTGCCGCCGGTGGTGTGAGAATAGGAAGCAGGTGTGACAGTTACAGGAATGTGTGTGTGTAGGTGGTATGTGTTAGACTAACTAGTGTGACTGAACAGTGAGAACAGACAGAGAGAGAGAACGTGCTGACTAGAGTGATTGTGTGCCTGTGTAATTGTATAGCAATAAGTGTTAGTTAAGACATCTTATAGTAAACGCTACCAGTCGTGCATTTATTTTCCTCCTATCTGCCCACGCGTTAAAATAGCTTGATCCCTTATTTCGACATTTTAACACATCCACATTTGTTCTCCCACATTTTTCAATAATGACATTCGAGTCGTTTAGTAGATTCGTATCACCTAACAGTTGGCATCTCGTTCCACCTCCGTGACTCGAGCAGCTTCCGTTGAAATTTTTTATAAACTTGACTTGAGCTCGTTGAACAACATACAGACTGTTTTCGCAAAACGACCTATAAGTCTTGAAAATTAATGGGTTCGACCCCCTCTGTCGGCAGCCCTGAAAATGGTTTTCCGTAGTTTCCTATTTTGACACCAGGCAAATGCCAGGGCTGTACCTTCATTTACGCCACGGCCGCTTCCTTCCATTTCCTAGGCCTTTCCTATCCCATCGTCGCCATAAGACATATCTGTGTCGGTGCGACGTAAAGCAAAATAGCAAAAAAAAAAAATTGAAAATTAATGCCCTATACTGAATTTCATTATACTACACATTTCATTAAATGACAACTGTTAGCAATAGACTGATATCGACACTGTGGAATTATGTTGCACTCAAAAATGTTTTAAAAACAATAACAATTCCCACGTTAATAGCTTTTAGGCATTATCACCGTTTCACATTTTCCTGCACTGTTTCACAAATAAAAATATACTGTGTGAGCAGTGTCACAACCTCATTCATTCACTGCTGTAATATCATAACTCACTTCCTGATTACATCTTCCGCTTTTTCTAACTGTAGGCTCGGCCACGTCCTAGGTTTTCGGAGCTAGTTAGTACAACCCAAATGTCCACTGTATAAAGACGGCCGTGGCCCAATGCATCTCTCCTTGCAGTTAACAAATTTTCCATCTGATTTATAGTATAACCCAAGTGCTTAGTGCTTTCCTTCACCTGAAAATAGCACAACCTGCACAATTCCTTGACTCTTACAAATATAATACACAAATAATATGCCGTCCTGTGTCCGACTCCTTGACCGAATGGTCAGCGTAGAGGCCTTTGTTTCAGAGCGTCCCGGGTTCGATTCTTGGCCCAGGTATGGTATTTTAATCGCCTGTGATTAATTCTTCTTACTCGCGGACTGGGTGTTTGTGTTAGTCCCAACACTCTCCTATTCATGTTCAGACAACTCACTACACTAAAAACGACCACCATAGTGATTAAATCCCTCCACATATGGTTGGCGTCAGAAAGGGCATCCGGCTGTGAAACAGGTCTAAATCGACATGTGCGACACAGTTCGCACCAGCGACCCCACAGGTGTGGGTAAAGCGCTAAAAGAAGAAGAAGAAGTAAAGAATATGCCGTCCGATCGCAGTCAACTATAATATTTAAACGTATTCTAACACGTGAAATAATTAATCATATAATATCGCATTTTATAAAATATCTATACATCAATCGTAATTAACAGCGACTAAATTTCATGAATTTAGTGGTAGTAATATGAACATGTTATATCATTTTCAGCATTCTTCACAGTTTTACAGTAGGTACTTATTTCTTCCTCCGTCTAATAAGAAATTTTGCTCTTTCTTAAAACAAACCATAACCTGAATTTGTGGTGGTGGTTACTGTAAGGGAAAATAAAACAACGTAATCATTTATCGCTACACCTGTGTTGTCTGTGCTACGTCTAATATGGCAGTATAAATGTGTAGAATTATTTTTTATAATCTCATTATTCAGCAACAGTTGGTTCTTGCCATTAATGTTTTATGTAGAGTTTTACGTGCAATATATTGTTTTCTTCTCCGTCGCCTTTTTCATAGCCTGGTAGCTTCGCCGGTACGATCTGTAATGGGCATGTAGAATTGGCCCAGTCGCAAGGCCGGACGCCCTTCCTGACCCCAGCCCTATATGGAGGGATGTATCCAATTATTACACGATTATGTGGTAGATAGTAGTGTGGTGTGTTTTTATGAAGTGGTGTGTATTAAGCGCACACAAATATCCTGTCCCGGAAACCGAGAAATTAACCATACGCGGCGTAGATTCCCTAGACCAGGGATGGCAAACCTTTTCCGACTAGCGTGTTTGTACTGTCTTGTGTGCCACCGGTTGTTTTTATTTAAAATCATCATGAAATGCTCTCATTTCACTTAGTTTAGATATTAGATTGCATTACATATAAATCCATCTGAGGGAGTGTTTCAGTTTATTTTGTAAACATAACTAAAAATTGCATTTTTAAAAAAGGTACATTTTATAAATAATATAATTTTGTTTCAACCTTAATAAAATGTGTAAAAAATATGGCCATAGAATGGATTTTGACATACTTCTTTATTAATGTTATTGAAGTGTAATGTTAAAATAGGCTATGCAGTTAGATTTCCGACCTCTTTATTATATCTAAAAAATAAAATTTGTTAACAAGTCGTGCGGTGTGCCAGAGAAATCATTTTCGTGTGTCACCTAGTGGCACGCGTGCCATAGGTTCGCCATCCCTGCCCTAGACCCTCCGAACCGAAGTCCACCAAGGAGCTAGAAGAAGAGTTTTATGCATGTCTGTATACAATAACCGAGTAACCATTCAGGTACAAATAATTGTAAATAATGTATTGTAAACTCACTGTACTGTGTGTTAGCATGTATCTACAGGGAAAAGCAAATGGAAAAGAATGAAAAAAGGAGAAAAATAAAATTTCTGAGTCAGTGTGACCAGCAGCGATAATTATTAAAGAGACGAATAACAGTACACAATGGATTGATTCCCATCTCGCCGCCGAAATCACTACTCCCGTCTGCCCATCTCTCTTTTAAACTCCCTCTAAACACCTACGGTAAGATAGTGGGTGATTCCTACTAGTCAACCGCCGTGCAGTGGGAAGTAACAATATTTTAATAGTGGCGGAGGGAGGTGGGAGTGATAGTATGAGACATCGCCAATGACGTCTTACTTACGCGACCACAGTTAGAATCTCAGCTGAAGTATGTATGAAACGTAAAGTCATGTTTATTTATCTCTTTTGAATCTCCTGTAAAACTGATGTGGGATGTTTCGATGATGCAGACTACTATATGAGCTGCAGTGAAGTAAGCATCACTAGGCCTAGGACAGAGGAAGTAAACTCTCTCAGCAGACGAATAAAAGTAGACAATCTCAAGGATGTGGAAATAAGACAGAAGTTCATAGATATGATTAGTGAAAAGTTCCAAAGTAAACTCCAATAGCTCCAAGCTGGTTCAGGATATACATTTTTTTTTTTTTTTTTTTTTTGCTAGTTGCTTTACGTCGCGCCGACACAGATAGGTCTTATGGCGACGATGGGACAGGGAAGGGCTGGGAGTGGGAAGGAAGTGGCCGTGGCCTTAATTAAGGTACAGGGCCTGGTGTGAAAATGGGAAACCACGGAAAACCATTTTCAGGGCTGCCGACAGTGGGATTCGAACCTACTATCTCCCGAATACTGAATACTGGCCGCACTTAAGCGACTGCAGCTATCGAGCTCGGTCAGGATATACAAAGAGAATGGGTGGCATAGAGGGATAGCGTAGTAGAAACAAGAAGAGAATGCCTATTATAGCAACAACTGTGTGTAAATATTAGTAAAAGCAAACATCTTGGTGTAATGATGGGAAGCTTATATCCGTAAAAGGAAGGAGTATCAAAAAATGGCTCCAAACAGAACTGAATGCGGCCAGGAGATTTTACATACTGTAGATGAAATAAACAGAGCGAAGCAAATCATTGTAGATTCCAAGAAGAAATCGTGGAAAGGTTTGGGTAACAACCTGGAAAGGCTTGCTGTAGAGGCAGGAAAACTTTCTGGACTTAGAAGGGCAGGGAAAAGAGAACTGAATGATGGAATGAGTAAATAGGTGAACTCATCGTCAGTCTCAGAGAATCACTGCACACATGGAACGAATTGTTCGAAATTCTTCTGAACATAACAGGAAATCTTCCTATTGAAGTCACGAACGACCGAGTGATGGGTAGGGGTAGGTGGGGGGGGGGGGACAATGATGGCAGTAAAAATAGGTTCGGGGAAGTGAAAAGGATGGTATATAAGCTACATTGTCGTAAAAGAGCTGTAATTGTATTTGAAATGTTGAAATATAGTGAGAAGACAGTGATGAAATGGTTTAATTAACATGGAATGTTAGTAAGGTACCTTTCGACTGGGCGAGAGCAGTGATTGCACCTTCTATAAGCAAGGGAACAGGAAGGATTGCAACAGCTATAGAGGAATATCAGTGAACAGTATTCACAGTCATTTTGGAAAGAGAGTGCGGTCAGTGGTGGAGAGTAAGTTGGGTGGAAACCAGTGTGGTGTCAGAGCACACATGAGTTATCAGGACTACATTATCAGTGTTGACAGAGTAAATGAGAAATGTAACGAGATTAATAGACCGTTATGTTCATGTTTCGTTGATCTAGAGAAGGCATGTGACAGAATATGGAGGGAAAAGATGTTAGGCGTGCTGAGGGATTACGGTAACGGAGGTGAGTTGTTATACGCAATCAGAGACATGTATGTTAACTAGGCTACAGGCTTGCAGTAAGAATTGATGGTAAAATTGAGTTCTTGGTTCAAGGTACTTGCAGGGGTTACACAAGGCTGTAATCTTTGACCTACCAAGCTCGATAGCTGCAGTCGCTTGATTGCGGCCAGTATCCAGTATTCGGGAGGTAGTGCGTTCGAATAACAACTGTGAGCAGTTCAAAATCCTGTTCCCTAGAAACGCAATCATTGCAATATTGCTCGCAGTGATGGCAAAGTGTATACCTGCATGATCAAGATTACTTTCAGACAGCTGCATACAAACTGAAATTACCTGAATTTAACTGTCAAATCTTATAAACAACTACAACAAAATATAATGGACGTTTGAATTTTCGGTCCGGACGTTCTTCTTACTCTGCAAAATCGCGGATTGTCCCTAAAATCCGTGACATATGACAACCCCTAAATAAAATGCATGACGGATAAGTTGGTCCCAATCTCATTCTCTTCTCAGATGAAGCGTGGTTTAACTGACGGGGGTACGTAAATTCTCAATACATCCCATATTGGAGTGCCGGTGCATCATCGATAATGTATGTTTTGCCGTCTGAATGATTGAGACACCTCCCGTCTACCTGCGGTATTTATGCATCCAGTGCTTATTCCCCCTTTACGATCGCGTTTTATGTCCTAATAGCAATAACTTGTAGTATTTCCGGACTCCTGCTTGTGTTGTAAATTTAATGGCTCGTCAAGATGCGTTTGTACGTGCGGCCCTGCACATGTCTGTTAGACCTGATGAAAGATTTCGTTGTTGATCAATAGTCTTATAAGGTTTTATATACGGTATTCTTGTAGCGTCCAAAATAATACCGAAATATCTCAGAAGTATTCAAGTTTAGAATGATTTATGCATTTCTCCATAATTTGTTTCTTTTTGTAAAGCGCTGGCTTATAAAGCTTCTCGACTTGAGCGTTATTTCCTTCGTATAAAGTAATCTGTTGCTCAGCTTTTGAATAAAGATGCGATACTATAGCTTGTAAGCTTATATGATGCATGATACGAGTCTTTAAACATTGTAAACCGAGCCGAGAAGTTTTTCAATATCTTCCAGGTCTTGTATCGCTATCTTGGGTTGTAACCTCAATAGCTTTCGTTTATTCTCATTATTTTCATTGTGTGTGCCAGTCACTTTAATACGAGTCAATTTGCCCTGGTGAAGGGTGGTTTGCGATCGTCATTTATTTGTGTCTACCATCTTTATAAAAACGATCGATCAGATCAGTGTGGAGAAAACATAATTAAACGAGACTGAAATAACATAAAGAAAATGAACAAGAACACACCAAGAGGAAAGAAAGAACACTGAGTAACCCGTTGAGGTTGGCCAGTAGACTCCTCGCATTATCAGTTTCTGTAATATGTTCAAACAAACAGTCGATAATGTATGTTCACTTTACACTGATGAAATATATTATTTCGTGTGAAAGCTTGTCGCACGGTTTTCACGTTCACTGGCGATAGTATCTTCATTGCCGGAGTCACTAAGTAACAGGTATTGACGTAATCATCTTTTCAGGCATGTGAGCTGGCGGGATTTGGCGTCGATATGAAAATACATAGCGCCGAGAACTTGATCTGGCCGGTTGAAGAATGTCTTCGCTCTTAATGATGAATTGGTGAATTACCAGTTACTTTGTGCAGTTGTTGGTTACTTACAAACAAGTGAGCACTTTATTCTGGAAGGCCTGTAGACATTTTAGTTGACTGTGCGACGCTCTTCCCCATACAAGGCAGGCATATGTGATGATGGGGCGCAGGAGAGATTTATATGATAGAATTACGAATGAGGGGTATAGTATGTGAAGACGAGCATGTGTCAGAATGTAAGTCTTTTAATATGGGCGTGCCAAGAAAGACGCGTGTCTAGGACTACTCCGAGGTATTTTACAGGTTTAGCCGAGGATAGCCAGTAAACACTTTCATTGTACAGTTGACGATGAGGTATAAGTTTATACGGGCGTAGTCTGAATACTTTTGCTTCTAACTTTACGGCATTAAGGGAGATGCGCCACTTCGTGAACAAGGTCGCCAACTGATCTGAAGTTGTTTGTAATATGTTCGCAGCCTCTTTCTGATCATGGTGAGAAGTAAAGATTACAGTGTGATCGGCGTGCATTGATGTACAGCAGTGTGGCAGTTTTCAGGAATATCTATGGTGAAAATTGAAAATAAGTGAGGATAGGATTGATCCCTGTGGTACTCCAGCTGTAATTCTTTCGGATGTTATAGTAGTACCACGGACGACAAAAATGTCTGTCTATCAAGCATCTTTCAATTATGGTGATTACTGATCAGATAGTGAGGAAGGCCAGTACGGCATTGTTACAAAATCAAGCCCTCATGCCATACAGTATCGAAGGCGTGGGCTATTTCGAAGAATATGACAGTCGTATATTCCTTGTGTTCGTAACCAGCATTAATAGCTTCAGTGATGCGCAGAAGTTGATCAGTTGTTGGATTTCGGAAAACCGTAATTCTTGCCAGCTTCCAGACTGTAGAAATGTGGTGGAATCGGAGCGCTGCATTTACGATTAAAGCGAGATAGGCGAGAGCTTTCTTAGTGAGGTTATTGAGGACTATATTTGGTATGAGATCATCTCCGATGAATTCTTTGTGGGAAGACTGTTGATAATATGACATAGCTCTCTGGGAGAAGTGAATTCGGTTTTGGTGGGAGCTGTGGGTTTATCACGTTCTTCCTTTAATTCAACTTTTATTGAATTGCCTTTACGATCTATCTTTTCGTTTGGTGAGAATGTTGTATTGATTTTTAACCTTTAAAAAAATGTGGTCGTGATCTCGTCGTGGCGGGATGACTGTGGGTACACGAAGAATGCGCCTGGTTGCTGTCCGGAGGCTGTGGTCTTTTTTTATTTTAATATGATAGGTTTGTTTGAAGACTCCGTGGCTCAGACGGCTGCGCGTCGGCCTCTCACCGCTGGATACCGTGGTTCAAATTCCGGTCACTCCATGTGAGATTTGTGCTGGACAAAGCGGAGGCAGGACAGGTTTTTTTCCGGGTACTCCGGTTTTCCCTGTCATCTTTCATTCCAGCAACACTCTCCATTCTCATTTCATAGCATCTATCAGTCATAAATATAAATCACTTTGGGAATGGCGACCCCCATGGTACTAACATCCTATATCTGATTCATTCATTACATCCCTGACCCGATCAAAGACTGGAAAAAAGGTTGTAGGTTTTCATTTTCATGATAGGTTTGTTTGATATGATGACAGCCGGGATGTTGTGAAAAGGTGAAAATCATGATCATTATACGAATATATGTGTTTCATGTCCAATGTGATGACTGCGTGTTGACCCACCTGGTGGACATGATCGTTAAGGCTCTCACTTCAAGATGAGCTTTGCGGAGTGGTTTCGAATTGAATACAGGCTTTTGGCACACAATCTGAAGGCTAATATTGCGATTTTTTCCACCAACGGGACCTGAACCTGCTAATGACCATAAAGATTTAACGCCTTGACGACCAAAGCCACTATGCAGGCATGTACACATTCATTTAGGTCACGGTACACTGATGAAGGGAAATGCACTTCCATCTTAATTCCGTGTCCCATTTTGTTAATTACTTAAATTGATTAACTTATGGTTTGTGAAGAAGCAAGCAAGCAGAATGTTTTGGCCGGTATTCGACCATGGTGAGAAACGATTTTTGACTCTCAGCTATCACGCTCCAAGATATATTTAAGTCATTTATTTTCTTTTTGACATAAATATGTCTTACATTTTAGAGCTGTGGTCATTCGAAAATTTGTGTAACGAAATAGTGCCATGTAACAATGTGTGTGACGGAAGTTTTATTTATTTATTCGTGCCAGTAGCATAATATAGATTACAGATGCATATTACAAAATTAAATAAAATACATGAAATTACAATATTTTCATAAAATTATAATTATTTACAAAATATCGGCCCAGAATTTGGCCATGTTAACAGCACTGATACTGGCCTGTGCTAGATCAAGTTCTTTACATTTAACAGGGCATAGAGGGCAATTAATAAGGTTCCTTGTTGTTTGTACCACGCCGCATTCACATAGGGTCACATCCCCCTTCAGGAGGCCCCTTTTCTTCATATTGTCCTTGATTCTTCCAACGCCTGCTCTTAGTCTGTTCAGTGCCTTCCATCTAGTCCAGGTTTCTTCATGATCAGCGGCGGGGGGGGGGGTTCTTCTTTGCATCTGCACTTCGGGGGGGCTCAAGGGAGTACAGTTTGTCTGTTTGTGTTGGTTTCAGACATCCTGTAATATGTCTGCATGTTTCATTCAGGGCGACATCGACCTTTTTGGCATGTGTAGATTTATACCAAACGGGACTAGCATACTCCCCTGCTGAGTAACAAAGTGCTAAGGCTGTTTTCCTTACCGTATGAGTATGGGCACGCCACTTTGAACCTGTCACTTTACGGAGCACGGAGTTCCGAGAAGAGACCTTTGCCTTGATGTTTGAACAGTCCTCCCTGTAAGTTAGGGAACGATCTAAAGTAACACCCAAATATTTCGGTGTGTAATTATGTTCTAGAACTTCACTTGCAGCTTCCTTGAGGATTGTTTGTTCTTCAGATAGAAAGCACATACTTGGTAGAGCAACCGACGCGAAATCGGGACGTTGTGGGTTCGGATCCCACTGGTGTCTGGTTGGCCATTTTTGTTCTGTACTTAATATCTCTTCAACACGTACTAAATGTACGTAACACGACCTAATAGGTTGAAAGACGGTTTCGATTACAATGCGGTCGTGAAAATGCAATATTCATTGACTTGGCCCTCAACGGGCAACTTAAACGCACTCTACTGTGTGATGGTAGTAGTACCAGACCTGTAGCTTAGATCCTTTCCAACAGAACAAAGATTGCCTAGGCCACCATAGCTCAATTGGTAGAGCAACCGACGCGAAATTGGGAGGTTGTGGGTTCGGATCCCACTGGTGTCTGGTTGGCAATTTTTGTTCTGTACTTAACATCTCTTCAACACGTACTAAGTGTACGTAACACGACCTAATAGGTTGAAAGTCGGTTTCGATTACATACTTGAGTTGTTGATGGGTTTGGTTTGAGATTATTGGTCTCATAGTAGTGAGGCAAAATATCCAATGCTGAAGTGAGATTGTTTCTACTCTTTCAAAGCATTCACTCTGAGTAGCCAGGGCCAGATCATCAGGGCATAGGAAGCTTTTAGTATGAGGTAGATGTAGCTGGTTGTTGAAAAGTAAGGGAGCTAACACAGTTCCTTGAGGAAGACCATTCTTTTGCGTTCTCATCGACTTCGCTGACCCTGAAAGTCAATGAATCGTCGATTCTGTGAAAGGGCAGCAACAGTTCTGGTAAACTTGAAATCCTTTGTAAGGCTGTACAGTTATTGTAACATGATTAGATGTTGTTTGGTGCCATAGGCACAAAAATGTCTACAAACGCTACTCCTGTGATTTTCGGGATTGAAAACCATCTTCTATACAGTGTGTTAGGTTTACTACTTGTGCTGTGCAGTTCATGCTTGGCCTAAAACCTGCTTGCTCTGGGATTAACAAAGGCAATACAGATGCTGCAAGACGGTTAAGAAGCATCCTATCAAAGATCTTGTAGAGGTGACGCAAAAGGGAGATCGCTCGAAAGTTCTTTGGGTCATTAGGGTCCTTGCCGGGTTTAAGGATAGCAACTACTCTGGGTTTCCTCCAGACTTTTAGAATCTGACAGCGCTCCAAGCAGTTATTGAAGAGTTGGAGTATCCATTCTTTGGTAGCATTCCCAAAATTTTTAATGTGATCGATAAAAATGTTGTCTAGACCCAGCCGCTTTTCTGTTTTTGCACATCTTGATGGCATTTTCCAGCTATCCAAAAACAAAAGGTTTGGATATTTCACAGGTTTCATCTTCAATGTTTCTCAGAAATGTTGGTGGTCTAGCTCTGCGTTTAACTTTGCCGTTCAACAAAAGCTGATGGGTGATTATTTCATTTGGGGATACATCATAATGAACAGATGCCTTGTTGGAGTCATTGTTCAAACATCTTAGTAGTCTCCAGTCTTTCATGCTGCTCTGGGACATATCCAAATCTTCCATAAAATTAATCCAACGTTCCCTTTTCAATTTACCAACAGTCTCTATTACAGTAGTTCATGGCCAGGCTGTATGGTTTCTCCACTAAAAGGAGCCGCTTCAAAAAGTGAAATGCTGTTTTTCAGATCTTTTACTGAACAAGAATCTAAACGTTGTATATACTGTGTTCTGCAACCACGTGGGATTGACTTGCGCGAACATTTCGTGATAGCATTAGTGAACTTACCATATGATTCTGGACTTGGATCATTGATCAAGATCGTTTCATCTACACTCTTGGTGAAGTTATCTCAGTCAGCTTTTTGAAAATTGTATCTTCTTCGAAAAGGTATTCTTTGAGGTCGAACCGCTGAGAACAACTGACTTTTAATTGGTCTGTGCTGAGTATGAGGAATAGGTTGACAGACTTCCTTTACACTTTGATGAGATATGGTATCAGTAACAAATATGAGATCAGGATGGTATCCGCGTCTCCATCTGCCACAATTGAAGGTGGATGGAAGCTTGCTGTCATGAATTAAAGACAAGTGATTCATTTCAGCCCAATTTGTAACAGATAGTCCATCTTCGTTGTCATCCCTATATCCCCAAATCGAGCTATGGTTATTGACGTCGCCCATAACAAAATGGATCTTACTGCCTTGAAGATTAGCGGGCTGGGAGAAGTGAAATGGAACATTTGGTGATTTGTAAACTGACGTTATCATACAGATTGATAATTATATTGATATCATTTTCAGAAACGGAGGTTGATAGTGTATTGAGTTCAGGGCTTGCAAAAATGGCACTGCCATATTTTCCGTGCGGTGTCTCAGCGACAAATCTCATTCCTGGTACATTTGATCGGTTTTGTGTACTGCTTCTGTGAGTTTCCTGAACACCAAAAACGTCACATGTGTGAGAGTGGCACATTTACTGTAATATGGCTTATTTATTCGGTGTCATGCCCTCTGTTTACTGACTGGATTGTTAGCTTTGATCCTGAAATTGACCCTTTGAAATATTTGTTAACCATACTGAGGTTGCAATAACGCTACTGGAGTGAGAGATTCAGCCGTCTAGGAGACGTGTAACCAAACTATCGTGCAGGCTGTAATACAAAACATGGATCGAGTGGCCAGGCAATGTTACCTAGCAACATTGCAGGCTGTGTCTTATCTGCAATTAACAACTGTTGATGGATGAACATGACCGAAAGACATGTAAGGTATATTTATCTCCATTTGATTTTCCCATAGGGAAATTTGGCATCCTTTTATGTTTAAGAATGTCAGATATGAGATGCACATATTATTTGGGAGAAAAAAAGGTCCGGAGGAAAAGATTGATTACAATAGAGGATTGTAAGAATTAAGGAAAGGAGTACTGTTATATGGAAACTCTATATTGATATTGGTTATAAATTATGAAAATCGAGATGATATGCAAAACAGTTAATGAATTTCAAGTTAGTTGAGGCAGGAATCTTTTGGGTCACATGCCCAGGCTGGACGTATTCTAATACTGTATTTATTAGTTTCAGAGACAACTTATTCAGGAAGAAGATTTTAAGTGTAGGTATAAAACGAATATGATTATGAGAGGTTTCTAAATGAGTCACTTGTCACCAGAAGTGGAGGAGAAGGGGCCATAAAACCCCATCCCGGAGATTGAAACATAAACAGGATGCTCAGCTAAGTCTTTGTAAACCCTATTTCGACGTTAATTGTGAAAGCTTTCCCTGCCTTTATTGCGTGTTTGTCCAAGTCCTGGTTTCTTTATTTCTTCTCAGTAGGCAACTGAACAGTATCCCTTGAAGGTGGTTTATTTTGGTTTTCCATTTACACATCACTAGGCAAATTCAGGGACTGTACGTTAATTAATGCTACGGCCGCTTTTTTTTTTCTACTCCTATCCCATCGTGGTCGATTCTAGGTTGAGTTTTTCTCCAGAAAAATGGCGTGATGTTAAAAATGGCACCTGACCTGTAAAACAAACTGAGCGTGGGTGGCTCCAGCGATCCCAGAATTGAAGAAAGCGTTACTTTTACCTTCATGTTGCCGTCGCTTCGCCATTTCTTGAGTGAAATTCTTATCACACTGACATCTAACAGGGAGAACTATACCTGGAAGTGCCAAACCTAAAGGGGCCCATTCACAGTCGAGCGGGTTGGCGAGCCCGTTCGTGACCTTGGTCGCACTGACCGGCTCGAAGGTGTATGGGGGGTTGTTGAGGGTTGGGCTCGAGGTTGGGTCCGTGTTGGCGGTTCGATTGCTAAACCAGCGAACCCGACCGGTTCGCCAACCCGTCAGTGTGTGTATGGCCACTACCTGACCGGCTCACTGTGGTTTCGTCTGTAGCTTAATTTGGTCTCTAATTAGGCCTACCTCAACTAACAATAACTTTTGAGAAGAATAAGCAGTTCCGGGAAGAATTTATTGAAATGTACCGGGCGAGTCCTGGAGCTTTCCCATCCTTGCGTCACGCAATGCCTTCCATGTGTTAGTGCGACATTCGAACGCCAATAATAATAACAATAACAACAACAATAATAATAGTAATAATAGTAATAGAAGAAGAAGAATACATGGTCTCCCGATACTCTCGTACGAATATTATTAGCCTATAGACCATTGTGCTATGACATATATGACTCTCGCGCCTCTGCACTTAACTTGTTAATACTGTAAGTAGGCTATGTATCATACATTACTACAGTAGTTGAATTTTCTGTATGTCATAAGTAGTAGTGAAATAACATTTCCCAAACTAATCACTTTCAGAAGAATATTACGTTTGTTTTATAAAAACTATCTTATAATACATAACAATCAAAATTGTGTAGGCCCACTTACGTACAAATATTCCGACTGCAACGTATCGAAGATTGCCCAACACGTCTCAGGAATGATTTTTCCAAATAGCTGAGGAGATATTACACTGCTAAATTTCAGGTCTTCATAACGTTTCCCTGTCGCTAGAAATCGCAATGACCGAGCTCGATAGCTGCAGTCGCTTAAGTGCGGCCAGTATCCAGTATTCGGGAGATAGTAGGTTCGAACCCCACTGTCGGCAGCCGTGAAGATGGTTTTCCGTGGTTTCCCATTTTCACACCAGGCAAATGCTGGGGCTGTACCTTAATTAAGGCCACGGCCGCTTCCTTCCCACTCCCAGCCCTTCCCTGTCCCACCGTCCCCATAAGACCTATCTGTGTCGGTGCGACGTAAAGCAACTAGCAAAAAAAAAATTTTAAAAAAATTACAATGTTACAATTAACCTCTCTTCAGCACAGATGGTATATCTCATGTGTTTCTCCTGTTTCTCTATGTTTGGCCGAATCAACTCCAACAATTTTTCGCAAAAACTGTCGCTATCCATACGCAGAAAGTTCTTATAATCTGCAGGTTCTTGTACGCACAGAGTTGTTAATAGGCTAACGTGTGAAAATCCTAGTTTATCTCTCAACCATTCCTTAATTCATTCACGTTTCTTCTTCTTTACTTCATCATTGCACAAATTCTGCAACAGCTACAGCCACTTTGGGCTGTTTTCGTTGGGCCATAACAAAAACCTTTTTTTGCTAGTGGTTTTACGTCGCACCGACACAGATAGGTCTTATGGCGACGATGGGATAGGAAAGGCCTAGGAGTTGGAAGGAAGCGGCCGTGGCCTTAATTAAGGTACAGTCCCAGCATTTGCCTCGTGTGAAAATGGAAAACCAAGGGAAAACCATCTTCAGGGCTGCCGACAGTGGGATTCGAACCCACTTTCTCTATAACAAAAACTAGGCAATGCACGTACTATTTTCAATACAGACTGGCGGACTGGTCCGCCAACGGGTTCGCCAGTGTATGGTCACCGTCGAGCCAGTCGGGTTCGGGGTGTGGATTTTATACATGGACGGGCTCGCCAACCGGCTCGACTGTGAATGGGCCCCTTAAGACAGATCGGCAGTACCCGTCAAGGGGAAGGATGTCACTTTGGGTTTAGCAGAAAATAATTCTCGTTCCTACAATAGAATGGAAAAGAAAACAGTCATTTTACCGCTGTGTTTCTTTATTTTCTGTTAAGGACTAGACTGGCGCCGACCTTGAGCGAGGTGGTCGAGGAGCCGGGGGGAATTGGACATAGAATCACTTCGAGCCACGGTAGAGGTTATCATTCTGTAGGAGTTCTGTGCTACCGTTCTGTTTTGTAAACTTCGCTCACTTGAGGGTAACTGCCCAATCATTTTGATCAAAAGAAAAATTTACGTTAATTAGGACATTAACTTCGTATTAGTGTGCGGCTAATTTCAGTTCCAGAGCAAAAAGAAAAATCTTTGCCCATTGCTCTCATGGAGAACCAAACAAGAAGAAGAAACTCTAATCTGATGGAGTGTGGAAGGGGGCACATATGCTGTCGAAGTAGAATTATTAATCATCAGCACAACTGAAAATAAACGGAAACTTTTACCAAGGTTCGTGTCACTTGGAATCGTATATTGAGTAATGAACTGCCGTCTGCAGCCCTGAAGATGGTGTACCCGATTCATTTACTGGACGTATTCAAAATGGCGCATACGGAAGGTAGAGGCCAGCCAAGGCAAAGAAATATATGACAAGATATCGATATTGATGTATGCTAGGAGGCCTTGACTAATTAAAACCTACCACTATGAAGGCGGTGTACAATGGTGCAGAATCGATAGAATTGTTTTTAAAAAAATAAGAAGGATAAACAGATTATTACTAAAACTGACTTGAAAAATTGACGTGGTGAGAACAAGACGTTCTGAACTTCGCACTCTAAGATAAGCAATATTAGCAACATTTTGCGAGAAGTATTACGCTGAAAACAAGGAAATTCTGAGCGAATCGTGTAGATAAGCGTTAAATTACTGGAAAGAGCAAGTAAAATCTTGAAGCTTAAAATAATACGTCCAGTTACTCAGACGCAAAGCCGTTTGAAAAAAGGAACTTGATTGAGACGAAAGAGCTCGAGATTAAGCCACTCTGAGTGAAAATAATTACTAGAAAAACAAAATAAGGAAGCAATCATCATAAAATATATATTCTACGCAGAGCTATGATGAGCTTATATTTTTCAGAGTCATCGCATTTTCTCTACTGTCTTGCTGAGCAGATGATGGCTTGCTAAATCGGCATAGACCAACCTGGAGGGAGATGTCGTCCTGGCCGTTAAAACCACCCGACCCGTGCGGAGGAGATCATTCTACCTGACATCCCACTGGTGGAATTTCTGCCCAGTTCCTGACCCAAGGACTACGACCGCACCGAGAAGCAACTAAGGCCCGAGATATTGAATGGCGAGCTAAGTAATAGTATTAAGTAATATAATTTCTTATGTGGAGTATTACCAGTATATACAGTAGATCTGAATAGCCTAAGCATGTGATAATTAAGTGTGCTTATGAGTATAAGAAAGTGCAATGTGAAATACTTAAGTTGACATCTCGTTATGAGGTGATAGCGTGTTACTACATTATTTTATCCAAGGATGAAGGAATACCATTTAAAAATACGACATAGTGCAACAGCTATTTTCAAGGAATCCCGGTTAGTTAGGAAAGTCCATGCGTGATGTAGTAATAGTCGAACCCGGTTACGTCACAGAGGGACGCACGTTAAATTGATTAAGACTAGTTACCATATTCTTTGCTGTATGATTTTATTGAAAGGAAAGATATTGAATTTGGGGTTATATACGGAATTGCAAGATTAAGAAATGCGTTCTGAGGAACGAATTCTGCGCTATTCATGGGATACATATGATTGTATAATTAAGTATTGGAGGCTAAACGCGCTAGTTGTGAATGCTAAATGTGTTAAATAAGAATTGAATTGGAGGTTAATGGTGAGATAATAGAAGTGTGTATAATATTTGAAATGATATATTGCGCAGAGTAATAGGAAGGAAAGCGTATTTGATATGTTTAATATGTGATGTTGGAGCACATGCAGTGCCATTACAGAATATAAGTATGCCCCAGCGAGGAACTACAGCAAGGTACGAACTGTAATATTATATATATTTTAATGATGTGTGAAAGTGGTTTGACAGGAATAACAACCGGTGATGAATAAATGAATACATGGTTATGTCATATACTGAATGAATGGATATTGCATGGCAGAATAAGCGTGTATGCAAGTAGTAACGTAATGTAGTATTGAAATATCTTTGTGATGGCATTAGCACACATATATATGGTAAATGCTTACTGGCTGTATGTATATTGAGTTGGTATACGATACATAAGAAATTATTTAGCTAGAATAGAGAATTTAATTGACATTTACGCAGGATATCATCGATGTTTTGTTATTACGGAATATTATTAGAGCGAATACTTAGTTAGGAGCCGTAATTTAAATGGCAATAGGACCGAGGAACTTAGTGCGTCATTCAATATTTCATTTTCTTCACGCTAACCAGCACCAACGAACTCAGATACTCAGATACTCAGATACTCAGATACTCAGATACTCAGATACTTCTCAATATTATAGGTCACTGATATTTGTATTCAGGACATATTATTCAAATCCAATTCTTTTTCGTAGAGATTTAAACAACGTGATGGGTGTATTTTTAATGAACTATATAATCATACCGTGATTGATGGAATAATTTATTGGAATAATGAATTTCGACCGTCGCCAAAGGACTGTGATATAACATATTTAAGTAACCATATGTAATTTTTAGAAAGGAAGATAATTCATTTCAGGAATACGTTACTCAATGTATTCAGATGAAAGCTTAGTTTAGGGAATAGGCAGCGCTGACCTAACATATTTGATTCATTGATTGAAATATTAATTTATTAAGTTGATAATTGAAGATTATAAGTCATACTTGATTTTAACCATTTCTCTTGCGAAACTTGATAATTTAATAAATGTGTTTCTTGATTAGTTTCTTATATAATGAAGTGAGTTTTCATTTATATTGGTAGTTAATAGTTTTATTTAGTATGTAAGGTGCTCGTTGTGCGAATATATATATTTTTTATTTCTAAATGGATGACTAAAATTTGCGTTTACGAAACAACTACTGAGCATTGGATATCGTTACTTTCTCTACACCGCGCATTGCATCGTTATTTTCTCTGAGCTGCTCATGGCACCGGTATTTCTCCTCGGACACACGTAAAACCAAACATAGAAAAATTAACCATTTTTCTGGAGGCAAGGATACCCTGAGATGTATTTAACTGACTAGTTGGGAATTACTGTGGTTACCCTGACCCGTAGGGTGCAATGGTTTTCCTCGGTTTCTCATTTTCTCACCAGACAAATACTGTCCATGTATCTTCTATGGGCTGGAACATTTATTTTATTTTTTTTTACTCTCATGACCTTGTCTCAGTCTCATCATCTCACATGTCAATATGCAAGTTCATTGGCCTTGTCAAAATGGAAGTAACTTGAGATATGAATATAAAGCATGATTATTATGGTAGATATATTTCATTTTTGAGGAGTCAAAATGATTCGTTGATTCACGAATAGCCGGGCTGAGTGGCTCAGACGGTTGAGGCGCTGGCCTTCTGACCCCAACTTAGCAGGTTCGATCCTGGCTCAGTCCGGTGGTATTTGAAGGTGCTCAGATACGTCAGCCTCATGTCGGTAGATTTACGGGTACGTGCAAGAACTCCAGAGGGACTAAATTCCGGCACCTCGGCGTCTCTGAAAACCGTAAAAGAGTAAGTTAGTGAGATGTAAAGCAAATAACTTTAATTAATTGATTCATGAATATTGAAAGTCCTTGACTGAAACCCCCTTTTTGATCGTGTGTCCAGGATTTTGACGTCCCAAGCTTCGAAGTGTATGTATGTTCAGTCATCAGCCCAAAGGCTGGTTGGATCCTCAACTGTTCCGCCATCAGCTGTCATAGATGGCCTAGGCATCACTGAAGAGGCGTACTAGGCAAATGAGGAGTGAGATAGTTTCACGTTGCTTTCCTCACCGAGCCAGACGTTGCTATTACATATGAGTCTGCCAAGCCCACTGAAATGCAAGCACCAACCGACTCTATGAGCAGCATTTTCATACCATTCATAGCAGGGATGGCTGCATAAGGAATTGCATTACTAGCATCGCTCATACCACAGTCACTTTCATATTGTCAATGTCAAGGATAAGACAGAAACAGATCAATGAAAGTAACAAAATTGCTCTAGCCTGTACCAGAAGACTTAGTGCACTGGACACTAGGTCCCACCAGCAAAGGCAAAACTTCGAAGTATCCGCGAAGAATAATTCATGCCGGGATAGGATACAAAACATTTTCCCTTTTCATCGTTAGAAAGGATGAAAGGATGAATTCTTATTTCGAGATGCAGTTGAATGAAGGTTTAAATTGTTGTACTAACTAATCACATTTTCAGAATCATGTTTCAGTTCAGTACGTGTGAATTCAGTATAGCAATAAAATCGTCTCAGAAATTGGGAACAACGTAGTAGGAATGAATAGTTTACGATGGATGCGTTATGTACTACACCTTGTAAGAGGGTACCGACCGCGCTGTGTAGAGGTAGCGTGCCTGTCTCTTACCCAGAGGCCTCCGGTTTGATTCCTGGCAAGGGTAGAGACTTTTACCTGGATCTGAGGGCTGGATCGATGTCCAGTCAGCCTACGTGATTACATCTGTTTGAAAGTAACGGCCGTGATGATTCGTCGTGCTGACCACACGACACCTCATAATCTGTAGGCCTCCCGGCTGAGCAGCGGTCGCTTGGTAGACAATGGCCCTTTAGGCCTGTTGTGCCATGGGGTTTGGTTTTGGTTTTCTTGTGAGAGGGCGTGCTGAAAATGTGTGACTTTGGAAACATTTTTATTTAATTATTTAAATTATTTAACATTATTTTATTAGTATTTATTTATTTAAATTATTTAAATTTTAATTTATTGTCTTCCAGTGGCTTCGTAAATATTCTCTTAAGTTGTTACTTTAATTTTACAGAGAAGTTCTATTTATTTTATTTTTTCATATATTAGGGTTTATAGTCTTTTCCTTCTTGCTGGGCTGAGTGGCTCAGACGGTTGAGGCGCTGGCCTTCTGACCCAAACTTGGCAGGTGACGATCCTGGCTCAGTCCTGTGGTATTTGAAGGTGCTCAAATATATCAGCCTCGTGTCAGTAGATTTACTGGCACGTTAAATAACTCCTGCAGGACTAAATTTCGGCACCTCGGCGTCTCCGAAAACCGTAAAAGTAGTTACAGTGGGACGTAAAGCCCATAACATTATTATATTCTCCTTCTTCGTACTCTGATCAAGTCTTAAGGGTGTACACATTAAGTAATTTTTATTGAAAAAAATATTGTTTAATTACCTTCTACGTAATATACTTTTAGAATTGATTTAGAATTATTTGAACCCACCTCTTCGCATCCCCCTGCACTGGCACTGGAATCCTATTGCACTGATTGCTAGCCAGATTTGTTGTCCTATTGGGTTGGTTAAAGAGTTTAAACACCGTCATCTTAAAAACGGAAGTAGTAACTGAACCATTTAAATTTATGGAATAAAATGTTTTTTCCTACGATTTTCATTCTCGATAAATGTACGTGTGGTTATTGCTGCCCAGCTTTTATTTCGTATTATTTTCATTTACTCATTAAATTAGACACTATAAGTAGCGGGCATGGAAAGTGGAGAGTTAATGTGATCATTACTTTAAAATTGGGAGAAATTTTGTGTTGAATGCTAAGATGCTTGTACCCTATGTCTTCACTCTTAGCCGTCGTTCTTGGCGTCTCATAAGGACGGTCTGCACGAGGCAATTAAGAAAATAAATGAGAATCTCAGGCGCCTTCCGATATTTAATGGCATTCTACTGACATAGCCACGAGCGAATTATTTGATGGAGAGAAGAGGACATGCACGAAGTTAAGTGGGGAAGATCTTTCGTAGAGCAAGATTGTAACTAACTTTCACACTGTTAGAACTAATATCTTGTACATAATGTTCGCAAAAATATATTTAAAAAAATTGTTTCAAAATTTCAAAGTTCTGTGTGGATTATAAATCTTGTTGCTGAATGCTAGTGTTGGAAAACTCAACAGTAACGTTTTACGGCTTAGGATGTCGCTGTGCTAACCACGTGACAATCCCTTATCTGACTGTATATGCCTCTTTCTTTCTATTTACTATATCTTTGAATCGTGTACAACTACACGGCAGGATTGAAGCTGCACGAGTTCAATAATCCAGATATGTTCTTCTTCTTCCACGTTTTCCCACACCTGCGGTGTAGCACATGTTAATTTGGCTCTGTTTTACGGCCGGACGTCCTTCCTGACGCCAACACTGTGTGGCGGGATATAATCACTTTTGCGTGATTTTGTGGTGAAGAGGAGAGTATTGGGACAAACACCTACACCCCGTCGCCGAGCAAGAAGAATTAATCAGATGCGATTAAAATTCCAGACCAGGCCTGGAATCGAACACGGGACCCTCCGAACCGAAGGCCTGAACGCTGACCAGTCAACCAAGGAGTCGGACCCATAATTCATACATATCCTCTTTTAAGTTCATTAGGCACTCACGTCCAAGTTTGCGTGCCATATTCTGATACAATCAGTTGACATGTATAACAACAAGAGACCTGTGCCACTAAATTTACTGTCGCATTAAAATAGCCCTCTTTAGGCCATAATTTAGGCTCTCTCATCTCTCGTAGGGGCGTGGTAGCTGACTGACATTTGAAGTTGGCTTCCCATTAAGATGATCACAGTTCGAACCCCGTTAATCCATGCGGAAGTTTTGAAATGATGTGTCACGTCCCTGTAGCTCACCTAAACCTGGAAGTCTCGTGGCTATGATTAGATCAACAGTCACGTAAAATTACAAGCTTGGTTACTTTTTGGCGTCTCTTAAAACCTATAGCAGTTAAAAAACGTTAAATTCGAAGCGTTATCGTCACTAGAATGCCAAGATTTTACCGAATGATCACCCAGTGTTGACACAGTACAAGTGTGAAGATCTCGAGGTATCTGTATCTTGCGCTTTTTTAAATAAATAAATAAATAAATAAATAAATAAATATTTTAATTCTTTGGCTTTACAATCTGCCTTATCTTGATCAAACAATTCCCTTCTTGATGCAAGAAGGAATGTCACGTGGTCTGCGAATATGATTTCGCCATCACTTGCATTGAACTGCCTTGGATTTATTGGTAAAGTATACTCGCGTCCTCGTCCTGAGGTGGTGCAGCTCTTTTTCAGGCACACCCCCGAAGGAAGTGACCTGTCTGTACCATTTTAACCACATATATGCCCTCCTGCCATTCTTAAATTTCTGGCAGTACCGGAAATCGAACCCGGGCCCCGGAAGATGGCAGTTAATAGTGCTAACCCTTATGCTACGGAGGCGGACAGTGTATTGGTTAGAATTTTCCAGCCGGGCTGAGTGGCTCAGACGGTTGAGGCGCTGGCCTTCTAACCCCAACTTGGCAGGTTCGATCCTGGCCCAGTCGGGTGGTATTTGAAGGTGCTCAAATACGACAGCCCCATGTCGGTAGATTTACTGGCACGTTAAAGAACTCCTGCGGGACTAAATTCCGGCACCTCGACGTCTCCGAAGACCTTAAAAAGTAGTTAGTGGGACGTAAAACAAATAACATTATTATTGTTTTATTAGAATTTTCCAGTGAGGCTAATGGGCTCTTTTATGTAGCATCTACATTGAAAACAATACACAGATCATTACATACAAAAAGGAAAAAGAAGAAAATTAAACCCAAATCAGTAATTATGGTGAAACGAGAAAGTGCCAAGGATCGAGTACGAAACCATTCGGACCATTGGAAGACGCTGAAACCATTCGACCAGGCAGCATTACAAAGAATTACAATAATAACAAAACAAATATACAATGAGCTGTGTATATAATGCATTTATCTGTGTACGTAAAGTATTTACTCTGCTAAGCTCAAATAAGAATGAATAATCGATCCAGTTTCGTGCCCTGAACACCTAGGAGTAGTTCGGGGAGACGGAAACGTAGGAACCTCATGAACTGTACAGCAATAAACAAACACCGGATTTTCGTCGGAATTCTATAGAACCTAGCCTTATCTTAACGTTCGGACGGTGTCACTGTCCTCTTGGAGCCAGTCGACCAGCTTTTATATTTACTTAGTGCACAGCTATTTAAAAAAGACACTTTCAGTTTATCTACCGTATATACATACATACATACATACATATCTTTATTGCCCACCCTAGTGTACACCATCGGCTTACAGGCAATAAAGACAGACAGAGCGAAACAAAGGAAAACAAGCAATAATAACAACTACATATCTCTTAAAACTACTTAACTACATTTACTACCTCTACATCTACTCAGTATCATCCCACACGTACGCGGATAGCCAGCACACATGCAGGACGATACCGCACTACTAACTACCCAAAGCCCAACCCCTAACTACCACCTAAAAAAAAAATAATAATAATTAGACTGGTCGCTGCAACAGCCCTGGCATGGAACACACGCCCACCAACCCGTCTACAGCAGCCACCAGCCTTGCCACGTGAGAACTGGTATCGTATCTCACCGACCCTCGCTGACAAACACTGTGTTCCTTTCCTTATCATGTGTTACAAGCCACCCTGGCTGAAACCAGACCCAACAGGTGGCCTGCAACACACTTCCGCTATGTACGTCACACATACTCTTGTCCCTTGTCAGCACACTACCTTCCCTATCCTTTTCATTTCCGTGCGGACATGCTCAAGTCTATCTTCTTTGGAGTGGGGTCAAGTCCCCCACCCCTCCCTCTTCCCTTGATACGTCACCCTCACCTCTCACGCACTACTCCCGCTATTTACATCTCACCTTATAAAAACTTAAGACTTAAACATCAGCTAACAACCCTTTAAAATCCCTCATCAACGCACCTAAAACAATTAACACTTTTTTTTTTTACACAGACAAACTTTTTTCATTCGAAGTCCATTAGTTCACTCAGTCTTCTCCACCTACCGCACCACACTTCATATATCAAACCGACTCACCTTATTAAGCTTCAGACTTAAACATCAACTAACAATCATTTTATATCGCACTTAAAACAATTTGACTTTTTTTTTTAAACATTTCACTTACACACAAACAAACAGTTTCCATTCCAAATCCATTAGTTCACTCCGTCTTCTCAGTCTACAACACCTCAATTACATCAAACTGTTAGATCCCATTTCTTCCATCCTATTAAACTTAATACATAAACATCAAGAATCCCTCAATTTTTACACCCCTCATCAAGGCATCTACACCATTTAAATTCTTTTTAAAAGAATTTTTTTTGACCTACTTTCATAATTTCCATACTGCCAACATTTTCTCCTTAACTACATTCCCACTTAATCTATCACAATTCTATCACATATACCTTCTTTATACTCCCTCCTCACACAAATACACTTAAACAATCCTTTTTTTTTTTCACTCCTCATTTACACACCAACAGACAGTACTCCATTCCAAGTCCATTAGTTCACTCAGTCAACTCGCTTTTTTTTTTTTTTTTTTTTTACTTCCACCTAAGCTTTACACTACCCTCAAACCTACTCAACCTCCCTTTTTCTCAACGCTTACCTAATTTTCTCAGGCTTTCCCTTTGCCCCAGGCGGATCACCTTTCCACAGGGCAAGGTGTTCTTCCCCTTTCCCCTAACACTACAGCCCCCTCTTCTGATATCATGATTACCATGATACCCTTCCCACATTTGCTCAGGGCGGATATCCAGTCCTCTGAGCAGAATGCCTTCCCCCTTTCTCCCTCAGCACGAACCACATTATCTGCACAACCCCTGTTACTCCCTCAATTTCTTTATAAATATAGCTCTGGCCACATTTAAGAATTTCGCTATATTCGTTCCTTTCTCCCACTCTCTACATAACCAAGATGTTATCTTATAGCTTTCCCCTACCATATGCAGCTCCTTCTTACTTAGTAGTTTGATCTTTATCTCCGTCAAAGGTCGGCATTGATTAAAAATATGCAGGTCCTCCCACTTCTCTCCACATAACACACATCTATCCCTATTCTCACTACCAACCCACCCCCTATTCCTCGGAAGACCCAATACCCACCAATACAAACCTCTCTTATCCCTTCTACCCTCAAACTCCGTTTTCGGGTTTATTACTTCCACCAATTTATTTAATACTGATAAAGAGACTCTCTCCCTACATTCCTCTATTAAGCTCTGTCTTTCAATATCTAGTAGTCTTCCCTTTATCCTTTCCCATACCCATTTATTCCTACCATCCCCCCAGACCTCTCCATATACCCCCAATCCAATCTTTTGTAACCATTTTTTGCACTTATTCACCCAGTAACCTTCATTCGTCATACCTTTCTGAAAATTAAACGTTTCTTGTACTAACGCCCCACCCTTCCCTTCCTCCAATCTCATCCAGTACTTGAACACCCTCTTAGCAATTTCAACCTCTATCGATTCTTTACAGACTAATCTGGCCCCGGCATTGGCAGTACAATTCGATCTACCGTATATAGATTTTGTGATCCTGCATCGAGAACTAAAACAGTAATGCGACTTTACATTACTATGAATAATTATTGCCATAGAGATAATAACGCTAATACCCTTGTGACATCGTCTAACTAAACTATCAACGGGTCGAATCTCTTCCAAAATAATTGAAATTTAGAAAATGAAGTAGGATATCTCCGGTTCGAACTCCACGTCAACGGAGATCCCGCGTCTAAGATCAAAATATCGAGTCGCGGTAAGTCATAAGACGGCTTGCTTTTAAGAACACAGGGATTTATGGTTGTCTGATGAAAAGTTGGAGCTCGCTGCACTGGTACCACTTCAAGGATACTATTATCTTCATATCATAAAATTAATATCAGTACATGTTTTTTTGTCGGCGGAGCTTGCAGCCGTCTCAGGGTTTGCCGTTTCCCGGCAAATTGTGTACCGGAGGCTCAGAACAGCAGGGCTGTTTACCCGACGTCCAGCGGTGGGCGTCCCGCTCACTCCAGCACAAAGACGGGCCCGTTGACTGTGGAGCCGTCAACATCAAAACTGGACCATGAATGAATGGAGGCATGTGCTCTTCACAGATGAATCCCGCTTCAGTTTGCAGAATGATCCCCGTCGCGCATTAATCTGGAGAGAACCGGGTAGCCGATACAACCACAGGAACATCGTGGAAAGGGACCAGTATGGTGGTGGTGGCGTCATGGTGTGGGGCGGCATCATGTTGAATGGCCGTGCGGACCTGTACATCTTCATGGGTGGTCCGAAGAACACTGCTTTAACGCTCGGAGATACAGGGATGAGGTACTGGGACCACATGTTCGACTCTTCAGAGGTGCGGTTGGTCCAGAATTCCTCTTAATGGACGATAATGCCCGACGGCACCGCGCTGCTCTGGTGGATGAATTTCTGGCTGGGGAAGATATTAATCACATGGATTAGCCAGCGAGGTCTGCGGATCTGAATCCTATACGACATGCCTGGGATGCATTGGGGAGGCAAATTGCATCTCGTCAGCCTCCACCAAGGACCCTCCAAGACTTTCGCATTGCCCTTTCGGAGGAATAGGATCGACTGCCACAAGAGCTCTTGGACCATCTGATAGAGAGCATGCCACGTCGCTGCGAAGCATGTGTGGCCGTTAAGGGTTACCATACATCCTATTAACAGCATATTTTGTTGTGGAAGACATTTCCAAGTTTTGTTAGTTGTTATCAAAGGTGTACGTTAGCTATCAGAACCTTTGGAGAAGTTGTGTGAGATATGGCGTGTGATTCAGCTTCCGTCTGTTTAGCAATCCTTCTTACATTCCTATCAGGCGGTATGGCCTCGTTTAGTGATTATGCTTAACTTTTGGACACTAGTGTAGAATGTTTCTTCGTTTACGCTTGAGCTGTATAAGACAGCTGCTGGAGCTACAAGGGATCCAATTGTGCCTGATAACTCTACATGCAATCGTTTTAAATGTATTCTTAGCTGTGTAGTGCCTATGTTCCTATGTTTCGATTTCTCATAAATTAGCTAATCCTTACATAAGACATTTATTACACCACCATCCACTGTCTTGAAGTTGGTTTTCTATTGTAAATACTAGGGATATACCTTAAATAAGGCCACGGCTGTTTCTTTCCAAGTCTTAGCTCTTTCCTGTGCGATTGTCGCCTACCATTACGACCTGAGCATCGTCGAGCACGTTTGAAATTCTGCTAGGAACGGGTAGCAGGGCAGCTTGCAGACTGGCGACGAGTGGAGTTCAGTGGCAAATCACCGTTCTGTCTGGATAGACGACCGCCGAATTCGGGTCTGGAGACGTCCTGGCGAGCGCAGTGTTGAATGTTTCATTGTAGAGCGGCACACCGTCCCATTGAGATGTGCCATTTCCTACGCTTCCGGCTCCCCACTGGTGGTGATTGAAGAAACCCTCACGGCGTGGCGATACGTCCAGGAAATTCCGCTTCAGCGTCGTGAGAGACGCTGCGCCGACATATCCTGCTCTGCTAGCCACCTGGATATAGTCCTGATGCTGTCGTAATATGTCCCTGGATGGCACTGAGCGACATCCATGGAGTGCTTACAGTCTGTCGCACGATTAAACTACCCTCTCGGCTTGTGGTCTACCGAGGTCGACCCGATCCCTTATGTTCCCACTGCATCCAACACCAGAGCAGTAGAGTAGTCAGAGCGGTTCAAGTGGCGAGCAATGTGCCGGAAAGATCTACCTGCCTCCCATTGTCCGACGATACGATCCCTCTCAAACTCGCATGGTCAGAAGCTTGTCGAATTTGCTGTCGAGGCGTACTGCGTGTTCATTGAGTTCTGTGGCTCACATGGCTACAAAAGGCTTATTCGGTGTCTCGCATCTTTGAATGAGGGAGAGACATGTACGCCCCTGCTGGCACTTTCTCGCAAGCTATCAGCATAGAACGCAAATGTAATAGTCGCGTAATTCGTTCAACGTGCGTATTTCTAATTGTTCTTGTTATTACTATTATTTTGTTTCTGCAAAGGAGCGTATAATACCAGGTCTGTTAACCAAGTCGATGTAACTAGTCACATGCTAGAAAAGACAGATTCAAGCATTTCATTGTTCAGTTTAAAATGTGTAATAACCTGCTATCAGTGAGGTAGAAAAAGCTCTACAAGAAGTGGGCATCACATATGATGCTATCATGGAGCGCAACCCACTTAAGAACAAACTTAATGACCACACGGGTTTCCAAGAAAAACAGAAGCTGAAAACAGGAAAGGCATTGACCGGGGCAAGAGAGGAACACCACCGGCAAAGAATGTGGGAGTACTGGACAAACGTTAGAGCCCGGGGAAGGATATGAAGGAAACTGCTGTCAAATATGAGCTACCATTCAGCTAGCCTAAATAGCAGTAAGCTTAATTATTGGTTAATCATGCATCCTTTTTACTCAGTGCAGAAATATTTTTAGGTTAACGAGTTTGTTATATATTGAAATTGCGTATTGTTCTAAGTATGTAGTCGATCAAAAAATAATGAAAGCGTAGTATTGTATAAGTTAGTGGCACGAACACTTTTCTCAGAAACAATTAGACCTGTAGATATACTGTTTGTTGTGGGTATTCACAGGGTTTATATCTACGTGGGAGGTGAATTATATTTTGATAATAGTGAAAATCAAGTCTGAAAAATATTAAATGCGAGCAATATAAAATACCACGCGCTCATTCATTTTTTGAATGACGGCATATTTATGGTTTTGTTTTCTTGGACAATGGTTATTGTATGTATTATAATAACGAAATAAATTTTATTCTGTTCTGTTTTTAAAAGAATCAATATTGACATCCGTGTGCCGTATCATTAAGCCTTCCTACAATATACTCGACATCGATCGGGAAATGTAACGTTCCTTCTCTCTTCCGGAAGGTATCCCATTGTTATTGGTTAGCGGGGAATTGGAATAATCCGTGGCATTTAATAACGACAATCCCGAACATGCCGTTCACACAATGATAAGAAAAGTAAAAGGGAAAAGTATACACAACTGAGAACTACTGAAATTGGTTGAGTGATCCTGAGATAACCCTCCACATACAAACACACTCACAAACTTCTCACTATTACATCAGTAAATATAAATCAAATGTTACATTCGATCATTTAGGCCTAAGGAATTCAGACAGGCTTGAGAAGAACTCTCAAACCGTCGGTTGGGACACTCGTGGACGATATGAGTAATTGTCTGTTCTTAAACCCTACATACATACCGTGATTTTATAGGGTACCGAGTGAGTTCGCTGCGTAGTACGGGCCACTTAGTTGTAAGTTTGCATTCAGGATATGGTGAATTCGAACCCAACCATCGATAGGTCTGAAGATGATTTCCATAGTTGTCCATTTTCACACCAGACGAATGCCGAAGCTGTACTTTAATTGTGGCCACGGGCGCTTCTTTACCAGTAGGCTTACTAGCCCTTTCCTATTCCATCATCGCGGAAACCTTGTTTGACTAAGTGGATGCTAAATCACAAGCAAAACGAACAAAGTAATGTACAACCTGTGAAAATAAAGTTCGGTGAATGAAGTCAGAACGGTCGATCCGGCAACACTGGCGATACGCAACGCTGCACCTGCGTAGTAGCCGGTTTCGACCATCTGCTCCCAACGTTGTTCAGTTGAGCATCGTGTGCGTGCCGTGTATGACCTGTTTGACACAGTGCGTGTTTAGTGCGGACCGAGCTCGATAGCTGCAGTCGCTTAAGTACGGCCAGTATCCAGTATTCGGGAGATAGTAGGTTCGAACCCCACTGTCGGCAGCCCTGAAAATGTTTTTTCCGTGGTTTCCCATTTTCACACCAGGCAAATGCTGGGGCTGTACCTTAATTAAGGCCACGGCCGCTTCCTTCCCACTCCTAGCCCTTTCCTGTCCCATCGTCGCCATAAGACCTATCTGTGTCGGTGCGACGTAAAGCAACTAGCTGTTTAGTGCGTTGGCTCTGAACTGCGAAGAGGAACAGGAACATTAACGACGTTGAATGCTGCACGGTACATTGAAATTTTGACCCGTTTCATGAAACGTCTACGCAGGGTACGACCCCAGTACGCACAACAAGGTTCATGGTTTTTTGTCCGTGACAACGCTCACCCACACACAGCCAATATCGTCAAACAGTTCATGGCAAGAAAGGGGGTGGTGCAACTTGAACATCCCCCATACTCGCCAGACCTCAATCCTCCAGGCTGCTTCCTATTCCCACGACTCAAACTCGCTTTGAAATGAAAGAGATTTGACGATATTCCTGACATCCAACGAAACGTGACGAGGCTTTTGAACACCATCCCAAAGGAAGCCTTCTTGCAAAGTTTCTAGGACATGTATCGCCGATCTCAGCAGTGCATAGTTATGGGAGGCTACTATTTCGAAGGGCAGTAAGGTCACTGTCGTACATTGTGCATCTATGTTGATAGTAGAGAACTATTCACCGAATTTATTGTCACAGGTTGTATATCTTGCAACAATCGGCATCATTATGAAGAAATACTGGAACTGAATAATCATGGCGTGAGGCCTGGTGCAGGTCTTTCGAGTTGATGCCGTATAGGCGCGTCTGTGGAGATGGGGCTTTGTCTGCGATGCATTTTTGTGATGACAGCAAAGACACCCAGCACCCGAGGCAGAGGAATTAACCAATGGAATTTAAAATTCCCGACCCGGGACCCTTCGTAGCAAGTCTAGCACGCTAACAATTTAGCCATGGAGGTGGACAATTCTGGAATGAAATTTTTCGGTAAAATAATACTCAAAAGGCTTCTTATTTTTTGTATGTATTTGATGTCTCACGAATTCGCACAGATTTTAAGTGACGATTGATTAGGAAAGGGCTGCCGACGGTGGGGTTATAACCCTCTAATCTCCCACATGCATGCTTATAGCCACATGAAACTGGTGTCCGATCATCACTTGATCGACTTATACAAAAGAAATTGCTTTGCGCCGACAACCTAACGTATAACTTATAATTCTCTAGATTACTACCAATAAAAAAGGTAACTATTGATCTACAAAATAGAAGTAGAAGTAAGACTTTATGGGAATTAGCTTCAGGTATTTTTAATAATAATGTTATTGCTTTTACGTCCCACTAACTACTTTTACGGTTTTCGGAGATGTCGAGGTGCCTGAATTTACAATAGTCCCGCAGGGGTTCTTTTACAAGCCAGTAAATCAACCGACACGAGGCTGACGTATTTGAGTACTTAAAAATACCACCGGACTGAGCCAGGATCAAACCTGACAAGTTGGGATCAGAAGACCAGCGCATCAGTCGTCTGAGCCACTCAGCCCGGTCAGGTATTTTTTATGTCTTACCTCTTAAGTTTTCAGTCTGCATAGCGATAAGGTTCTCGCCAGTGGCTGTCGACTGAACGTCAGCTGCTGCAGATTGACCTTAATGACCTGCAACGGGGTCACTCCTGCCTTCGCGATATCCTCACGTGCATTTATTCATAGTGTCCGGAATATTTTGTGATATTTGGAAACAAAATATGTCACATAATGGAGTACGATTATGACATTTTTTACAGCTATCCAGGTAAAAGCAAAATGTGGGTTAATTTCAAATATCTGTAGCCTATATTATTTCAGCAAAATTGGTCGAACATTGAAGACTGATTCTCTTCATGCTATCCATATCTCTGCACCTTAGTTAATATTACAGTAATAAATGAAATTGAGATGTCAGGTTCGATACCCGCCCGGACCGGATCTTTTAGCCACGTCTGGTTAATTCCTCTGGGCTGGGTGATTATTTAATACATATCTTCATATACGTGCAACACATCACACTACGAACCTCCACAGAAACACGCAGTAGTGAATACATCCCTCTACATAGGGTTGATATCAGGAAGGGTATTCGGCCATAAAACTGGGCTGAGGGCGCAGGTAAATGTAGGAAAAAGCCGGGAAGAAGAAGAAAGTTCAGTGTATTTTCAACTACCACTGCAAGGAGCGGCCGAAATGCGGGAATTTTGCTCTGAACGGTTTTTAAACGCGCTAGCATATCTGCTGACACGAAACACTCGTACCTAAGTGCTCCCGTAAATGCTAGCTTGAAGTGACGGGTTCGATCCTCAAACTTGAGCACAGCTGAGCTCTTGACCAAGTAGATACTCGTACGTAACTGATCTCCTACGTATTGTCGAATAACCTTTCCGTGTTGTTGTTGTTATTATTAATGATACTGATGATAGTATGGCCTTTGCTGCTGGGTTGCTGGCATTTTATTTGGTACCATTTAGGCAGCCTGCGTATCAATTTCTACGTTGTGCTTTACTCTACCAGGTGAAAGCATGACCAATGTCTGTAAATGAAAATCCTCAGCCTGTTTCCAGTCATTCGACTGGGTCAGGAATGGAATGAATGAAGCCCCATCTAGCGGCGAGGATAGGAACTGTGCCGGCTGCCGAAGCCTGTCGCACTCCTCAGGGGCAATGATTAATGAATGACAGATGAAATGATATGATATTGGAGAGTGTTTCTGGAATGAAATATGACAGGGAAAACCGGAATACCCGGAGAAAAGCCTGTCCCGCCTCCGCTTTTTCCAGCACAAATCTCACATAGAGTGACCGGGATTTGAACCACGAAACCCAGCGGTGAGAGGCCGGCGCGCTGCCGCCTGAGCCACGGAGGCTCTACCAATGTATGAGTTTCAATTAATTTTGTCGTGTGAACTCAAAGCACGACACTTAACATTTACGTGCCGGCATCGTATGACATGGAGTGTCGAATGGAATTTTCCTGCTCATGAAGAACTAGACCACTTCTCCCGGCGAACCCGCAATGTGGGGATCCGGAGACCGGGAATGTATCACTGATTCTCTGGGGAGTTCACCTTTATTTGTCTCCGTCGGATATGACGTCAAATATTATTTCTTACCGGTAATGTTATTGCGTTAAAGATTGGACTGCACGAGCCATCCTCACTAAACTGAATAAATAATTCGCCTCTGTTACCGAAGCTAATCAAGCTTATAATAGCCGTATGCATGAAAGTGTTCCGTACAATAGGAACATAGCTGCCCTCCGTCTGGTCGCACATCATATGTGGTTGTACGAGATTTATCACTACTGGTGCTATATATTTTACATTCCACGTATATCTTGTAAATGTGTGTGTTGTGAACAACGTTCAACGTGGTAATCAATTCTTCCATTGCAGCTCAGTTGCCGCCGGCGAGACTCAGACCACGCCCACAGCAAAGACGGGTCACTGAGGCTCAGGGGCTGTGTTATCGACCAGCAAGATGTCAACTACACATATGTGGTGATTATTGCACATCATGTGATCCTAATGTGTTAAATGTGCATTAATGGGACAAGTAACTGTCAGATGTCATCCCTGAGAGACTTTCCCCGACTAGCTAGTGATGATCAGATTTCAAATGTCACATTGGACATTTCACAAATGTAGGGAACATGTCAAACAATGTTTGGTTTTAAGTGTTCATTGATATCTGTCTCCTCTTGGTATAGCATACTCTACCATCTACAGTGGTCTCCTGGTATAAACGATTCTCCGGCCTGGTCCTTGGCTGAGTGGTCAAAGCAGCATGTTTGATTCAGAGGTTCCTGATTTCGATTCTTGGTCAGGTCGAGAATTTTAGCAGCGTCTAGTTAATTCCTCTGGCTCAGAGATTGCGTATTCTGTGCTTCCTTCTTCATTTACACACAGCACCATACGACCAACAATCACGGAAATACATAACAATTCTTCCATATAGCGAAGGACATTCGAGCATGATCTGGGACGAGTCAACATGTACGAGACAGATCGCACCCGCAACACCAGAGTGTGTGAAACGCGGCAGAGAAAGAAAAAGTTTTTAAAAAATTCCATTTCCTCTTTGGGAGTGTCGTTGTTTGGTTGATATCAAGGATTTAACAGCTCTGAAATGTGAACTCCATATGATGTACGAAGTTAGGCAACATTGGACTTAATCACTATTGGTAAAGGTAAGGGTTATTCTGCCCGAAGGCAGGTCCGAACCTCCGCAGAGGTGTTCCTGAGCCGGAGTTTACGTGCGGTAGGGTGGCCAGTTCCTTTCCGCTCCTCCATTCCCTTACCCTCCACCAACAGCGCGTGGCAACCCATCCAACTCCTGACCACGCCCAATGTTGCTTAACTTCGGAGATCTCACGGGATCCGGTGTTTCAACACGGCTACGGCCGTTGGCATCAGTATTGGGATAATTATTAAATGACGACTAGTCGAGGAGCGATACGATACTGCCCGTTATACCACACTATAGTTTAAAGTACGTAACACAACTAGGAAGCCAGAGAAAAGTAGTTTGGTCTTGTATATCGGTCACTTTTGAAATGTAAAAATAGTGTTACTAGTTTTAACTCCCTCTGATTTGCCAAAATTATTTTCCCATGTCTATGAGTTCGTACATGACAGTAAATATATTTGAGCACATTTCAGAACTGAGCTCGGAACGAGCCTACTACACTGCATATCGAAACCCAGCGCTCTACCATCTATGGCAGCCAACTTATTGAAGTCTATCCTAATCGTAGTTTCTTTCCGAGTTCCCCACATACACTTCCAAGAAAATAATGTGATCAAACTTTATTTCAAGTGCTGTGGTAGCATTGTTATCTTCATTAATTTCAGTTGGTCACATCCGTATAGACATTTCAAGAGAGCAACAGTTTGGCTGATCGCCCTCACATGTACACATGAATTGTAACCATGACTACAGTGGCACCTCATAACCTCGAAGTACAGTAATACAGTAGTGAAGTTTCCATCCTGTAACATGTTACCAAATTATATTTTAAATATTCCATATTTTAAACTCCATATGAAAACAGATCTTAAATTAATTTGCTGGTGAACTTCGTGTTGGTGAAATACACTGCAACCAGCATCGTCCTCCTATTATTCACATCTCTTCTTTTGGGGGCCAGTGCCTTGGCTTGACCTCTTTAAACTATAATCATCATCGTAACAACTCTAGTTCTTTCCTGTTCCGTCGTGCCATAAGACCTATTTATGGCAATGCGACGTAAAAACAATTGTAACAAAATGTGTTTAGAGTAATTGAAAATGTAGTAAAATATTTAAGAATAATCCGTAAATTCGTCTTGTCCGACTCATTGGCTGAATGATCATAGCTGTGTCCTTCGGTTTGGAGGGTGCCGGGTTCGATTCCCGGCTGGGTGGGGGATTTTAATCGCGTCTGATTAATTCTTCTGACCCAGGGACTGGGTGTTTCTGTTTGCCCCAACACTTCCTTCCTCTTCTTATTCAGACAACATACCACACTACAAACCACCACAGAAACACCCATTAGTGATTACATACCTTCGTATAGGATTGTCGTCAGGAAGGGCATCCAGAAGTAAAACAGGGCCAAATCCACTTGTGAGCTTGCATCTGGGAAATAGTGGGTTCGAATCCCACTATCAGCAGCCCTGAAGATGGTTTTCCGTGGTTTTCAATTTTCATCCAGGCAAATGCTGGGGCTGTACGTTAATTAAGACCACGGCCGCTTCCTTCCAACTCCTAGGCCTTTCCTATCCCATCGTCGGCAAAGACATATCTGTGTCGGTGCGACGTAAAGCCACTAGCAAAATAAAATCCACTTGTGCGATACAGTTCGCACCCGCGACCCCGCAGATTTGGGAAAAGTGGTAGAAGAAGAAGAACCCGTAAATTGTTGAATGCTATTTTACTTTATATAGTGAAAACTAACATTCATAAGCTTTATTCATATTTGGAACAAAATTGTAGTTGTATTGAGGGGACTTTGCAAAATCTTCCTTCGGAAAAATGTAACAGAAATATTATCCTGACAACGATATTTAAGTTGTTTTTCTTTTTTTACGTCGCACCGACACAGATAGGTCTTACGGCCACGATGGAACAGGAAAGGGCTAGGAGTGGGAAGGAAGCGACCGTGGCCTTAATTAAGGTACAGCCTCATCATTTGCCTGGTGTGAAAATGGGAAACCACGGAAAACCATTTTCAGGGCTGCCGACAGTGGGGTTCGAACCTACTATCTCCCGAATACTGGATACTGGCCGCACTTAAGCGACTGCAGCTATCGAGCTCGGTACGATATTTAAGAGGAAGAACTGAATATGTTACTGTATTTCAAAATAGCTGCATATACTGCTTGGTGTTTGACAGCTCTTACCTGTTAGTCAAGTGAATAGCGGCTGATTGGCTGGAATGCAGGTAGTAGCGATGGAAGGGTGCACTGTTCTCTCCGGAGGACAGTTATAAAAGAAGATAATCTACAAGAGGCCCCCACTGTGTGTTAACCCCCTCGTTAACACTCTTGACTCGTATGAGACCAATGGCCGTAAGTACAAAAGACCGCGAGTACTCCTAGATTAACACTTTCTGCGCCTCGCGCACTCTGCCTAGAACCACTTCTCCGCTCATTGTCAGCGCCTAGCACTATTTAAGAACTCAACAACTCAGCGCTCATGCGCCCAGCCATACCCTGGCCACTTATTACATTGAACAATTCTCACCCTAACCCACATCAGCAAAATTACAGTCATGGGATAAATTATTATGATGTAACGCTCAAAACCGATATCGTTCGACGGTCTAAGACGTTCTTAGCAATGAGCCGTTTGCTGCGAACAGGGCATGTCTATCTGTAAAGACTAGTAAGTCTGGAGCAGTGATGTTTAAATTTGGTTCCGAACCTGACGTTTGATTCTACTCGCTGAAGGAAAAGTATACATGTGAATAAACATGAAACAATGAAAGACAAATTACAAGTTTAAATCGTGAAACTATTTCGATGTTATGAGAAACGCTGGTAGCAGTTTCGTTTCTTGTTTTACTTCAACAAAACTCTTCAGTTTGTTTTGTTGGTAAATTAATATCTATCTGCATTGTGCACAAGCCTACACAAGCTCAGATTGTAGGGCCTAAAATTATTTCTGGAAACGTACCGCTCAAGACCAAAAGGAGAGAGAGTAGATTGGAAATCCCTTTCAAGGAAATTAAGTTACTACTAAGCAGCCACGTTTTAAATCACTGAAAAAGAGAAAGCAATGAACTCCCTACTGTTACTAAAAAAATTGGTTCAAGGGGAAATTCCTCATTAACCGTTTGCAGACATCAATGCAGAATGTGAATAACTTTAAGAAGAGGCGTTTGTTTCTTTTACCATTAAAGAACTAGTGGAGGCGAGCCTTTCTATTCGTAGAAACTGTATCGCAATAAACTTTGTAGACTGAAAAAAGGTATATGTCAGCATCCGTAAAAGTCTGCGGTGCACCTCAGACCTTCAGGTTGTCTTCAGAAATACATAGGATATGTCCTATTTGCGTGAAGACCAAAGTAGGACATGTGGGACCTAGAGCCTTCTTCAAAATCACCACCAGAGTTGAACACAGATGCATCCTCTCCCCAGTTCTATTCAGTATTGCTGAAGTCTTCCTCGTAAAGGAGGACATGTCGCGTTTATGAGCGGGCTTCATTTACAGATCATGACCGACTGACAGACGTAGACGCAGCATCGACCTATTTTTTGTTAAGACTATATTTAGCTCCAACAGATCGCCTAAGGTCTTGACTGTGAAACCAATATGATCGGTCCATATCTCAGTACTGATGAAGGGCGCGGGGGGGGGGGCAAGCCGACATCAGTATCGGAACTACTCGACTAGAGACGGTGTATAAATCCACCTGTTTCGGCAGTCATGATAACAACGCAGAGACTGAAATTCCACGCCCGTATCAGGAAAGCTGCAGCTGTGTTCCTTCAAGTCAACCACTCTGGATTGCCGGTGCTACTTCGCTTAGCATCAAGCCACGCTTATACATGCTTGTACTCGATCATCGCAAATTGCAGCCCTAGGTTAACATTTTCCATTATCGTTATTTGTGACGGATTTTCTGAAAAATATGGTTCACCGACCACCTTACCGACGAAGAAGTGCTGCAGCGCTTTGGTTTGCATAATGTATATGTCTTAAGGCCGGTCTCCACTGATTAACATTTAACACCAACATGTAAAATTTAACATGTAACAATTGACATGTATATTGTGATTGTGTCTTCCAATTGGCTTTGCATGTTAACTCAGAATGTTGAGGTTAACACTTTTAACACGTTGGCGTGTTTTCCGCTCGAAGTGGAAAACATGTCAAGTCAATTCGTTGTTCGTGAGATGTCGGCAGAGCTTCGGCAACTACCGTGCTGTTTCCATGCCTAAAAGACGCAAACGACGTGTTTCTCGTGAAGTATATAGTTACAACCCTCCACAACTCTCATTCTCTTTGTTATAACCTACTAATACAGTACGGGCACGTGTGTCGTTTTCTCTGCACTATACTAAAATTTATAGTCAGAAATGGAGTGGAGCAAGGAGATTACTCTGGACTTAATGATATAATAGAAATGCCTTGTTTGTGGGTTGTCTCATTAAAGGAATACAGAGAAAGCCGACACTTTCCATGAACTCGAAATTATCTATAATTATCTATAATTGTTCCCGCGAGTGCATCGAAAAAGAACCAGCACAAAGTTCAGAAAAGTCGGAAATCGGGGCGGGAGCGGAAGAAATCTATACTTCAAAGTGGTTTGCTTTTGAAGCAATGAGCAGGGTGAGGGGAGGAAATGTGCCTAATAAAACTGCATTTCTAAATCATAAGAAGAAGCAACAGTGGCACTGACAAAGGCCAAATCCTCTTCATCTGAGTCCATTGTCCTTGTTTGAAAATACTAGACACAATTTAAATGTATTACCACAAATTGATATGATGGACTACCTGTACATAAACAAAGGAAATCAAGTTTAACATGTTTATTAAGTGTGGAAACAGATGACCGTTTCACATTGGACCATTATTTGGATATTGTGCAGAATAGTATGGTTTCGATTGTGAGAGAGCGCTATCCAAATGAGATAATACAGTTCGTGCAAGACAACTCCGCAATCCACACGAGCGGTCGTGTTCAGAACTAGTTTTCTGAACAGGATTCTACTGAACTGCTCAGTTGGATCCCTCGAACTTCAGACTTGAACCCCATTGAACACGTGTGGGCAAGGTGGAAATGTCATATAGAGAAACACTAGCTGTATCTTCCCCTGCGTTCACATGATACTTTGTGACGAGTGATGCTGGACGCATGGGAGGAGATCGCCCTTGACGAGGAATACTTAAGGAAGCTTGTTGAGTCAGTGCTGTCGTGACTCACCTTGTCCCGAGATGTTCTGGACGATTTGTTCTCCCGAGCGGCTTGGAGAATCTGTGGGTTGGGTGCCCTGAACCATTAAATGAAGTACTGAGTCCCATTTAATAATATATATATTTGAATTCAACTCTGACTTCCCAACTACCGTACATATTTACAATGTCTATTTACAGCATACTTCAGTGATGTGCCTGCTCCGGAAGCTTTTAGAATACTGACTTCCGACCTGGGTAGAGTCTATGTTGAAAACCTGAGAGTTGCCCTCTAGCTTGTCTCTAAGCCTAAGTCCGCATCTCCCACTACTGTCTGAGAGACTAAGTCTTTCCAATATCACTTCTAACGCGGCTATGTCCTACTCCTCTCTCTCATTCTGATTGTAAGCACCTCCAGTCTTATTACCGACGTTCTTGACCTACGTAGAGCGTTCTCCTGTCCAAGACTAAAGATATCCCTTAAGCCTCTGCAGCTTGTATATATATCCTGGTCTGGCCCTTGCTAACTAGTGAGAGGGGGAACTCCCACCCTAGTACTAGTCTACCCCCAACTGGGATCCCTCTCCAGTAGGTGGTGCTATAGTGGTCAATCTCAGAACCACTTATTCTCCGTCTCACTCAGCCTAACTCATATCTCTCACTGAGTGGAATGTTTTGCCATGAAGTGGAGATTTTCCGATGCTCCATCCTTCCATGAGTCATGTATTCTTTCCTTGTCTCTCCCAATGCTAATTATTCTGAATGCTGGATTTGTGCTTGTAGCTAGCCACTGTTCATTTACTCAACCCTTGGTCAGTTTACATAGATAAGATTACAACTCAATAACAAGTTACTCATAAGCCTTCCGTAGCAGGACTTGAAGAACAAGTAATTTCACATATCCAATTCTAAATGTTTCAAATATAAAGTAGCACATTTTACACAATTAATAACCATAATTCTTCTTGTAAGAAAACTCTTTATCCTTTCGTTTATACATTCCTAGTGGTCTCCTGTACTGGGGATCCACTAGTTCAATTCTAATCTCCTTAACTTAATATGTGCTATGGGACTTAATATACCTTGGTTCGATTCCCGGCATCGGTGCCATCGCGACACCTCCCTTACCCGGGAAGAAATGGGCGCAACACATTTGCGTCCATTTCGACTATGAGGAACTCACAGCCTCGCTTCTGATGACCTTAACGGTCTCCTGGCTATTGGTGGTGGCGTGCCTCGTTCTCTTATCTCGTGTGAACTTGCCTCGATAACTACTACTTCTCGGGATTCCACAGGTGAACTGAGACGTCTCTCAGTGAGCCTGGGACTTTCCAGTCTCAAAAGCCCCGCAGGTGAGTCAGGACGTCTCCCAACAAGCCTGGGGTGCTGAAATATCACATTAACATTCTCTTCCGAGGTTTTCGCCTTACCTTCCTTATTGATTACAGTTTGTTTGATACAGATACTTGGACAATGCTCTTTCGCATCGTCCATACATTTACTGAAAGAGTATCCTACCTTTCTACAGGAATTACAACAACAACAATTACAACAATAACACCATATGAATAAACCCACTATACTCACCATGGTCCAGACTATGTATCTATATATATTTACATGTTGATACATGGCTTTTTGCCTTATTTCTTCCTCTTTTTGTCTGACCATGTTTTCTACTTCCTCTGTCTTATGGGTAGCCCAACGTAAGTCATCGATGTGATTTAACAAGTTAGTTGTTGCTACTTTATTTAACTCAGGGACCTGATCTAACCTTAATTCACTGTCTATCTGCTCACAGCAATCATACTGTAGTGCTATCATTGGCACTAAATCCTTGTCTTGCGTACTATTTATTTTCCCTACTCCCTGAATTTTACTATTTGGGCCATACAGTGTACACATAGGACTTATTTCTATCGTACCTGTACCCTTAAGCATGATATCACTAGTAGTATCCTTGCACATGCAAGTCACCTTTTTCTCTTCAGGGGACACATATATATATTTATTATTCTCTATGAGAATCCACATCAAGTCTCTAACGGGCAACACACGTTTGGCACAATTTTCAGGCATTTGATTGACTCCACTAATTAATTTAACAACACAATTATTTTGCGTGTGCACCGTATTAATTGGAAACCTTACCTTGCATAATTTCCACATGGAAGTTACCTGTTTGCATTCGTTTAATTGTTCTTCACTCAACTGCGCGAATGTTTGTTTTTCCTTATCCATAATTATATAATTCTTTTCCTCGTGCACATACACGTAATGATTAGGGTTATTTATCACTTGAGTAGGAAAAGGTATCACTTTATACAATAAATAGGTTGTCTTATCTGTTAAGGGTGTTTTCATTACATACACTAAGAAATTTTTTACTTAAAAACACTTCTGCTGAAGCTACCCTGTATATAAGGTAGCCATAAGTCGACTTTAATTCAAATGGCAAGGAAATACCTCTTGGAAAATCTCCCTGCGGTTTTCTATAGGCCTTAATGATCTCATCTGGTGTAATTATCTGAGGATGTATTATCCCAGACTGAGCATTCATAATACCTTCCAATACTATAATGATCATGCAACTGCGTTAGAAGACCTTCAATTTCAATTAAGTGTCTATTAATAGCTATCTCCAATTCTGCTTGCCTAATCGCTCCAGCTACTTGGAGTGTTTCATTCTGTAAATACAATCTAATTTCATCTAAATTCTTACTGATTCTAAGTTCATTTGCATTTACCTCGTAGATGGTGCTGTTCATGGTTTGTAGGGTGGACTTAACAACAATCATCTGCTCTTTAGCAATTTTCATAATAGAGAGCTGCTCCTTCTCTAGCTCAGAAATCTTTCCCTCGTATCGTTCTGCATCGTCTTCGCTAAGTGTTCCAAATAACGTTTTCGCTATTGATCCTACGGCATTAATTAATCCTCTCCTTCGTCTATTCCCTTCTTCCCTTGCCACGCCTTTTGTGATCCTATTAATAACATCTTTTGATCCCTTTATTCTTTCCAAATGTGTCTGCAGCATATTTACGTCCTGCTGGCAAGTAAAATTTGAAGTAACTTCTAATTGCAAACATAGCAACCTCGTTCGTCTCACATATCTCTGAGCTAGAGCAAATGTTTCTGTCAGCTGATTCAAATTTACATACGTTACTAGGGTCCATTCTGTAGTATATAACTGCACTTCGCCCTGGTCATCGAAATATACACCAGGTGTATTCTCATATGGCGTCACTCTGACGTCTATCACCTCTCCACCTGCCTCGAGATGAGACGACATCATCATCCACAGGGTTACTACGATGTGGAACCAACTCGTTATCTCCGCCATCGCCTTCTGTCAACTGTAAGGTACGACAGGAAATTCGTTACCTAACAATTATATTATTCCCAAACTTAATTTCTATTACTTAACTGACTGTTTACTTCCCGCATTATTAACCTAGCTAATTTCTTTTATTTGTCTACCTCTTTTGCTATCCCACTTAGCTCTCACAGGAACATCCTTAGTCTATTTTTGTGAACCTTTGTTCTCTTTCCCTTTTTGTTCATTTGTAAGGTGCAATTTACACCTGATACGCCTACTATAATGTATGGACCTTCAAAAGGTGGGCTCAATTTCCTGGATTTCCCTCGTCGCAGTGCGTCATTACGTAACAAACCTTTATCTCCTACTTGGAAGGTTACTTCGTTTTGCTTCTTGTCATAGTCCTGCTTCTCTCTTTCTTTTCTCTCTATTAAGGTTCGTCTTGCTGCCTCGTGGTTTCTCCTTAACTGCTGGGTTAGCTCCTCAACCACTGTCTGATACTCGTTATAACCTGACTCAGGTGGTTTTTGCAATACTCCTGGGATGTTTGCCTTCTTACCGAATAACAATTCGTAAGGCGTGAACCCCGTACTTGTGCTCTTGGTCGTGTTGTAGACAAAAGCTGCCGTTGGGAGATACCGGTCCCAATCGTTCTGTTCATTGGCACAAACATAGTGCCTAAGGTACTCCACTAACACTTTATGGGATCTTTCAATGCTCCCATTTGACTGTGGCCTGAACGCTGTGGTGTGAGTTTTCTGTATCCTCAACACCTTACAGAGTGTTTTGAACACCTCGCTCATGAAGTTACTACCCTGATCAGTCAATATCTGGTTGGGTATCCCGTATATACTGATGACATTATTTATTAATGTACGTGTCACCGTATCTGTTTCTTGATTTGGCATTGGACTTGCCACTAGATACTTGGACAGCTGGTCCTGGCAGGTGAGAATGTACCTGTTACCAGCTTCCGTCAAAGGCATAGGGCCTACTACGTCAAGCGACATCTTCTCGAAGACTGTGCTTGGAGTATCTGTAATTACCATGGGGGCTCTGATGTCTGGCCGAGTCCCCTTATTTCGCTGACATGATGGACAAGAGCGAATGTACTCTTCTACGTCCTTTTTCATACCCTTCCACTGTATTCGCTCGCTCAGTCTTGCGAATGTCCTCGCAATCCCTTGATGGCCTCCTATTAATGAGTTATGACACTCCTTCATTATGGCTAATTTCTCCTCCTCTCTTAGCCCTTCTATTTCTCCTTCCGGTGAACTACCTTCGGGCTTGGATTCCTCTGCCTTAGCGTCCTCGGAGCCCTCGTCCGTGGTGTAGCCGACTTCGATTCCCTCTGCCTTGGCGTCCTCGGGTTTTGAACTCGCTACTCTAACCTTAACGTCACCAGGATGCTGAGTGTCTCTTCTGACCTCCGTCTGGGGTCCTTTCCGAGCTGAACTGACCACTCTGGTTTGGCTCTTCTCTACAATTGGATTACGACTCAGGGCATCGGCGTTACAGTTCCGCTTACACTGCTTGTATTCTATGACAAAATCGTACTCTGCCAGCTTTAACCTAAACTTCAGCAGGCGTGAAGACGGGTCCTGCACATTGAAAACCCACTTCAATGGCTTGTGGTCCGTCACTACAGTGAAATGCCGCCCAAATAATTACGGCCTGAAATACTTCAATGCCCACACTATTGCCAATAATTCCTTTTCGGTTACACTGTAATTTACTTCTGCCTTGTTAAGCGTCCGGCTTGCATAGGCAACTGGAAGATCCTTCCCAATGGGTCCTTGTGACAGTACTGCTCCAACCGCCTCGTTGCTTGCATCAGTGGTAACAACGAAGGGTTTTTCAAAATCTGGATATTGCAGAACAGGCTCCTCTATTAGCCTTCGCTTCAGTGTTTCAAACGCTTGCTCCTGTTTGTTTCCCCACACAAAGGGAACGTCTTTCTTTACTAATTCATAAAGTGGCTTTGCAATTTTACTATAGTTAGGGATGAACTTCCTATAGTACCCACTCAGCCCGCAGAACTGCTTGATCTGGCGGCTAGTGGTCGGCCTGGGAAAATCCCTGACTGCCTGGACCTTTTTAGCATCTGGGTGGACTCCATCTTCCGTGATTACGTGCCCTAAAAATGCCACCTCGGCCCTTAAAAATTCGCACTTATCAGGCTGGAGTTTTAAATTATTCTCTCGCAGCCTCTGGAGTATTACTCGTAACTTGGCATTGTGCTCGTCTACTGAGCTACCATACACAATTATGTCATCCAGATAACATAAACATTTAATGCCAGTTAACCCTGTTAGCACAGTGTTCATCAGCCTTGTGAATGTGGCTGGGGCATCTCTGATACCCATCGGCATTCTCTTATATTCATACTTCTGCCCTAATGCTGAGAAGGCGGTCTTGGGCCTATCTTCAGGCTTCAGTAGCACTTGGTAGTAGCCACTCGCTAAATCTAGAGTCGAGAAATATTTAGCCTTTCCAAGGGCATCTAACAATTCGGAAATTAATGGTAGGGGATAACTAACTCCTATTGTAACCTCATTTAATTTCCTATAGTCTATAACGACCCTCCATTTCTGTATGCCTGAGGCATCTAGTTTCTTTGGGATTAAAAGTAACGGCGCATTCCAGGGTGACACACTGGGACTGATTATGTCATCCTCCAACAGCTTATCTATTTGTTTTCGTATCTCTCCCTTCTGTGCTTCTGGGAGCCTATAGGGCCGTACGTTAATAGGAGGTTGTTCCCTAGATATTGGAATCTCATGCTGTATTACCTTCGTATGGGTCAACTTGTCCCCCTCTAAGTGAAATACATCATCATACTCTGTACAGATGGCCAATATTTTCTCTGCATCTACCATGTTCAAATGGTCTATCCGCAGCTGTTCGGTCACTCTCTGTGAGCGCAACTTTCCGAAACCTAAACCATTGTCTTCGGTCTCCTTGGTTAGCCTTACCCTTCTTCCTTGTGACAGGCATGTGTAATCAACCTCATGAATGCATACCACAGGGCTCTGTATCTCTACTTCTTTCTCGGTGGTGTTAATAATGCTTACAATAGCCTCATTTCTCTGGGACCTGGTTAAACATTCGGCTAAATACACCCCTGGTGCTACTTCTGCTCGCTCTATTACGCCAACAGGTAGATTCTTATTTACCTCAATGGCCACTACCTTCTCGGTCCTAGGTTCGAGACGGATCAGCTTTGTCTCTCGAGCCCCCATTGAGTACCTGGTCCCTTTTATTATGACGTAGCCTTCCTTGTAATTTATTACGCCATCTGACAAGAGGTCCTTCCCAATAATGCCATCTTGGGTCAAGTTAATGTCTTTACCCACTACATGGAAGGTGTGACTGGAACCACTTATCCCAAACCGTACCGTACCCTTGGTATATAGCTTGCCTTCACTGACCCCGGTGAGTTCTATGACATGTCCCCTCATAATTGCGCATACTTTTGGTACGCTTCCTTCTTTGACCAGGCTAATTTCTGACCCTGTGTCTAACAAGAATCGAAGTGGTTTTCCTCTCTGGACGATGCTAAGTAACATTGTGCCTTCGTCATCTGAACTTTCGAGACTTATCTTTCTACGGGATTCCGAGGTTGTCTCCGGCCTTCGGTCCCTGCTTAGTTTGTTGCTAACCTGGTTTTCATAGCCTGTCCTTGGCTACGCACTGATCCAAACGGGCCCTTCTCGGTTTGTTGCGACCCCCTGTCACCCTCGTCTCCAGACCTTCGGAAGACTTTCATGTCCGTTCTGCCTATCTGTTGACCCATTGTTTTCGTGCGACAGTACCTCTGTAAGTGCCCCGCTTTCCCACAAGCATAGCACTGTTTAGTGGACTGTTTACCAAGTACATTTCTCCAACAGTCCCTTTCCAAGTGACCATCTCTACCACACGAATAGCATCTCGTTATTTCGGTATGTTGTCTGTTAACCGGTAGCCTGCAATTATCTTGCTCATGCCCTTTCCTATTGCAATTGTAGCAAGTTCGTGTACCCCTGGTACTCTCCCTCATGCCCGCCTTGACTGTGCGGACCGTTCGCGTTTCTACACCTACTTGGTCCCTTTGCTTCTTTCGGCAATCTCTCTCTATGTGTCCTTGTTTCTTACAATACCGACACGTTAGCGTTGTCGGTGGTCTTTTTAATTCTGACTCTCCGATAGGTTGACCCTGTGTTTTCTTTCTTGGACTTGTACATTGCCTAGCTAGGTGGCCCTCTTTATTGCAATTGTAGCAAATCACCCTAACCATTGCTGTTCTAGGCTTAGGATGCCACCTTCCTTCTGGTTTTGCTACATTAGGCTTGTTAGTTTCAATTCTCCGTGTGAACCCTAGTGTGTTCCGCCTACTTTGCAATCCATCCTTAGCCTGTTTGGATATAATGACTGCTTCTTCCTGCCTAGCTATTGCCACGGCTCTTTCAAATTTTAAAGGTTGCTGATCCTGCACTCTACATTGGATTCTTGGGTTGTTTAACCCTTGTGTGAAACTAGCCACTCCTATCTTTCTCACGCACTTCAGCTGTGCCTGCCTATCCTGTAGGCATTCGCCCTCCAATAAAGCATCCCTGAAAGCTGACGCCATCGTGTCTACGCGATGCGCCCAGGATGCTACACTCTCTCGCGGTTCCTGACTGCTTTGGAACATTTGGCAGATATATAGATCTAACGTGCCCTGCCTACTATAATATTCATTTAGCGCTACTTTAGCGTTCTCCCAGTTAGTAATATCAGCTCTTACCAAGAGCTTCTCTCGGGCCTTGCCTGTAATTTTTGTCAATATATATTTAAAGAAAAGTGCCTGATCATTCTCCCTGATCATGCGTACAGCCGCATCTACGTTGGCAAGAAATTCTCGTAGTCTGTCTGGCTGACTACCGTCAAATTCTCGACCAATCAGTCTGTGTCCCTCTACTACAGTTACATACGGTCCTTCTAAGCTACGTGCATCATCATCAGCCTCTGCTATCTGAAATTCTAGCCTTCCTGCATTTAAATCTACATCCTCCTCCTGACTTGCCATACTGAATTAAAGTGGACTCACCCTACGATGTCTTCTGTACTGCTGGGCTTGTTGGCTGCGATCCGTGTAGGCTGCTTAATAGGCTGCTGGGCTTGTTGGCTGCGATCCGTGTAGGCTGCTTAATAGGCTGCTGGGCTTGTTGGCTGCGATCCGTGTAGGCTGCTGGCTCCCTGCAGCTGGGCTGGATTGTGGCTCCTACGATGCGCGGTTCGATCTTCTGCGATGCGCGGTTTTCGAACAATCTTCTGCGCTGCGCGGTTTTTGGACAATCTTCTTCGGTGCGCGGTTCAATCTTCTGCGATGCGCGGTTTTCGGACAATCTTCTTCTCGAAGTGCGCGAACATCGGACTGATATGGTTCTACTATTCGTCGGAGTTCGAACTAAGGGCACCCCACATACCTGACACCAAAACGTAAGTCTGTCGTGACTCACCTTGTCCCGAGATGTTCTGGACGATTTGTTCTCCCGAGCGGCTTGGAGAATCTGTGGGTTGGGTGCCCTGAACCATTAAATGAAGTACTGAGTCCCATTTAATAATATATATATTTGAATTCAACTCTGACTTCCCAACTACCGTACATATTTACAATGTCTATTTACAGCATACTTCAGTGATGTGCCTGCTCCGGAAGCTTTTAGAATACTGACTTCCGACCTGGGTAGAGTCTATGTTGAAAACCTGAGAGTTGCCCTCTAGCTTGTCTCTAAGCCTAAGTCCGCATCTCCCACTACTGTCTGAGAGACTAAGTCTTTCCAATATCACTTCTAACGCGGCTATGTCCTACTCCTCTCTCTCATTCTGATTGTAAGCACCTCCAGTCTTATTACCGACGTTCTTGACCTACGTAGAGCGTTCTCCTGTCCAAGACTAAAGATATCCCTTAAGCCTCTGCAGCTTGTATATATATCCTGGTCTGGCCCTTGCTAACTAGTGAGAGGGGGAACTCCCACCCTAGTACTAGTCTACCCCCAACTGGGATCCCTCTCCAGTAGGTGGTGCTATAGTGGTCAATCTCAGAACCACTTATTCTCCGTCTCACTCAGCCTAACTCATATCTCTCACTGAGTGGAATGTTTTGCCATGAAGTGGAGATTTTCCGATGCTCCATCCTTCCATGAGTCATGTATTCTTTCCTTGTCTCTCCCAATGCTAATTATTCTGAATGCTGGATTTGTGCTTGTAGCTAGCCACTGTTCATTTACTCAACCCTTGGTCAGTTTACATAGATAAGATTACAACTCAATAACAAGTTACTCATAAGCCTTCCGTAGCAGGACTTGAAGAACAAGTAATTTCACATATCCAATTCTAAATGTTTCAAATATAAAGTAGCACATTTTACACAATTAATAACCATAATTCTTCTTGTAAGAAAACTCTTTATCCTTTCGTTTATACATTCCTAGTGGTCTCCTGTACTGGGGATCCACTAGTTCAATTCTAATCTCCTTAACTTAATACGTGCTATGGGACTTAATATACCTTGGTTCGATTCCCGGCATCGGTGCCATCGCGACAGTGCCACCCCGGTTTGACAAGTTGTTCAAGCCGATTTGGTTTACGTCGGACCTGGTAATAGTTTATGGACCCTGTTGCGACACCCAAGCAAATTGGTGAAATTTGTGATATATTTTTTAAATATTATGTAGTTAGCATTATGTATAAATTAGTTTATGTTAACTGAATAATAACTTGAGCGCATTCTAACTTGTAAGTTTTGAGTAAAATACATATTAAGTATATGGTCATCCTATATCATTGCTTTTAACCCATTATAGTATCGTATGTTTTTAAAACAATTCGATATGATTACCTCCTGACAGTTGATCAGGTGTAGTTCTCCTGTTCCCAAGATAGCGGATTCGAACCCAGTTGACGTCGGTGATATTTGAGGATGTTTCAATGTGACGACCCCGTGTCATAGACTTCCAGTACGTAAAAGAACTACTGTGCGCCTGCGCTTTCAATCCAAGCGATTGAAAGGATTATATAGCATTATGTTATTATTAACTCTATTTATATTTTGCCAGTACGCGGCTACAAGTTACGGAAATGGATTATTAATAGGTAAGCGGTTGCAGAGTACAGGTTATGAGTCTTTGTCGGACACGTATACTCAGTCCTAAGTTGTCCTTGCTTTTATTTAACACGCTCTGAAGTTGGCTTCTACAGTATATTTTTCATGCTTTATCGTTCACCGTATATCGCGAGTCTTCCGTCTTCCATACACGTCAAGTGGTGTTTACTGCCCCGGAGCTGTTTGCGTTTGGAAAAGATCGTATCTCCGAAAGATTTGAAGAAGCCTGCTTGATGGGAATTAATAATGCATTTTTCAAGCTCTTGAACGAAACTAAGTAACATGGCAAGATTCTAAGGTACTGTAGAATCTATAAAGACCGATGTGCTACTAGTTAGGTCACTTCAATCATCAATGAACTAGTATGCATACATTATTAATAATAATGTTTTGACGTCCCACTAACTACTTTTGCGATTTTCGTAGACACCGATGTGCTGGAATTTTGTCTCTCGAGAGGTCTATAACGTGACGGTAAATATACCAATACGAGGCTGACTCATTTGCGTTCCTTCAGATACCACCAAACTGAGGTTGGATCGTACCCACCATCCTGAGTCACATTATTGATAGCCCGTAGACAAATATATAAGATAATAGAAAAGAAAATAGGCACGAAGTACTTGACAAAAACATCCATTTCAACCAGGCAGACGCTCGCAGAAGCTCGCATATTTTGAGGTCATGGTGTCATGCTCGAAGATGTTTGGGCCGTACACTCATGACACATAATCGGTATAAGATAATAAAGGAAACGGTGCAATTAACTAAAAAGTAATAGTTTTAACTAGGATACTGGCAATAAATTATCTAGTATCTTGTCGCCAGCATAGATCCGGGTAGGTAGGTAGTTCCCTTCCCTGTAGGTAGTTGTCTCTATTTCATTTTTTGAAAATTGTTCTATCACTTCTATCACACATAATGCCGATGTTACGAATTATGGAAGCCTTTACCTTTCCCTGCTGCAAGGCCTTTCATGACTTCGTTTTGCTTCTTCTCTGTTCGTCTCCATCTAGACTCAGTTTTCATTTGCGTCTCTTCAACTCCACTGCATTGCCCGTAATAAATATATTTGATTAAATATTCTCCCTTCCCTCCTTTATCACTCCGGCTCTTTTATTTTCTTAACCCAATGCCGAGAAAATATCTGACATTCGTGCGAATATGGCGTAATGAATTACTTCTCCATATATTTTAGCGCATAATGAGTTATGTCGTGACAAACGAGGGCAATATTTTATTAACATAACAGTTATAAAATTGATTTATAAGCTTTCAGAATTACTGGATCAGTCGTAATAGATCGTGGTTTCTTTTGAGAAACCAAAGCTTGACCTTACAACGTGAAAGTTTGTTTCATTCCACATAAAATGAACCTAAAAACTATCATGTTTAAGAAAAAGAGCAGGAAACGAAATAATAAAATAAGAATGTAATATATTTTAAGAAACTTCGATGTCCGACTCGTTGGCTGAATGATCAGGGTACTGGTCTTCGATTCTAAGGGTCTCGGGTTCCATTCCCGGCCGGGTCGGGGATTTTAATCGCTTCTGATTATTTTTTCTGGCTCGGGGACTGGGTGTTTGTGTCTGTCCCAACACTTTCCTCTTCATATTCACACAACACACTACTCTACTAACCACCACAGAAACACGCAATAGTAATTACATCCCTCCATATAGGGTTGCGTCAGGAAGGGCATCCGGTCGTAAAACAGGGCCAAATCCACTCGTGCGACGCAGTTCGCACCCGCGACTCCGCAGGCGTGGGAAAAGCGGTAGGAAAAGAAGAATAAACATTTTAAGAATGAAGATTCCGTATTTTTTTCCGCAAGAGCCGAGCTAAGTAACTCAGATGGTAGAAGCGCTGGCGCTGGTCGTCGGAACTCGAGTTAATGGGTTCGATCCTGGTTCAGTCCGGTGGTATTTGAAGGAGCTCAAATGCGCCAGCCTCGTGTCAGTAGATATACCGGCACGTAAATGAACTCCTGTGGAACAAAATTCCGGCACGCCGGCGTCTTTGTGAATCGTACAAGTAGTTAATTTAGTGGAACGTAAAACCAATAATATTACTGTCCCGCACCAGTTCTTTATAAATGTCACAGTGCAATGATAGGGGAGTAATCGTATAAGAAGCCTGTCACCCGGCGGCCTCGGGTTCGATTTCCGGCCGGAACAGGGATTTTTAATTGTAATGATTCATATCCCTGGCCTGGGAACTGGGTGTTTGTGACGTCCTCAATCTTCCTTTCCTCACACACAACATTCCACACTACCGCAATTGCAATTACACGCAGGCTCATACAATATCGTTCCAGTAGGGGTAAAAGATCCACATGGGTCGATGCCCCGAACAAATAGCATTTTAAAAAACTGTAAAAGAATAATAATAATAATAATAATAATAATAATAATAATAATAATAATAAGATGATGATGATGTGTCATATAGCCGATCTGCCTGCCAATTTGGAAATTCCGATTGTCCAGTGAAAGCCAAAAACAAAGACATGGAGTGCCAATATATTTGACCTTCAGTCAAAAGATTATATCAACCAGAATGGAACCGCAAACTTGGAATCGGGCACTCTACCACTGATCCACCGAAACAGCTAACGAACTCTATAAAACACCTTCAAATGTCACCGACCTTCATCGTTATCGAACTTGCTACCTTGGAAACTGAAAGTCTACGACGAAGCGACTGCGCTTGTGAGGTCAACAGGAGAGCAAAATATAAGATGGGCAATCAATGGAACTCCTATGGATGGGTAACGCAGATGAATACACCCACGATATCCCCTGCCTTTCGTAAGGGACGACTAAAAGGGGCGACCAAAGGGATGATGGATCTTGAACCATGTGATTACCTGTGATTATTCTCCGGACCACCTTTTGAGCAGACTAAAGCGGAAGTGAATGTATAGACCAGGGGATGGCGCGGGCGACAGGGGCAGCGCCTACGGTGTTGTCACACGGTAGGTGAGGGGGCAAGTGAGGTGTGCTACTCAGAGCGAGTTTTGGCAGTGGTGCAGTCAATGCGGAGCTGCAATACTTACTCACTCTGTGGATGTCTTGAACACGTGGGTTTAGTTCCAATCATAGTCTGTTTAAAACAGCAGTGAGGGAATTTTATCAGTGTGCTTCGCTTTTACAAAAAGAATGTATGTGCGTATTGTGTGCTAATTCATAATTCTTGTAGTCCCTTGTACGTTTGTAGGTTTCTTCTTACTCGTTATTGGATATTATTGTGCAATGCATCCGAACAAAACTTCAAACTGTTATCATTTGAACAAGAAACGTAAGATTTTTACGTCCGGCGAGAGAAACATGATTCTGTCTGTTTATAAACATTTCCGAGCGAATAGTATTGACGGCGGGATTAGTTTACCTCGTGTGCTGAACCCGGCTCTGATTCCGACTTGGATGTGCAGCCACTCGATAGTGACACAGATTAATTACTGCGGCACAAGGTAAGCTGACGCTGAAACCTCCTGCATGATGGTAATAATAATAATAATAATAATAATAATAATAATAATAATAATAATAATAATAATAATATAATATGTAATAATATTTTTATAAAAATATATTTGTAATAATTAATTTATTGAAATTGGGGTGGACAAAGCGGAGGTAGGACAGGTTTTCGCCTGGATCCTTAACTTCATCTGTCAATTTCAAGTTAATTCCAGTACGAGTACATAATCCTCACTTCTCTCGCTTATTCATAAATCGCCCATGAGTAGCAGCTCATTTCAATCAGGAATCAGGCCATATATTTAGATAATAATAGTGAATAATAAATAATAAAATATTAAGTTATATGCAGTATATATATTGATAATAATAATAGATTAATTTAATGAATGCAATGCTTACTGTTTATGTCAAAAGAATTCGTTCGCAGTGCTTTAAGCGTGAAATTGTAGTTAGTACATTAAAATTGTAAAAGCCCTGTGGCTCAGGTGGCAGCGCGTCGGCCTCTCAACGCTGGGTTTCGTGGTTTAAATCCCGGTCACTCCATGTGAGATTTGTGCTGGACAAAGCGGAGGCGGGACAGGTTTTTCTCCGGGTACTCCGGTTTTCCCTGTCATCTTTCATTCCAGCATCACTCTCCAGTATCATTTAATTTTATCTGTGAGTCATTAATCATTGCCGCAGAGGAGCGAGACAGGCTTTGGCAGCCGGCTCAATTCCTATCCTCGGCGCAGGATGGGGCTTCATTTATTGCATCCCTGACCCGGCCATTGACTGGAAAACACAGATTGTAGGTTTTCACATTTAACATGTAATTCAGTAAATTAATTGTTGAAAGATGTAAGCCCTTAAAAATCTGTGGGGTTCTAACACGCATACGTTAATGTATTAATTATTTTAAATTTATTCGAGGTTCAATCCATGAGCTGTGCGTATTATAGTGGCGGAGTACAACTTTGAATCGTGCGCCGGCTTATTTGGCAACCATGGCGAGTGTGACGACACAATGACGTCACTTCCGCTTTAGTCTGCTCAAAAGGTGGTCCGAATAATAGTACCATCACGCGAGGAACACCATGGGTCTGTGATTAGAATCATCATGAGTAGGTCACTATGGGTTTACAACACCCGTGATTAGTACCACTTTATGCAAAACACCATGGGTTTACCTCGCCTGTGATTAGTACCGCTACATGAGGAACACCGTCACTTTACGTTACTTTTGATTAGTACCGCTACATGAGGAACACCGTCACTTTATGTTACTTTTGATTAGTACCGCTACATGAGGAACACCGTCACTTTACGTTACTTTTGATTAGTACCGCTACATGAGGAACACCGTCACTTTACGTTACTTTTGATTAGTACCGCTACATGAGGAACACCGTCACTTTACGTTACTTTTGATTAGTACCGCTACATGAGGAACACCGTCACTTTACGTTACTTTTGATTAGTACCACTATGTGAGGAACACCGTCACTTTACGTTACTTTTGATTAGTACCGCTACATGAGGAACACCATGTGTCTTTGTTGCTTGTGGGTGATGCCATAATGTGTGGTACACCGTGGGTCTATATTGCCTATGATTAGTACCACTATGTGAGTAACACCATGGGTATACGTGACCTGTGATTAGTACCACTATGTGAGAAACACCATGGATCTAGCGTATGCCCGTGATTAATCCCATTACGGGCCGATGACCTAACTGTTAGCCCGCTATAAAGAAAATCATCACCGTCGTCATCATCATCGTCATAATTCAATCAATGGACACATCATGAAATGAAGATAAATTGATCTGATGGAATAAATATAAATAAATATATTTCATATACCGGTACTGTAGATGTAGAGCGTGGATCATAATATTTGAAATAAATGCCAGGCTCTTCGGCTGAATAGTCGATGTAATAGCCTTCGGTTCAGAGGACGCAAGTTTGATTCTCGCGCGGGCCGGGGTCTTTAGCCAAGTATGGTTAATTCCTCTAGCTTGAGGACTGGTGTGTTTTTGTTCCTCTCATTACACGTCTCTTCATTTACATCACACAACACACCACATTCCCAGCCACCAACAACATGCAAGAGTGGAGACTGTAGAACTAGACTTAATCCACGTATAGTGCCGACCCAAGTAATTGATAAAAGGACAAGATGAAGGCTTTTGTAATAATGGAAATGATATGTGTTCAACTTCCTTTCGTATACTGTCGATTTTATGAGACGCTGGAATGCTGGACGGAGGCATGATAGTTAAGTGACGACATCTGTGACCGTACGTGTGTGTATGTCATCACCGCACTCCAGAGAGAAGTTGTCACGTAATCAATGAATTTCTCTTCAGTAACGGGATTATCAGCCGGCAAAAGGGGGAGTGGTATCAAGTATTGTGTGTACTTAGAGAATCGAACCAATCAAAATAATTTAAAAATATATCAAATGTCATCAATAAATAAACAATAAGAAACCATATGCGTAGAGGAAACATAATTCCATTGCTGGCTTCAGGAAATTCATTATCAAACTTTGGGAACATCACAAAGCCACACTGGTTCTTGTCCTTATTAGCTGATGCGGAATGGCACAACAGTTCCTCGTGCAGATCATTAAAACTAAGTCTGTATACTTTCCAGAGAAAGCTGGTCATTAAGTAGAGCCTAACAAATGACCCCTGCACATGCTAGCTTAGTAAACTACATTTTAACACACCGCATTATTTACGTAACAGTGCTGATGGGCGCGGTTGATGGGTTGTTAAAGAGAGGGAAATTCATAGTGTATAAATCTTCGTACACAAACTAGTATCTGCCAAGGGAATTTATCTTTCTCCTTATTCCAAACTCTTTACTTCTCGATTTCAATTTTTATTGCAGTAGAGTTGATATCGGTGACGTCCCAATACCATACAATACCATAAATGTTGGTTGGGACTATTATCCGGACAAGATGGAAATAATCAGCTAAAGTCTTAAAAAAATGGAAAAATCAACACGTCATACTAATTCTATAGCATATGAAAATTTTACTCACGCACTCTTGAAAAGTACCTCAGTTTATAAAAATATGTTTAACATTTACTTGGCTTCTAATGAACCTATTGACGAGAGCGTACTGCAACGCTGTGGTAATCTATTATTATTATTATTATTATTATTATTATTATTATTATTATTATTATTATTATTATTATTATTATTATTATTATTATTATTATTATTATACATTTTAATTAAGGGTATCGGAAGCCAGCATTCGGGAAAGGTCATGTTTAAATTCTCCGAAATATTACCAAAGGGGCTGCATAGTCGAGGCGGTAAGGACATGCTCGGTTCACCCGGAGATACGAGGATTCGATTCCATATCAAGAAGTCGTAAATTGTAGAAGAGCAATATCCACTCCTGTTGACGCACATGGCCTATACCAAAAATGAATACCAGGTCAATTCCTGGGGTCAAAGTTGGCTGTATATAGAGCTAACTACTCTCTCCCACTTAGTGGCGAGGTTATGAATAATGGAAGCTTGAACATTCCATACCCCCAACGCCCTTCATGATCTGTACAGAAAATGGCTTTGCTTAGCAGATATCTGTTCCTCTGTCTTGAGAAAATAAGAGCCATGGAAAAAAAAAACTTGTACATAACTGTTCGTGTCGTAATCATAGCCAGGAACCTACAATTTTAGAAGGAATCCATACCACAGGGGCAAGACTTCTTGTTTCAAGAATACCAAACTTCGAACCTTTGCCACCTTGGTGAGACTTGTCACTGGGCTATCATTGCCCTTAAGAACAAATACTGTTATTATTATTATTATTATTATTATTATTATTATTATTATTATTATTATTATTATTATTATTATTATTATTATTATTATTAGAGAGTTTTCCAGTATTAACAAAAGTAATCAATCGTCATCGTTTCCGTCGTCGTCGTTGTCGTAGTCAACGAAAAACGTTAAATTGATATTACGGAGCAGATCTGGATTCAGATGCTTTGAAGACTGTTTTCTCCGGCAGCCTTGGGCGACGCAAGCTCGAACTGGAATTCTTTGTGGAGTTTATTTCTGGAGCGTCGAGATAGCTTGTTAATTTTATATGTTGGTCAGAGCTTGACTACTATAATGGTTTTTGTACCCTGCTCCCAAGCTTAGAGTCCACTTCGAGCTGACTTCTAACACTGATATGAACTAAGTAGAGTACTAGGACAGATCTAGGATGGATGTAATTAGATTACTGCATTAGTGATGAGATTTGCATCATGTCGCTCCAAATGTAATACATTTATATATTCAGACTTTGTAGCCAAAGCTAGCATTTTTTATCAATTCTTTATGATGGTGTTTGTACACTTCCTGATACGAAAATTAAGTGGACTTTTGTACAGAGTACCCAGCGTCAAACTATACCATGCGACCGCCTTTTATAATAAAACGTTTCTTGTCTTACTCTAAATGTTAAATTGAAATGGCTGGACATGGTAGCTGAGGTAATACGATTCTTCTTCTTCTTCTTATTATTATTATTATTATTATTATTATTATTATTATTATTGCCGAACGAGTGGCCGTGCAGTTAGGGGCGCACAGCTGTGAGCTTGCATTCGGGAGATAGTGGGTTCTAATCCCACTGTCGGCAGCCCTGAAGATGGTTGTCCGTGGTTTCCGATTTTCACACCAGGCAAATGTCCGGCTCCATGGCTAAATGGTTAGCGTGCTGGACTTTGAAGACACAAAGCACATCACAACAAACAGTGGTCAATGTAATGTTATTGTTGATTAATTTTATGAGCTTTCTATACTGTAGGCCTTCACATTAGTTTTCTTTCGGCTTTGTAATTCAAAGGGTCCCAGTTCGATTCCTGGCCGGGTCGGGTTTTTAACCTTAATTGATTAATTCCAATGGCTCGGGGGCTGGGTGTGTGTGTGGCGTATTCAAGCATTAGAAATCATCCTAGGTAGGGCCCTCATCTTCACAGATATGCAGGTCGCCCACGAGAAAAAGACCCGCACCAGGCCTCTCCGGAGGCCATTATTCATTATTATTATTATTATTATTATTATTATTATTATTATTATTATTATTATTATTATTATTACCAGGCAAATGCTGGGGTTTGCCTTAATTAAGGCCACGGCCGCTTATTATTATTATTATTATTATTATTATCATCATCATCATTACGGAGTTACCCGTGGAGCAGAAAGAGGTTAAAGAAGGTGCCGGGGGGAATGGGTCTAACTACAATATTAAAGTTAATTTAAAACTTTAACACAGGTTATATTTCTTTAGAGTTTCAAAAATCAACAAATAACAACGTAACAGGTACAATTAGCAGTTTAGAACCAAGTCAAGGAAAACATAATACAGTGAATTCCACAAGTCCTGGGCTTCAAGCCCCTCGCTTTAAATTTCCTGAGCTTTCAGCTCAAATTTACAAAGAGCACAAATTCACTGAAGGGCAGAAATCCCCCCAATTCATGGAGCACTCGCTCCCAAAATCTAACATCTAGCCTTCAAGAGGCATACAGTAATCTTACTTTGAAAAAGAGCTAACAGACTCTCAGTTTTCGAAGCCTATTCAAGGTAGCATCAACATACAATTCCTGGATTATACAGGGGTATTTAATACCCAACCTACTGGGCCTTCATGGAACAAGAATATTGGTTAAATAAATGGCCCGAACACAAAATGAATGGAGGCGAATACTTGCACTTCTAGATATGAACACTTAAAACCTAAAGGGCAGTAGGCCGATGAAACAGGGGCTATTCCCAAACTATGGAGGTGACTCGTATAAGAATAAATTAAGACATTACGGAAAGGAAGAAAACCAGTTACAAAACGTAGTCACCTTAAACCAATTTGTAGGGGAGCTCGAGAGGGTACATCACTCTCTATCCCCGATTTATAGTTAAAGGTTTTATGTTCTTACATTAGCCGGCAGAAAGTTACATTTTCAGAAAAGTAGCTTACATAATTGATGATTCGGACCTTTCCCTCAGGTTAAACTGCGGAGCTAGCAAGAAATAAAGTTACGTGGCCATTACCTTGTCGGTGTACTGCTGCCTCATGAAAGAGGCGCCGCCCGCCTCCTGCTTTGACACACACACTAGGTCAAATGACGATCAATTGCTGAAGAGACGTGAAATTTCGCAGTTTATAAACCCTCGGGGAAAGTTCGAGATTATTCAAGATTAAACTAGCCGCACTCTCTCACTTTTATTGGTGAATTTAAATGTTACACTGAAAATCGAAGAAGAAGAAGAAGAAGAAGAAGAAGAAGAAGACTGTGATTGGTAGAAAATTAATTACAGAAATTAGGGATTGGCTAGATTCAAAACTGGCGGAAATAAAAAAGGAAATATTGCCAACCCAAAAATAAATGAACGTCAATTAGAAAAAAACTTATGAATACAAAACTTCTTTAAATCAAAGGTTCTTTCACTTCGCACCACGCTGCATGATCATCGTTCTTTGGTAGTGTCATTTATGAGAGAATGTCCAAACTTCTTGATGAATGGAAAACAAAACAAGTAGAAATTCACACAGTTCCGGAAACTTCACCATAACAAAATTATGTCAGATTTTAGTGGTGACATCTTCATAGTAAAGTTCTAAATTTTTGTATTATTGGTTTCACCTTTGATAGATAGAGGAGTTCTTTTAGGCGCTCATTTTGAACGCGCGGCGTAGAGGTGTACCTCCCGGTACTATTATTATTATTATTATTATTATTATTATTATTATTATTATTATTATTATTATTATTATTATTATTATTATTATTCAGTATGTATTTCCCCAGTACACAGATTGCGAGCAGGACATACCCTCCCTTAGTATGGAAACACCAACCTGCATCATGGCACAGTCAAGGTATGGCACTGTAGTTTCGTTCAGTTTTTGCTTTACGTCAAGGAACCCAACAGCAAGGAAAATCTAACCACGATAATATAAAGACGAAAACGTATACTTCATTTTATTGTTTTACGGCTTTTTTTCCGTATTGAGTGTGTGTTGACTGACATATGTGATCAGTTCGATAATAACAACATAAAATATAACGTATACTTCATTTTATTGTTTTACGGCTTTTTTTCCGTATTGAGTGTGTGTTGACTGACATATGTGATCAGTTCGATAATAACAACATAAAATATCACATATACTACATTATAATTAATGAGTGCGGCTCCTTGGCTGAATAATCAGTGTAGTGGCCATCGGTTCAGAGGGAACCGGCTTCTGTTCCTGCCTGGGTCGGGAATTTTAATCTTAAATGGTTAATTTACGAACATCCCTGCAACTCGCATACAACACTATCCTGTATCACAATACCACGCCTGCCGTCATCGGAGGGTTTACCTCACGAAGTCTGAACCAGGCCAACAGGACTGATAGGGAACTGCATTGACTATTGCCGGAATATTGCCATATTTCAAATCATGAGACACATGTACTAATTTTAATTTCAAATAATAATTATTTCCACAGACTTCGAGAATAATATAAGCTGTTATCAGATTTAATCCATACGATGGCAGGTTGACTACTACTACTACTACTACTACTCTACTGCCGGATTGTTTGACTCAGATGGTAGAATTGGTAAAGTGTTGGGTGTTTGAGCCTGAGGTGCTTAGACCGATCCTGAACCAATCTGGTGATATTTCGAAGAGCTCAAATACGCCAGTCTCGTGTTGGTCGATTTACGGGCACATAGAAGAACTCCTGCAGTGCGAAGTTTCCGTTGCTCGTTATCTTCGATATTCGTGTAAGTAGTTAGTAAAAGACATAAAACCTATTTTCACATTAGGAAAATCCTGGGGCTATACCTTGCTTAAGGCCACGGCCGCTACATTCCCAGTCCTAGCCTTTGCCATCTTTACGTCGTAGAAAACCTTCGATGTGTTGGTGCACGTTAAAGCACTGCACTAGCAAATATATATATTATTATTCATTCTTTTCCAATTTGCTTTACGTCGCACTACAAAGATAGACCTTATGGTGACGTTGGGATAGGAATAGGCTAGGAGTGGTGTGCAAGTGGAAAACCACTGAAAATCATCTTCAGGGTTTCTGACAGTGGGGGTTCGAATCCACTGTCTCCCGAATTAAAGCTGATAGCTATATGACTCAAACCATGCAGCAACTTGTTCTGTATGTGAACAGTTGAGGAGCTGTCTGATCCCAGGAGGTAGTGTGTATCTGGTCTTTTCAACTGACATAAACTTCAGTGACGGTGGGATCTATATTGAGTTGACCGCACAACACCCTATCTTCTTCGAAAGAATGCAGCCCTTCGTTCAGTAGACAAATAATTTGTAAGATTTGTATACGCAAACGAGCTTGTAGTTGCACGTGACTGTTCGTAACACGACTATACACCCACAGGGTCTATAGACGTTTGGGATTCCTATTATCGTTGATATTATCGTCTAAATATATTATATGCTTATGAAGTCGCAAGTACAAAGGTATCTTGTATCATATGAAGAAAACGATCATAAAATTTACTGTTTTCAGTAAAGTTGCAATCAACGCACTGCGCTGTGCACCATGGTATTTTTAGTTCTAATGTAGCATGAACATATTGGCCTATTGCGTTTCCCTAGAAAAAGAACTATGTGACTTACAGAACGTCAATATGCTGTACACATTTTGAGGGTGCACTGTTGAATATTTACTGGAAGAAGAAATTAAAACATACAAGGGAAGTGTCATACGATTGATGTCGAGAAGTTTGCTCTTCTTTGCTGCAATCGCTACATGTTATTGCCAGACGTTTATCTGCTTTATTTATGACACTGATTGTTATACTTTATACGATCGGCTTCTTGGAATCGTTATCTCTGTCCCTTCATGGCAGACACACATTTATCAGCTGATGTTCATAAATTGAAGTGCAATAATGTCAAGATGATTTTGCACTATTCTAGATCACTGTCCTATTGGCCCGCATAATCAATGTACAGTTGTCATATAATGGGGTTAACTCCCAATAGGTGGAGTCGAATATTTCTATAGCATTATTATTATTATTATTATTATTATTATTATTATTGTTATTATTAGCGTATGGCAAGGAAATTATATACATAATATACAATATATACACCTTCACAAAACATTGATTCACTTCAGGCATTAGTGTTATCTGTTATATCTGAATGTCCAACTTTTCATTCCACTGTAGTGCTTCCGCTGTTGGAGATAGGAAGTCTTCCAATCTACCGGCATAAGCCCGTAGTTGACACTCGCTTACAATGTGGGGAATAGTCTGGCGAGGGCTCCGTAGTCACATTCTGGAGATGGTACAAAGAGTTCCACTTGTAGAGAGAATCCCTGCACCTTCCATGACCTGTCCTGATCCTATTCAGTCTGGACCAAGTTGCACGGGGTAGTTGGGATCCAATTTGCAATTTTTCCCCTCTGAAGATGTTATGCAGGGGCACGTCGGGTGAGTTATTCCAGCGGCCTTTCCACTCCTCCAAAGCATTGAAGTTGGTGGACGTCTTCAGAGCAGCATCACAAAGGGGTGGATGTCGTGATTTCAGTCTTTGAAGACTAAGAGCCGGTATGTCATTTGGAACAGGTAGCAGAGGATTCTTGCAGATCTTGTTGTACTCTCGAACAAGAGCTCTGGATCTTCGTAAGTCAGGTGGCATTATTACTGACAACAGTGGGAGCCAGTGAACTGGAGTTGAACTGATGGTGCCAGATATAAGACGCATGCTGGTATTCAACTGTGGGAGCACAGTAGTCAGAAGCAGAGAAAACCAGTGCTAAGACTGAAGAGCGTAGGATGTTTGCAGTAGATCCCCAAGTAGTGCCAGTTAGCTTCTGAATAATATTGTTTCGGGTTTGCAATTTCTTCGACAAGTTCAAAAGATGTTGTTTGAATGATAAAGTCAGATCCAAGGTAACACCGAGATATTTTGGATACCTATTGTGATTAAGTACTCGATTGGAGAAGATAATATTTAGTTTTAAGTTAGCGAGCCGGTTGCTCAAATGGAAGCAAGAAACCTCCGTTTTGGCTGTACTGGGTCTGAGTCTCCATTTCCTGAAATATTCTGCCAATGTGGATAAGTCCTGAGTCAAAATGTCTTCAGTTTTCTCAGAGATCGTGTGTTGTGTGGCCAGGGTCAAGTCATCAGCATAGCAGAACTTTCTGGATATTGTTTCTGGAAGATCAGAGATGTACAGATTAAACAGAAGTGGCGATAAAACTGATCCTTGGGGCAAGCCATTATGCAGTTTTCTCACTGAGCTTTTCTTTTCACCTAAACAGGCCTGGAATTTCCTGTCGCTGATCGTGTTGTTGATAAGCTGTGCAATCGTTCTGCAGGGTATAGCTCTGAGTAATTTATAAATCAACCCTTTCTTCCAAACGGTATCAAAGGCAGCAGTGAGATCCACAAAGACAGCAGATGGTTTAAGCACTTGATGGTATCCGGCCTCAATGTAAGATATTAATGAAAGTACTTGATCACAGCAGTTTCGGTGAGGTCTGAAGCCTGCCTGATCCACAGGAATGAGTTCTAAAATGGTTGATCCAATTCTGTTGTAGATAAGCCTTTCAAAGAGTTTGTAGCAACAGTTAAGGAGGGCTATTGGTCTGTCAGGCCTGTTTTCAGGTTTTCCAGGCTTCAGATTGGAAATAATTTTATCTTTCTTGAAGTCAGGTGGGATTTGTCCAGTCTGAAGAATGTCCGTGTAGAACTGTGCCATCCATCTCTTTGCATTGTCTCCCATATGTATGAGGAATTCTGGATGAATTCCATCGAATCCAGGTGCCTTACCAGGTTTTAGTTCTTTGAGAGCCTCTTGAACATCAAGGGCTGTAAATGGTCGTAAATAGCTAGAAATGCGAGGTGCTAATGATTTCAGAGCACGAAGCTGGAATCTAACATACTTTGTATGCTTCTTATCAGCTGGAGCTCGGGAAGTTGTTACAATATGGGAAGCTATTTGGTCAGGTGTCACCTGAGGTTGACCCTTCACTACTGGTGCACCTTCTCCTAGCCTTCGAAGAAGGCCCCAGGCCTTTCTGGTAGAATGAGTAAAATCTAAGCTTTCGACAGTTTCAACCCACTTTTGTCTTCGGCGATCATCCAAGCTAGCCAGAAGTTTGTTAGCAGTTTCTTCATCTCTGTTTTGTTGGAAATTCTTAAATAATTCCTCATTCTGGGCATTCTGCCAGGAACATGTTCTTTCCGATAACCTCTGGGCATACATTTCTTAGCAGTAGAAATAACTGCGCCAATAAGACGTTGATAAGTTTGGTGATTTGGGGGAATCCAACGAATACATTTATCTAGTTCTACAGAGAATGTAGACCAATCGGCTTTCTGGAAATTCCATCGGGGACTTGGCGTTGAACATATAATGGGAATTGTGACACCAAATTCGAGTATTACTGGTCTATATTGGCTATGAGGGAAATTTCCCATCACGTTGCGTGTAGTGTGCGAGGGATTTCCATTTATATTGGAGCTGACAAAGCATAAATCTGGATTTGAATCTCTACCCCATACAGCTGATCGAAAAGTTCCTCCATCTTTAGCATCAAATACTAGATGGAGGTTATTACTTTCGCACCAGTCCATTAATTTAAGTTCACAATCATCTGTTTTAGAATACTTCCAGAGTTCATGATGACTGTTGAAATCTCCCGCATAAATCGCAGGATGTTCTGCAGTTGGTACAACATACTGAGGCCATAAAATGCATGGTGGTTTGTGTAGATGTTGATGATCGAGACATTATTCAGTCGGACGACAACCTGATGGACATTTTCTTCTGTGCTTTGAGATAGTAGCTCAGCTTCTTTGATGTCATTACGGACATTTGTGGCCACTCCATATGCTTCATGGTAAGTTGCTCCTAGTGCCGTGTACCCAGCAATACGACCTCAACATACGTTTCTTGAAGGACAACAACGTCTATGTTGTTCTCTCTGAGTACTTTTGAGAGATAATCACACTTTGCTCTGCTGATATTTTCTATATTGAGTTGGAAAATACGAATAGTGGGACCAATGTTTCTTGTTAAAGAGCTCTGAGAAGAGCTGTTTCCACATGGTGTCTTTGACATAATTTGATAGCCAGGAGATCCTAGGATAGACTGGCTGCCTATTGCTGTTGCTCGCTTAGCACCAGCTGGGGGACACGTGCGGGGCAATGAGGAGGTAAATCCTGCGGACGTGAGCAACGTTCATCCCCCTTTCTATAGCAGTACACCTGGAAGAGATTTTGTAATTCTGATTCTACTTAAGCAAAGGTGTACATACAAGAACCTGGAATTACTAGACTGCCATATAAATCCCAGGAAGAATTATTTTGAATCATATTCTAAAATACTAGACATTTCTTACCATTTAAGATATAATATGATAGTACCGAGCAAGTAGCCGTGCGGTTACGGTCGCGCAGCTGTGAGCTTGCATTCGGGAGATAGTGTGTTCGAACCCCACTGTCGGCAGTCCTTAAGATGATTTTCTGTAGTTTCCCATTTTTACACCGGGTAAATGCTGGCGCTGTTCCTTAATTAAGGCCACGGCCCACTTCCTTCCCATTCCTAGCCCTTTCCTATCCCATCGTCGCCATAAGACATAACTGTGTCGGTGCGAGGTAGATAATTTTTTTTAAAAAAATATGATAGAGTATATTCTAAAGCTTAAATGTATTGAAAATGAATTATATCTCATTAGAATATATTTTTCAGAAATTTTCTTAAAGGTCTATACTATGATAGGAAAATTTCCTGTTACTTATAAGGAGGCAGCAAGCTATATATATCACAGATTTATTTGCGCTTTGAAGAGATATAAGGACACGTCTAATGTGTACAATTGTTGTAGGGTATAGGGCGCCAATAACTCCCCATTTTAGAGATATTCGCGATTATTAAAAATGGTTACCTGTCAAGATACGCGACACCTTAGTGATACGGCGGCTCAGTGCAAAGGGCCGAGAATCATGTTTTGCGGACTCTGGTTCTAAACCCTTCTCCCACGAACGGTTTTGTCTTTAATTTTTATAATCTTGCTCTGTATTACGTATAATTTTGTTTCACAATTATTACTCTTTAGGTTCACTTTCCATTTTTCAGTACTTCTCAACTTTCTAACAATGGTTGTTTTATTTTATTTTTATTATTCTTAACAAGAAATGTACAGTATAAAATGAAATCAACCCAACACACACGTGTATATAGTTGTCGGTACATATAAACATTTTTGATCATGGGAGACAATTGAAAATACAATAAAATAGAAAGTTAACTTGAAGAGTGAAATTTTGAAACATAATAAAGAACATTGTAATAATGAAAGACATAAACGTACGTGGGCAACAGGTTTCGAATCCAGGCCCTTAAAAAATGTGAATACCGCGCCTTAGCAGTTGAGGACGCACCATTTCATCTATACTTGCTGTTTTATCACAGTGGAGTTGATTTACACTCCTTTCCGCTTCCTCAAGCGTGATTTCACAAACATAGGCCTATTTGTCCTCCTCATGAACTGGATCCCAGTGTTTGCTCATACGCGTAAAATTTCGGAACAGGCACAGATTATCTTAAAAAGTTGTAGCGAACTAAATCACTATTTCAGTTACAAACTTTTGTGTGCGCCATATCTTACTACTGTGAACTCGTTTCGTCCTCCTGATCAACAGAATGTAAGCTGCAACAGCTGCTATTCGCACCGACATCTCTGCACAAACAGGCCGAAAAATTGGAATAGTGAATCACACTAGGTGTGAATGGGTCAGCAGCATACTGCAGACAACTGGGTTGGTACAAGTTGCCCTGGGATCCACAGTAAAAGAGTAAATTTGACACCCTGGTCACACCGTCAGAAGAGATGAGCTAGAGAATGTCACCCTAATGAGGCTACTGAAGACCTCTAAGACGGTATGAAAATTAAAATCCCCAGCCTGTTTCCAGTCATTCGACCGGGTCAGGAATGGAATGAATGAAGCCCACATCTACAGTAGAATAGCAAATGCGCCGGCTGTCGAAGCCTGCCGCACCCCTCTGGGCCAATATCTCACATGGAGTGACCTACCTAAAAAACAGTAAATCCACATCCTACCACAGACAAAAGCCCTCAACCAATCAAATGCAACCTCATATAACAGCAACCACTACCAACCAAAAGAAGCACGCACAACCTAAACGAAGCACTGGAAACATTTCGGACGCCGAGGCGGGAATCTCACTAAGCTGCAATTACAAATGCTGTCATTTCTAAATTTAAAGTATTACTAACATCCGATACTCATGAATATAAATATATTCTAGTAGACAATCCAGCGGCATGGCCCGATTACAATAAAGAAACACCGGGCGTGGTTAAGGATTGGATGGGTGACCACCCGGGCCTTGCTCTTGCAGCTGGCACAAAACAATTTAGAAAATTTATTTAACATCTAGACATGGTCAAAAACGGTCGCGAACGTTATCTTAATCCCATATTCACTTTACGGTAATTACAATACAGATATTAGGCTACTCTCACCTATTCTATTATTATTATCATCACAATTCTAAAATTCATTATTCTTATACTTATTTTCTACAACAGGCCAGCAGATGAGCGCAACAATGCGCACCGGTACTGGCACCACACTAGGCACCCCTTCGGGGGTGCCCAAACCTTAACGTCTGGGATTTGAACAACGATATCCAGCGGTGAGAGACCGGCGTGCTGCCGCCTGAGCCACGGAGGCTATCCTCTGAACGCCCTTTTCCAAAGACCTGCCTACCTTACTTTCGAGAACATTGCCCTACTTTTGCCATTCTGTTTCAGCATTGGGTCTATATGGTTCGAGCACGTTTATGTAATACATGTATTTAATTAAAATGTTTCTCAGTCGTATTATGCCCTCGGTTCCAAGTTTGGACCTGGCCTCAACAAAGAGAGAATAATAATAGCTGGAATGACAGGGCATTTTTCTCCGCTTTAAGGCACCTGTGATTGATCACTACTCTTCGCTTTAAGGCCGTGTACAGATTGACAGATGCGAGTCAAGAATGCAAAGCTATTTGTTATCGGTGGATAAGAATGGCTTTCGTGTTTATCTCATTGGTAGAATGTAACCTGTGTTGTAACCTCTGTCCCGAGTGTTGACCTCAGACTGTGGATTAGCGGGTCTGGCGAGCGATCAGAAGTCTAGTCGATTTGCGCTCCAGGCCATATCATCTAATTAGCAGATAGGATGGATTTGTGTGCGCGCAGCCAGTTTATGAAGGGGAATCCTCTTCAAAGAATTTCCTAATACAAAAGATCTATGATGAGGGTGCCCTATTGCACTGACGCTCTTCGAATTTGTTTTTCGACAAGAGCGCCTATACTCTATAAAATCAGACTGCGTACTGTAATAGCATAGTCATCTCCGTACAGACCATGAAGGTCCTTGGAGGGGTGGAAGATAAAGGCTTTTACTATCCGTAACCTCGGTACTAGATGGGGTAGAGTGGTTAGCTCAACGCCCGGCCACCTTTACCTCCCAGGAATTAACTTGATACTCATTTTTGGTGTAGACTGAGTTAACCTCAGGACTATATGCACCTCCGGAAGTGGAAATCTCGTTTCTTAAATTTTTCGACTTCCTGACGGGGAATCGAACCCACGTCATTCCGAGTAAACCGATCACGCCTTTGTCGCCTCGGCCAGGTAGCCCCTTGCGTACTGTAAAAGCCGCTCAAAAAAGAATGAGCCTAGTTGTACTTCCTCTTAAAACAGTAATCACCACCACCACCTCCCGTATAGATACAAATCCTTGGATACGTCAGCAAACAGTATACAAAGTGGTCGGAAACAACGTGAACTGGATATATATGCGTTAGAGGTTTGGTCATGCTGATAAATATTTTTTTAATTACCGGGCGAGTTGGCCGTGCGGTTAGGAGCGCGCGGCTGTGAGCTTGCATCCGGGAGATAATGGGTTCGAACCCCACTGTCGGCTGCCCTGAAGATGGTTTCCCCATTTTCACACCAGGCAAATGCTGGGCCTGTACCTTAATTAAGGCCACGGCCGCTTCCGTCCCATTCCTATCCTATCCCTTCGTCGCCATAAGACCTATCTGTGTCGGTGCGACGTAAAGCCAATTGCATAAACAAAGATAAATAATTTGAAAGAAATCATTCGATATCTCGCACCTTCGTCATTTAATCAGCTGCTGAAGTTAGCCAATCAGATCACTTCGCGGGCGAATACAAATGGGCTTTCCGAGGTGGTGTTGCTTAATCTGTACGTGGCTTAAGACAGGCAAGAGAACACTAGTCAAAGAATGAAACTTCGTCACCGGGCGAGTTGGCCGTGCGGTTAGGGGAGCTCAGCTGTGAGCTTCCTTCCGTGAGATAGTGGATTCGAATCCCACTGAAGATGGTTTTCTTTGGTTTCCCATTTTCACACCAGGCAAATGCTGGGGCTGTACCTTAATTAAGGCCACGGCTCCTTCCTTCCCGCTTATAGCCCTTTCCTATCCCATCGTCGCCATAAGACTATCGATGTCGGTGCGACGTAAAGCAGCTTAAAAAAAGAACATCAGGGGGGTAGGTTTGAACAGACCGGTACGGTGACTCTGGTCGAAAGCAACGGTGTGTTTGTGAGTGATGCTGATTTCTCGGCATGGCTCCCAAGCCGTTCTTAAGTCACGTACAATGTAGCAACACTGCCACGCAAAGCCCCTATGAATTCGCCTGCGAAACGATCTGATTGGCTAACTTCAGCAGCTGATAAAATTACAACGGCGCGAGATATCGAATTATTTCTTTAAAATTATCTATCAGCATGACCAACGCTCTGCAGCAAATTGCTCAAAATCCGCCTGCTGCAACAGATGTGGTGGCCCTCACCATCACTCTGTTTATAAGGTGCCAAGGGGCCAGCCGAAGTGCGCAAACTGCTAAGGCAACCATGCGGCTTCGCTTCCTGACTGCCCTTACCTGAAAAAGGCTATCAGGAGGCATTACCGTCAGCAGCGCTAGGTCACCCACATAAACACCCATCCCCTGCCCCTCCCACACCTCAACATTCCAGCCCCTGTGAACCCACCACCCTCTATGCCACCCCCCAGCCAACCTAACTTAAGATCCCAACAACCTACTCCTGACTATTACTAAGCCTCCTCACCACCCAGTATAGGACAGCCACAGTTCCACCCACCCCAAACTAGAACAAGTCATAACCACCCCACCCCCCCCCCCTCTCGGCAAGGCGGCATGCATTCCTCTTGCACAAAACCTGAACAACACTTAAGCTTCTTCTCCCTTAAAGCACTGGAACGAAAACTGCTACTGACAGATAAGCAGTATCGGGCGTGGTCACTCATTGGATGGATGACCACCGTCCGGACGTCTGCTTTGCCTTCTCCGCGCCGCTATCAAGTGCTAAACAAGCACTCACATGGCACATGACAGCACGTGCGCCCGGTCACATTCTGGCCAATAAATGACCACAAGGTACCACATATCCAAATTCATCAGTTACACTTAATGTGATGGGATCAACATTGAAAGGTATGGCACTCAAGACCAATTAGGTCGACGGGCCAAAAGTTCACGCATGACCCGCAAGGGCTATACAGTGAACATCGGGATGGCGTGGCTCCAACACCCATATGCCCAGTTCAGGTTGTTTCTGACCACGCTGTGCCTCAAGGTTCAGTTCTTTCTGAAGAAAGTGTACCTGCGAGGAACTTAAATCAGTATCATGCGCTAATTATTTTTTTTTCTTTCTTTAAGCTACTATACATTTGAACTTTAGTGTAACATTCGGGTTTAAAGCTCTGGAACTAAGGATTCCATCCGAATGGCTTAGCTACCGATACATACTTTTTTGTATTTATTTTCGACTCAGGTACGTCTTATGGCGGCGATGGGATAGGACAAGGAAGGAAGCGGGCATGGTCGTAATAAAGGTAAAGCCTTAGCATTCGTATTTCGTGGAAATGGGATGTCACGGAAAGCAATCTTCTGAGCAGCCGATAGTGGGGTTCAAACCAACTATCCAGGAATGTAAATTCACAATTACATTATCCAAACCGCGTGGGCAACGCGCTCGAGACGTGCCATTTGATTGGAAATGTGGGATGAGAGAACGGGACGATGAGAGGGGCTTAAAAGTAATGAAGATTGTAAGTTGTGTGCTTTGGTTTCCAATTAATAACTTGTAAACCAAACGACGTTCGGAAGTGGTCAAAATACGACATCTTACATTTACATAAGAAAATGGTCCGACTCCCAGATTAAATTGGAGACATTATTTGAAAAGCCTAGTTGGCCGTCTAGATATCAATTCCGACGACTTGTGTATCGTCAAAACAGCTCCTTCTGAACCGGAGATGTTGGTACCCCAAAGGTTTCCATACCACCCATAAGGACAACGTTATGCCGGAAGGGAGGAAGGGAGAAAATTGGATAATTTCTCAATTTGTTTCATATCGACTTCTGAACGTAAAATCCGATGCATGATGTGTGTATCCATTGTATAGAGAATATTACACCCGATTTGACAGTACCATTGCGTTAGACTTAATAAGAACTGATGTTAGATGGTGAGCGAAATTACGAAAATTGCAAAAATGTTTTGAAAAATCGTCGAGTTTCGTTTCATTGGAAAGAGGAATTCGATTATGATTGAACTGTGCCATCATAACTCTTCTCAAACGACTTACATAAGCAAATGCACCACCTGGTACGGAATAATACGAAGTGGTAAGGTTCTTGCATGTTCGGGCTATATAATTAGCCATCTATGTCGCTAGTTGACCAGCCATATAAGTTAGTTCTCAATAAATAACGTCAAGAATATAAGTGTAAAAATAAAATCAGGCAAGCGGTTTTATTTATCTCATTTTATTTCTTTATTTTATTGGGAGCGTCAGCTCTTATGTATTTTTTTTTTTTTTTTTTGGTTCTTAGTCGACCTCCCTTTTAATAACGCGCTGTTATTATTCCAAGAAAAAGTTGTATTGAACTGACTGTCTAACTTGTCTTTCATTTGTCTCGTCACCTCAAGACAGACATAATCACGAAAACCCCTCCCCTGTATTTTTTTCTACTCGTGTTGTAGGCCTCCTGCGTACTGTAAGTAGGTTAGGTTCTCACTTCAGTGATAAAGGTTGCAGAAATTGGATAGCAGCACGATCTGTTAGCATTTTTATGGGTGCTTAAATGTATTATTATTATTATTATTATTATTATTATTATTATTATTATTATTATTATTATTATTATTACTATTATTATTATTCCGTCGTTTGTTAATTTCCTCTGCGGATGAATATACGGCAAAGGGGCCATAGGCACATCCTTTTCTTGGTGGTGGTGGTGGTGGTGGTGGTGGTGGTGGTGGTGATCATTGTTTTAAGAGGAAGTACAACTAGGCAATCATCCTCTACATCCTTTTCTTGTCAATCTCATCTGAATTTTCTGTTCTCATAAAGACTCAGGCCTGAGTGATCTAATCAAAATGGTGACAAGTTCCAGTACTTCACTCTTACCGGCTGATTGATCCCCTGTCCGGCTCCATGGCTAATTGATTAGCGTGCTGGCCTTTGGTCACCGGGGTCCCGGGTTCGATTCCCGACAGGGTCGGGAATTTTAACCATAATTGGTTAATTTCGCTGGTACGGGGACTGGGTGTATGTGTCATCTTCATCATCATTTCATCCTCATCATGACGCGCAGGTTGCCTATGGGAGTCAAACAAAAAGACCTGCATCTGGCGAGCCGAACTTGTCCTCGCACACTCCCGGCACTAAAAGCCATACGCAGTTCATTTTCATTGATCCCTTGCATCGTCTAAGGATGATACCACGTTAAATGAGAGTGCCTATAAAACACATAAGTAATTACTAAATAACATTTTGGGGAAATTACTATCGTATTATGGACGTGACGTTCAGCAGATAAGTGAACAACTGTAGAGCAGCGTTTGATTCTTATCATGCAGGACGCTGTGACACGGTAGATGATGAATCAGGGCACTTATTCCGTCGATCTTATGAACTAACATCCGATAAATTTGCCGTGAACCTGAAATGTTGAGTTTTCCAATGGAGGGGAAGTGTTCGAGTTCTTTCGACTCTATATCATTCGTACGCGGAATCGTCCTCCACACCGCTGCATATTCTGAGAGAGTTAATTTACTTCATTCTGTAGTGTCTCGATTCTCTTCAAGGAATGGCAACTGGCAACGTGTAACTCCCACATATCCAGTACATGCACATTGCTCGGTAGATGCAGGGAAAGACAGCGAAAAGTTACCGCACTGTGCAGGGCACTTCGGGGAACAGATTGTCCGCAGTCCATTGTTACACTCGTCCGTATGCTGTAGCAGTGGTCGCAAGCGTTCAGTCTCATAACGGTAGGCCTAAATTATTAGTGAAAAATTGTTTTCTTTTTCTAGTGGTTTAACGTCGCACTAGCACATTGAAGGTTTCCGGCGACACAAGGATGGGAAAAAGCTAGGATTGGAAAGGTAGCGGCCGTGGCCTGAAATAAGGTACAGTCCCAGCATTTGCCTGTTTTGAAAATTGGAAACCGCGGAAAAGCCATCTTCAGTTCTGCCGACGGTGGGATTTGACCCCACCATCTCCCGAATGCAAGTTCACAGCTATGTGACCCTAATCACGCGGCCAACTTGCTCGGTAATTAAGAGTTAATAATGCAATTGAAAACTAATTCGGATCTTGCCGTCATCAGAGCAGCTGTTGAAAATATGACCATCATTCTCGATACGAACGTTGCATCGGCGTAAAAAATTCCGGAACACTCCTTGTTATCTTCGCCTCTGAAATTTCACTTGGGCCAATCAGTTGTCTGATTTCATTCTCCGGGGCTCTCAAGAGTAGGCCTACTTGATTTGTTCTTGTATACTTTCTGTTTAAAAGTTAGCTAACACAAATAACGTTGAACAACAAGTAGCATTGCAACACTAATAATGCGCTCCGAAGAGGATCTCCACTCGTAAACAAAACATTCATTCTGTATGCTTACCTCTAACCGTGCTCGCTGCGCTGTCAGACCGCGCACCTTGTCACCTTAGAAACAAAGCAGTCCACCTGTGCCGCAGCACCATTAAAGCGCTGGTAACTTTTCGTTGCCTCTCCTTCTAGTACAGACGATGAACGTCTGTTAATGTGCATACATATCGAAAGCTTCGGGTCAAACGTAATGAAATGAGACTCCGTCGAGAACCAGGAGTCCGCTGTTACTTATTGAACTATTAGTGCACTTTGTTCACCATCGTAACGGCTGCTGGATTCAGTACTTATTGTGGGAATAAAACTTTTCTCTCCCTACCTGCCTTATGCTACAGTGGTCACGCAATATTGACGTCACTAACACTTTTCATGTTTTAATCTTTACTTCCATTCTTAATCCAGAAACTAGTCTTGTCGTGACGTCGAATAACCTGTCTGCCGGGAATGATATATTAGTGCAGTCAACACTTCGTTACACGTCCTAACGTTTCTTACGATACGGTTGCACGTTTGGTAGGGATTCCCTTACCATACAAAAGGTTATTTTCGGTAACTTTATCTGGTTTACCCCCATTGATATGTGTCATATGGCTATTCGTTTTACCGGGCGAGTTGGCCGTGCGGATAGGGGCGTGCAGCTATGAGCTCGCATCCGGGAGATAGTGGGTTCGAATCCCACTGTCGGCAGCCCTGAATATGGTTTTCCGTTGTTTCCCATTTCCACACCAGGCAAATGCTGGGGCTCTCCTTAATTAAGGCCACGGCCGTTTCCTTCCCATTCCTAGGCCTTTCCTGTCCCATCGTCGCCATAAGACCTATCTGTGTTGGTGCGACGTAAAGCAAAATATAATTTTACCTTAGTCCAACTCTTTTCTTGTGTAATGAATTGGCAGAAAAGTATAAATGGTCTAATGAATCTCTTACTGGCTGATTTGTGTCTATTGGACGACGTCACATTCGTTGGCATTGATTCCCCACCATTGAAGATTTGTATGAAACCAATGCATATTTTTAATTCCCACTTACTACGTTATTAATTATTATTCTTTCATCGTTATGCCCATTCAAGAGCGCATTTGAACTTGTTCATTGACCTGATGGTTTTTCGCCTTCTTATCTTCCCATAAATATCTTCATGAATGCATTGTGTTGCCTCTCGCGTTCAGTGGACCAGCTCCTACCAGTTTTCTTTTTTTAGATTTCTCCACGAATTTGTGCTTGACTACTATTGTGCTAAAAGCTCCGTGATCTTCTATGATGTTTCCCGTGAAAAAGGCTGTGGATTTTTATATTTCATCATCATCATTATTCTCTTCTTGTTTCGTATAGGCCAGCTAAGGACCACGACATTCAACTATTACATTTTGAAATGGGCTTTGATGTTTGCCCAGTAGTTGCGCATCCTCAGGCTGTGTTGCTCCTTCCTCTCCTTTGTCCAAAGGGCGCCAGTCTTCTTCGTTGGTAGTCTGTCTTGGAACTCCTTATGTTTAAGTATCTTCCTGAGTGTTGTCCGATCCTTAAGTTTCCTTCTGTTATTCCCAGTTCCTGTAGATCTTTATCCACTTCCATCAACCATGGTGAATTGGTCTTCGTATTTTGCCAGTAGCTGTATTATTATTATTATTATTATTATTATTATTATTATTATTATTATTATTATTATTATTATTATTATTATTATTATTATTACACATTCTGTTTTATCTTATAACATTGTATAACTAACTGTACTGTAGATTTGATATTGCCATTATTCTAACAAAGGTAAATAAATGAAGAGAAAACAGTAGAAAATATTACAAACAAGTTTACAATAAATTATGTCTTCTGAATGCTCATATCGTTGCACACGTGGGCTACGAATCCCTTTCTGTCACCAAAGAAAAAATGACTCACATTCATGTCTCACTGTCTTCTGATTGTAGGTCTATTGTATACTCGCCCTAAGTGAAGCTATGTACCTGGGTTCGGGAGGCCTACAAATACAGCGCAATTCTCGAAATCGCTGATTTGGTTACTGATGGAATTCCATCTCTAGTACTGTCTGCTGGTTTTTAAACACTCAACCTATGATGCTGATACTGAAGAATGGACCAAATTACGGTCTGGTGATTAGGAAAATACTTCCAGTTGTCCTTAAAAGCAATAGATTATTCTGAGATCTGTGCTTTATTTTAATATTCTTAATGGAAATCATTGATTATAAGTACTGCTAACTACCTTTATGGAATTCGGAGCCACCGAGGTGGGGGAATTTCTTCCCAGGGGCAATCTTTAGTGTGCTGTTAAATGTACCGATATGAAGCTGGCGTATTTGAACATGTTCGAATACCACCGGGCTAAGTGGGTATCGAACCCGCCAGCTTGGACTCAGAAGGCCAGCGTTTCTACAGTCTTAGCCATTCAGGCCGGCTATCTTAAAAATAAATAATACTATTATGTATTAAGCGTAACTTGAACTGTCAGTCATAAAAACCGCCAGAATATTTCCCTTTAGAGAGATTTTTTTCATGTGCCACCCGCATCTGTCACACTTCTACACTCGTACATGCCTACTAACTATTCATGACTCCATCTGATAAATAGAAGTGTACGAGAAGTACCGTATACCTCGCTTTCCGCCATTTCGTTTCTCTAGGAAACATCATTTGGTAAAGCTAATCGCTTTGGGGGACGTAATTAACTCTGTGACTTAGCTGCTGACTTCCCACTTCGAATCGCGGTCGATTCTGGGTATAGATTTTTATCAGGAAGGGCATCCGGCCTTGAACCCCCGACCAAAACAAAAATGGGTCTGGGTGACTCCAGCGACCTCGGAAATTAACTGGGATAAGCTGAAGAAAGTATAATCAGTATTAGGTTGACATCAGAAAGGTCATCCGACCGTAAAAACACCTAATCTTTGACACCGTATCAAGAAACGTGATTAACGGGACTTTAAAAAAAAAAAAAAAAAATTGTTCTTAGCATCGATCTCAGTAGATCCTTTTCCACTGCTTGCACGATATGATATAAACCTGAGTGTAATTGTTGAAGTATAAAGGAACGTCAAGGACGACACAAACACCCAGTCCCCAGGCCAGGGATATTAATCATTTACAATTAAAAACCCCTGATCCGGCCGGGAATCGAACCCGGGGCCGCCGGGTGACAGGCGGACGCGTTGCCCCCTACACCGCGGGGCCGGACAACGGGTAGACTTACTAATGCCTTCCCATTTCAATTACCACTCACTCTAACAATAAATAAAATATATTTTATTAAAGTTTTATGGCTTTGGTTAAAATATTCCTGTCTGCAGGTTTGATGGGATTATATACAGACATGTGTGAAAACTGAAGAAAAATGAATAACGGAGTTGTTTGTGTATTGTGATTTGAATGGGGGAAACAGACGCTTGTAGTGAGGAGCACAAAGGGAAATATAACGCCCCGCCAATTTCCAAGCCGTTTCTTTGTATTCCACTCTAGTGTTCCAGCATACCGTGGTAATGACTGCTATTGTTCTACAAGCTAGGGTAATTTACTGCTGGAATGTCGGTGTTGTGATGCTACAGACGGTTAATGTTGTCAGAACATCCGAACAGTGTGAATGAACCAGTGCACTGGAGAAAATATAGGGTGGCCTATAATATTGAAGGCATTTTTATTATTTGGAAAGCTTTGTAGCAACTTCGGTAAAAAAATTAAAAGATTGCATTGTGTACGTATGCAACGCTGTATTCTCACAGGAGCTTAAGTTTCCCCATGTATTTAAGGTACTTAATGCATTATTGTATACAATGCAGGCCATTTATTTAGCTCAGGATTCACATGGTGATTTCTGACGTTGTCGGTTAGCACATTTTAAAATTATTTCAACGCAACAGGACGTAAATGGAGCCTAATTCATTGAAGCCAATGCTGCATATTCCAAGGTTAATTTTCCCTTGAACTACAGTACTCTCCCTCTGGCATTGAAGACATGTTCGTGTCCCTAAATCAGTTTGAAAAGAAGTTCGTTAAATCAAGAACACCGTTTTCGGATATTTCAGGTCGCAACTTAGGATTTTTCTGTTTATAGAAATGCATATAATTTCTTCAGGAAGTGTATTTCTTTTTTTCTTAATTTGTTTACCTTCCAGGATTGGCTTTTCCCTCGGACTCAGCGAGGGATCCCACCTCTACCGTTTCAAGGGCAGTGTCCTGTAGCGTTAGACATCGGGTAGGGGATACAAGTGGGGGTGAGGACCAGTACCTCGCCCAGGCGGCCTCACAATGCTATGCCGAACAGGGGCCTTGTGGAGGGATGGGAAGATCGGAAGGGATAGACAAGGAAGAGGGAAGGAAGTGGCCGTGGCCTTATGTTAGGTACCATTCCGGTATTTGCCTGGAGGAGAAGTGGGAAACCACGGAAAACCACTTCGAAGATGGCTGAGGAGGGAATCAGACCCCCCTCTACTCAGTTGACCTCCCGAGGCTGAATGGACGCCGTTCCAGCCCTCGTATCACTTTTCAAATTTCGTGGCAGATCCGGGAATAGAATGAATCCCAGCCTCCACTACACCAGAGAGGCGGACAGGAAGTGGATTTATACCGTAAAACTAGGTAGTTAAATAGCAAGGACAAAATAGGTTTTATCCGGGCCCTATCAGTCAGGTAAGCCCACTGAGATGCATACACAAATTAACCTTTAAATCATGGAGGTCGAGGTCAGCATATTCTGTGTTATCCAGCAGACATCAAGACATTGTCGTTTGTTGGAGTGTAGCAGTAGCGAACACATGTAACTACTAATAGACTACAGAGCATGTGGCCGCGCGGTTTGAGTCACGTAGTTACCGGCTTGCATTGGGTTCTAACCCCACTGTCGGCAACCCAGAGGATGGTTTTCCGTGGTTTCCCATTTTCACACCAGGCAAATGCTTGGGCTGAAGTTTAATTAAGGCCTCGGTCGCATACTTCGCACTCTTAGCCCGTTCCTATCCAATTGTTGCCATAGACCTATCTGTGTCGGTGCGACATAAAGCAAATTTTAAATAAAATAAATTAGTAGACTAGTCGAGTGCGGTATCAGGTCCTGTATGAAACAATGCGGTGGAATTCTAAAATGTGTTACTTCACTATATTCAATTTTCTTTTCCCCTTAATGTTAAAAAGCTAGTATAATTGTAAGAATATGAGTTTGGTAATTATAAATTTAACAAGGAGTAACGATGATGAATTGTTAATGATAAAATGTACTTATTTTTATTTATAAACATTTTTAGTATGATTTAAGTATAAGTTCATTGGTATCATATCAGTAATCAGGTAATTAATTTGGTTTCTTCTTCATCTCTTCTTCTTTCCTGGCCGTAATGTACCCATCCGCCCCTGTGGTGTAGTGGTTAGCGTGATTAGCTGCCACCCCCGGAGGCACGGGTTCGATTCCCGGCTCTGCCACGAAATTTGAAAAGTTGTACGAGGGCTGGAATGGGGTCCACTCGGCCTCGGGAGGTCAGCTGAGTAGACATGGGTTCGATTCCCACCTCAACCATCCTGGAAGTGGTTTTGCGTGGTTTCCCACTTCTCCTCCAGGCAAATGCCGGGATGGTACCTAACTTAAGGCCAAGGCCGCTTCCTTCCCTCTTCCTTTCCTGTCCTTTCCAATCTTCCCATCCCTCCACAACGCTCCTGTTCAGAGCAGCAGGTGAGGCCGCCTGGGCGAGGTACTGGCCCTCTTCCCCAGTTGTATCCCCTGACCCGATGCCTGTCGCTCCAGGACACTGCCCTTGAGGCGGTAGAGGTGGGATCCTTCGCCGACTCCGAGGGAAAGACCAACCCTTGAGGGTAAACAGGTTAAGAAAGAAAGGTATGTACCCATAAAATGGGCACTCCCGAGCTCACTCAGGTTTGACTCGTCTGACTCGGGGAGAGTATGTCCGACGTTCTTGTACCAGATCTAATGGCACTTCACTTTTCCTTAAAGCAGCCTCAGCAGTTTGTTTCCATGTTGCCTTAGGACGCCCTCTTTCTCTCTTCGGCTCTTTGATGGCAAGAGCTTTCCGTACTAAATGGTGTTAATTTCTTCTTCTGACGTGGCCGTACTAGCGGAGCTGTTTCTTCTCCATCTTGTCGCTGATGGGCACAACTTAAGGATCCTCACACGTGTTCATTGCACACTTTCTCACGCAGAGTGACTCCCGCCGACCATTGCAACATCTGCATCTCTGTGACATGCACTCGCTGATCATGCATTTTCTGCCTTGCCCAACATTCGGAGCCGTGGATGAGGGCAATTAAAGGCAATTAATTTGGTTGATACTGAAAATATTTCGTTTCCAACAAATTCATTTTATACGTCTCTAATATCTGTACCGTGAGTTTATTTCAAAACTTACCACCTTGAATAAATTTAATGGTTCTTATTTTGGATTTTTGGATTCTTCTTGAGGGAAAACACGTCATCTAAGATTTCGAAGAGGAAGTTCAAACCCACTGCTGATTGAACTATATCTACCCCCCCCCCCCTAAATTGAGTCGGTTAGACCTTGTCCTTCTGTTCCCAAGATAGTGAGTTCGATACCATCAGAGATTGGTGGTATTGGAAGGCATTTAAATTCGACAGCTCCGTGTCATTGGCTTTCGGTACGTTACGAACTCTTCACAACACCCAGATATCTGCTAAAATCTATCGTAATTGAAGAAACATAAATTATTATTATTATTATTATTATTATTATTATTATTATTATTATTATTATTATTATTATTATTATTATTCCTGTCAATTCATCCAGGTTTTTATGGTCGGCAGTAGATGTTGATTTAGTTTAGCCTTAAGGCTTAATGCCTCTCTGTCCCCAACCCTACGTAGAGAGATGTATTTACTAAATTGCATATTTCTGTGGTTGTTGGCAGTGTGGTTTTTTGTATGTAGGTGAAAAGAAGTGTATTTAGAAGAACACAAATATCTAGTCCTCGAGCCAGAGGAATTAACCATATGCAGTTAAAATCCTCTACCCGGCCCGGTCGGGAATCGAACTCCGGGCCATCTAAAACGAAGACCAGTACGCTGACCATTAATCTGGGTTATTATTATTATTAATTGTTTCTGCAGGATAATCCAGGACATTATTTTTCTTTGCTATATCCCTGTATTTCCGTTGTCACCACTGTAGACTAAAATTCTTAACGCATAGTCATTTCAACGTCGTAATTTATGCTTGGAGTAGAAAATCGTCCTTTGTACATACTTTAGAAAGACGTTATAAAACCCGAGTGCACAAAAATGACTCATGTTAAACATTACAGCACAGTGGTTTAGAAAACAAGAGCATACAGATTACCTTACCATTACCTTACATTAAAAGAAATTGTCAAGTGTCTTTTGAATATAACAAACTACTTATGTTAAACATTGTAGGACCTGTTTTAGTAGTAATGAAAACAAAAAACACGCCTTTCACGTTTAAAAAAAGTCATGTGTCTTCTGTTTTAATGAACCGCCTCGTTTTCGAGCAGCAATGTCACGCCCCTGTCTGATCAGCAGGTTGGTCGTCAGTCGAGATCGCCTCGGACTGTTGAATTGTGTGTCATATCCTCGTCGTTTTCACACTGTGTTGGTGCACTTGTCATTTCTATGATAGAAGCATCTGTAATTTCCAGATGTTCATCACCACCACTCAACTGGTCTTTTTTTTTTTTTCGTAGTTGCCAGGTCAGTCTCTTGTGTGTTATGTTCACCTTTCGCCTCATATAAAGGTACTCATGCATTGAAAACTGACGATTTAGTATTTTTGTTCATTCAAATTTCTCAGCTCAGGTTTCATGGGAATATCGAACCATCGAGACTCGAAATACGGAGACTGTACTGTTCTGTGATAGGTGCCATGGCTAGAATGTTTAATAATAATGTTATTTGATTTACGTCCCCCTAACTACTTTTACGAGGTACGAGGTGCTGGAATTTAGTCCCGCAGGAGTTCTTTAACGTGCCTGTAAATCTACCGACACGAGGCTGTCATATTTGAGCACATTCAAATACTACCGGACTGAGCCAGGATCGAACCTGCCAAGTTGGGGTTAGAAAGGCAGCTCCTTAACCGTCTGAGCCTCTCAGCCCGGTGCTAGAAAGTTAGTTGTGGAATTAATCAACAGACGATCGCACAATATCGATATTAGTTTTAACTAATTCGTGTAGAACTCTGTTCGTCTCTAATCGAATTTGGTCACATTTTCATCAAACAATTTGAAAAAATATTTGACTGCGTGCAAGGTGCTTTATGAGTATGACTCATCATCATCATCATCTGTTTACCCTCCAGGGTAGGCTTTTCCCTCGGACACAGCGAGGGATCCCACCTCTACCGCCTCAAGGGCAGTGTCCTGGAGCTTCAGACTCTTGGTCGGGGATACAACTGGGGAGAATGACCAGTACCTCGCCCAGGCGGCCTCACCTGCTATGCTGAACAGGGGCCTTGTGGAGGGATGGGAAGATTGGAAGGGATAGGCAAGGAAGAGGGAAGGAAGCGGCCGTGGCCTTATGTTAGGTACCATCGCGGCATTCGCCTGGAGGAGAAGTGGGAAACCACGGAAAACCACTTCCAGGATGGTTGAGGTGGGAATCGAACCCACCTCTATTCAGTTGACCTCCCGAGGCTGAGTGGACCCCGTTCCAGCCCTCATACCACTTTTCAAATTTCGTGGCAGAGCCGGGAATCGAGCCCGGGCCTCCGGGGGTGGCAGCTAATCACACTAACCACTACACCACAGAGGCGGACATGAGTATGACTACTTGTCGAATTGGGGCGTGAGAGCCGATTGACACTGTCGTTCGAATACCGGTCAATGCGCTTGTTTTTTTTTAAATTAAAAGTTGTGTTCATGTGGTGTAGATTCCACGCAACACCGAATGTGTTGCGGCTATAGACCCCGTCTCCTGTCACTTAGAATAAATTACAAGCCTGCGCTATTTTGTTAAGTTGTTCGCCTCTCCTGTTGAGAGAGGACGCTGTTGACCCGTGATGCCGAGTAGCCAACAAAAACTGGACAGCTCACTTACAGGTAGGAAGTCCACGACAGCTTGGTAATTTCCTCGAGCTCGAGCGTCTTCGTATGTTTTATCTGTGACGAGGCTGCATTCCAATGAACGTGGTAACATGGATGACGTCACCGAGCAGCTTCCTCTCAGCGTTATCACAACTCATTCATGTTTCATTATGACACGCTGCTTTTAAGGAAACACTTGAATCTATTGAACCCAAGCGGAGGAATGTTGTGGTTTTTCCCATTGTTCCTGCATTTCAAGTTATCAAGAGGGGAAAATCACCAGTGTTATTCTAACCGCATTATTGCCTCCACTGAACCTGACAAATAGATTATAGTGGTTTTAGTGAGTAGTTCAACATAAAACATTTTTTAAATCAGCATAAAATGTCGTACACCTTAAGGAGTAGAATCCGTTTCCTCTGTTTCTATTTAGTATGATGATGGTTCCGATAGAATGACAAGTGTGAAAGGACCCGAGGCTGACAAATAACCAAATTCTCTCTCAAATAATACATAAATCCCCCCGAAAAAGAACTGAAATGGAGGATAATTTCTTATTTACGATTGAGTTTGGTGTTAGACATGCCGTTACGGACACTGCTGTACTTCGTCAGCTTGTGGAACAAGGTTGCCATCGAATACGTGCAAGTGCAATGTTTGGAATGTTCGAAAATGTTCGGCAATCTGTGAAGGGGCGTGTTTATACGTGTATTCAGGCGCAAGGTGGACAGTTTGAGGACTTCTTGTATCAGAACGCAGTATTCCTGCTGTTACACCGACATGGCGACAGCTACTCGATATGGGATTTGCCAGGTAAGGCTATTACCAATACTTCCCGTACAAAGCTTCGACCGTAGGATATATGCTCATAGATAATTTTTGTCTTGTTTTGAGGTGTAAACCCCCGCCCCCCCCCCCCATTACTTCCCACATGCTTGGGAACACCTCATGAAAATGAAAATCCACAGCCTGTTTACAGTCATTCGACCGGGTCAGGAATGGAATGAATGAAGCCACCATCTGGCGAGGATAGGAATTGTACCGGCTGCCGAAGCCTGTCGCACTCCTCTGGGGCAATGATTAATGAATGACAGATTAAATGAAATTATATTGGAGAGTGTTGAGTGTTGAGAGAATCCTCTCCCACCTCCGCTTTGTCCAGCACAAATCTCACATGGAATGGCCGGATTTGAATCACGGAACCCAGCGGTGAGAGGACGGCGCGCTGCCGCCTGAGCCACGGAGGCTCCTGGGAACACGTTATGCAGAGTGTATAATAACTATGCCGACAAAATATTAGGGATGCTCGTCGTGTTATGTTTAGAATGATGGGGCAGTCGGATTGGCGGAGAAAATTTTATTTTCGAGAAAATAAGGTTACCGTACTTTGTTACTTCCGGGCGCACGATTCATATTGTCGAACTCGCCGTATTTGCTATGCCAGAAGATAAGCTGCTTCCATGCTTCATGGAAGAGAAGGGGACGGAGGGGAAGTGGAGCGTATGATGCGCGTATGTACAAGTTTTCTCGTTGGACTGGCACAGCATTGCCCCTGTCTCTTATATCCACAGTTCGTTTATGAAACAGCCGTAACTGCACACACAGTACAAGGACACACTGTAGTTAAGACACACTTGTCAGTCAAAGAATGTAGCAGATCGATTCTCCTCTCAGACGAGAGGTCGCAGTAACGTTATTTATTAAGATGCTCGAAGATGCAACGCTGTCGCCCCACGATTGTGTGTTCCTTCACTCACAACATAAATGGAAAAAAATACTGAACGAAGGAAACAATGCGACCAATGGTCTGATTACAGTAGATGTTCTATATGACCCCCCCCCCCTCTTCCTACTTCAGTGCACAGTTCACAACAGTATAGTAGGGTAGTAGAGACCTTTGGACTCTGTTCAGGACGTGTGGCTTATCGCGAACGACCTGGAAAACTGCCTGTATTCTTGGTTTAAGTTCATCTTCTCTTTCTACGGGGTTCACATAGTAGTCAGTTGGTGCAGAACAAACTGTAAACTGCCTGTTGGGGCTGGGAAGAGACTATGCGAAACGAACAAGAAACTCGTGCAATCGCGCCGAGCATTACCTCTGTCTCCCACTTCCTACTTCCCCTCCTTTCCCTCCTCTGACGCACAGCAACAGGCAGCTGATGGCTGTCTGGCATAGAAAATACGGCAAGCTCGTCAATTTGAATCGCGCAACCGGAAGTAACAAACTGACTTCCTCGAAAAGATTAATTTTCTCGCCAATTCGATTGCACCATTGCGAAGAGCACCCTGATTTTCCTTTTTATCGGTATAGTTCTGATACACCCTGTATACTCCAGCTGCGTATTCGCACTAATTTTATGGGACACCCGAGTTACGTTCCTGCCAGCATATTGAGACATCCGAGTTGCGTATCACCCTTTTAAATTGTACATTTCCCTTCCCATTTAATCAGACTTCGGACTGTTCACCAAGTGCAGTTAGACCTACGACTTAGTAGGTGTGATTAAACATATATGACTTACAGTTGAACATTTACGACATAAATTTGTATGAAATTGCTTTGATATACTGTAACCTCCTGGTTTCGCCTTGTCATCTTATTTAATATAAATTACTCCTTGACGACTGTTTTTGTTGTTGTTGTTTGCTTCGCACTAATCATTTGTACGTAAGACGCAGTTTGTTTCTCACTGTTGATTGAAATGTGTTAGGGCGTAAATGATAGGACATAGCTTTCAGCTTGTAACGAGAACATTCCTAAGCATTCATCGTTTGTTTCAGAGAAGAGGCGAATTCTGCCTGCAGAGACAGTAGAAATTCACAGTCAGTTTCGATGTTATTTTCTGACTCATAATTACAAAACTGCCTTGTAGCTTCGTCGTCTGGTTGAAAGACCATAACATTATTTACAAAATAATCTACTACCTCTTCGCGTAGGAGGAAAGGAAGTCCATAGAATGCATTTAAGCAGTCAGTAATATCACCCTGGCTAGTATATGCTGTTACAAGACCCAAAGATTGTATTTTGCGAAACCAGGTCTGACCAAGATGGAAGCAACACCCTTTCAGGGATGTAGTTGGCCAAATGGCGAGAGTATCAGAATTAATAGTCACTTCAAAGTCAACGTAAACAGCACGTGGAGAAAGCTGTCGGCTAAATGATTCTTCAACGAGCGAGTGACTGCGGGGTTTGAGGCACGTAGCTGCGAGCTTGCATTCTGGAGATAGTGGATGCGAACGTACTCCACTGTCGGCAGCTCTAAAACTGGTTTTTCTTGATTTCCCATTTTCATACTAGGCAAATGCTGGTGCAGTACCTTATATAAGGCAACGGCCGCTTCCTTCCCACTCCTAGCCTTTTCCTATCCCATCATCGTGTCAGTGCGACATAAAGCAAATTGAAAAAGGTATATTAGTTAGATCCGTTAAGAAGAGAAGAATGTTCATCCAATATTATTCTAGAAGTGATTGTCTACAATTCCCCACTACAAATAAATGCAGTGCCGAAACAGTACTTAACTAAGAGAAACGTTTCTCGTATTATTTTTCTTCTCAGTCCAAGCTCTACGTAAATGCAAATTCATACGTCCACAAGTACAGACAAGAAAGTCAAAGTTAATTAGAAATGTTTGACGCGATCTAAGTACATGGAGCTGTTTATCACGATGTGACGTGGGTATGAAAGAGGGCCTAGGTGGAGTTTATGTGGGGAATCGCGTGTAAGTAGAATTAATGGATAACCTATAACAAATCCTGTGAATAACCTATGTAAATTACTACTGTATATAAATACGGTAATTTTATATAGGCATGTTCTCTAGCCTATAATTGTAATTATTTAATACTGTAATTTTAAGTGGGAATGGAGGCACCTTGGCGTACGTGGGGCCATGGCTTTTCTCCGTTCACCATCCCGGAATTGTATCAATTTATGAAATAATAATAATAATAATAATAATAATAATAATAATAATAATAATAATAATAATAATAATAATAATACTTTACGCTGATAAAAGTAGAACAAGTTATTAATGTTTCAACGATCCTGACAATGAGGTCAAATTGGACTCATTCCTTGAGACAAAGGCATGCCCATTTCCTAGAGTTATTCTAGTTCATATGACAATGCGTCTGGAGACTGCACAGGGTTGGGTTGCCTTTTTGGAGCATTTAGACGTTAGATAACGATGGTTGTCGGTGATGGGAGAAGCAGTCAGTAGGTAGTTCCCACGTCTTTCTTCCTAGTTCCGGACAGCAGAGAGATGAAACAATTCATAGTACTCCTATATATACTAGACTGTACGTTCCTCTCGTCGAAAAATCTTTCTTCTTAGTATTCCAACTATGACATTAAATGGTGCCGTGTTACTTGATCTTGAACAATGAAATTTAAAGTAGGCTTCATAACCAGAAAGTTTCTGCATCACTTTGTTTAAGTAACTAGGAATTCATGATAAAACACCGTCTATTTTCCTGACTTCATGAGGCGGTTACCAACGAAGTTGCTTTGCATGTTCTGAACTCGTGACACAGATGTTGAATTAAGCCCACCCTGTGTAGCTTTTGAAACTTAGCTCGCTTCTAACAACTAAGTGAACGCTATTTGGTGCTTTTTTGTTTTTAATCAGCGTGAGATTTCATTCAGCTTCCCGGCCGCATCTGCTGCGCACTGAAACTCAGACGAGGGAATTATATTGTTGCCTTGCTCTCAATGAGTTACAAAAAAACCGTGCTTCGATGGTCAATATCAGTCTTCTAGAAATGAAAATGCACTCTCTGTTAGCGGAAAATGTCGAAACACTTCATGTTTTGAACGAGACGTTCTGAAGCCTGGACTCTACTGCCACCAGAATAAATTTCCCAATAAATGTTCGCAGAGAAGGCAAGCCTAGCTTTACAGGATCTTGTAGTAAGTCGTTTAGAGAAACATGTGCACGATGAGAGGTAAAATACAGTATTATGTTGTACGGCCGGTAGCTAACAACAATAACAATATACATACATTTTTTAAATTTACAATTTGCTTTACGTCGCACCGAGAGACAGGTCTTATGGCGACGATGGGGCAAGAAAGGGCTAGGATAGGAAGGAAGCGGCCGTGGCCCTAATGAATGTACAGCCCCAGCATTTGCCTGATGTGAAAATTGGAAACCATCTTCAGGGATGCCGACAGTGGGTTTCGAACCCACGATCTCCCGAATGCACAGCCAACTCTCTCGGTAACATATATAGCCTACATGCATACATACACACATACATATATAAATCTTCATTATATACTGTTGGATACTTTAAGTGTCATTATGACATATTCCTTGTAACTGGCATCAGCTATAAATATCTCAAACCTAATTTGGTGACTTATCCTCTTAGCTTCACCAACGAGCATGGTCTAAATATATTACCACACTACTCAGTCAACTTTACACGTAATCCACAGAACTATTATTCTCCATCTCATTCTATCTTCGGCTGTCACCGATACAATACAAGTTACCGAGCTCGATAGCTGCAGTCGCTTAAGTGGGGCCAGTATCCAGTATTCGGGAGATAGTAGGTTCGAACCCCACTGTCGGCAGCTCTGAAAATGGTTTTCCGTGGTTTCCCATTTTCACACCAGGCAAATGCTGGGGCTGTACCTTAATTAAGGCCACGGCCGCTTCCTTCCCACTCCTAGCCCTTTCCTGTCCCATCGTCGCCGTAAGACCTATCTGTGTCGGTGCGACGTAAAAACAACTAGCAAAAAAAAAAAAATACAAGTACACTCGACCGAACACATACACGGAACACACTTCGAACATCTAATAGATCTGATCACTGAAGACTCCGTATTCAACTGACTGCTTCTTCACCATCCAACTGACTGACTATCTCACTGTTCACCATCCATCTCACTAACCGACTGACTGAGAGTCTCCTTCAATCTACTGCTGACTACCATCTGACTGCTCGCTATGGGATATCAGCCAATTTATAGATTCTTATTGTCACATGGTTTACTCCTACGTCATGGATAAATCAGATCATGACCTCACTCAAACCAAGCTTCACAGTATTACACCTTATGTTGCAATCGCCTCAGGCAGAGTAAAAACTCCCTCCGAGCACCTCCTGTTTCAAATTGAACGCAGTGTCGTATGGGTATTTAGCATGACTCGACACAAAATGTAACTGTTTTGCACCACCTCGTGCAACTTCTTAAACGTTGGTTCACATAATCAATTAATATCTTACACTTAGCAGCAAATCTCGCAATATACAAATTCCCTTAATACTAACACACACTACCTATGATACAAAATAGATGAAATGAAATGGAGCAAGCGATAATTAATAAATAGCGAAATCAAATGATATAATTGAACACGAAAATAATAATAGTTAATAATAATAAATGCAGAGGAATGTTTGTAGCGGGATTTGAACCGTTACACTGTATCGATTCAGTAAAGTGAACGGAATCAAATGAATCTATTCAGTAAAATCAATCGAATACCCTATCACTAGCTTCTATACTGTCACAGCCATACATGAGTCTGAGGCTTCAATGTAAGCTACATTAGGCTTTGGTCACTGCCAAAAGTCAGATTAAAAAATACCACATACGTCCAGAAGAAGCAACAGTTGGTGACAGTAGATTTATGGGAATTTTAATGAACCCCCTTTCCAAAGAAAAATTCCGGCACTCCGGCTTCGCTTATGGCAGGCAATTGTGGGAGGACGTTGACCTCACAGATTTATTATTAGCATCATCTTCGTCGTCATCACGGTAATTTGAATAGTGTAAAATATTTCGGGGATTGGAAAGTACGTCTAATGAAACTTACCTCTATTTCCGACCCGACGTATCTGCATTATGTATGCATGTATGTATATGTAGTGCGCCGTTCCCGCGTCCAGGCATGGACGCAAGAGATCCAGACTAGCTCTACGTACAACATTGATTCGATGGCTAAGATCTATGGGTTATGAGTTCCGTAAGAGAAAAACGCTCTGGTCGGTTAATGGCAGATTCTAACCAACGTTGGAAGACGTCTCTTACCCGTTACCAGTTAGATACCATATCCATATTAGTCATTAGAGAAATCGTTGTAGACTTAAGATAATACGGTCTTACATCTAACACTTATTCTAGGAAGACATAGAAAGAGTAATGAGGTTCTAATATCCCACATTTATTAAACTATTAAGTCAGACAATAGAGGGAAATTCATCTTAAATTCAATCGAATGAATATCTCTTGAGGTAAATAACTCTGTATTATTCTTAAGGTCGATGTTCATCGCCAATGTTTCCAGAAAGTCATGTCATCTGACCTCTAGTGAATCATTAATTCACAGTACAGTGTCGTGACCTCGTTATATCAAAGATAAGAATGGTTGAACCTACGAAGTTACCGTAATATAAACGCATTCTAGAGCTCCATCGCTCCACTTTATAAGTCCTTTGGTCCCCCAAAACCATAGAATATTAGAAACAAAGTATTGTACAACACTAGGGAATTATTTATAAAATTAATGGTTTCATTCATAGGCAATTCACCTAATAAGTTTGGTAATATTGAATTAAATTAATATAAATGAAATTAAAACATTCAAGTGAATGGTATTGACAAGAAATAAACATTAAAATCAATAACTTTAAGAGTGTTGGATGCATCCATTAAAATAAGAAATAAAGAAATTATATCAGTTACTATTTACAATGTCTCCGATTAAACTTTCTTGAGAAAAATAAAGAACGCATTTGGAATCGTCAAGTAAGTATTCAGATAAGAATTGGAGTCTATGTTGCCTTGATATCAGTTATTCTTCGAATAAATGTGAAATTCAGTTCATTAATACCTACTCCCTACTCATTAAAATGATACATGTTTTTTTTAAGTTACACTTAATGTTTGTATCCATACAGGTTAACATTTTCAATGAAAATCATCACAATACTTCTCATGACCTGGATTGACTAGTACACTCTCATATGCCTTGCCGTTTGAATATCATATTCATATGTTTAACTGCCTCTTAGTTACTCATATTTCCTTGTGTTATTCACCGTAAGTTAAGCTATGTCCACTAGAAGTTGTAATCACCCTCAAAATAATGTTATCGTAAGATTTAAATTATAGACTTAAGATAATATGAACTTAATTCAGGGATAAATATTAATTTAAGTGCGTATTTGGTTGTAAGAAACGTCATCACACATATCCTACTAAGTTATTAACAAACATACTACCAGTGGAAAATCTAGTTGGTTGGAAGACACTATCTTCCACTAAAAATCCTTGTATGAATATATATGTCACCAGTGATCTGTCTAGTAGCTTGAATATTATCCGAAATAAGGTTATAAACTGTGAGAGTTGTCAAAATCATCCGAAAAAATTCAGTGAAGGCCTAAGTACAACCATGTCTACCTGCATGATTATTCAGATGATCTCAACATGGATAATAGCACTGCCCATCAGCGTCTAGATCGTATCCTAAACTACGTGATACTGCACAAGATTAAGAACTACCGTTTGGAATTGGCAAAGATTCAGTGACAATCTCAGAAAACATCACTTGAAAATCACTTCATCTCACCTGTGACAACTATGACTATTCACTCGAAGAAAAATAAATAAATATGACCATCATAAGTCACTATCACCCTTATACCATTTCTATAATATGTCAATTATCACTCATACTTCACGTATAATAAATCTCTCACTACATTATACATATATCAATTCATTAAATTGCACGCAAGATGTGCCACAACATTCTTAAAATATCACCTTACTTCCTACCGTCATAGTGTCAAATTTAACATTATAACTCTGAGCAGTACAATGCCTTATCCCTTCATAAACACTTCCTATATACGATCTCGTACCATGTGACCTTAATTATATTAGTAAACACTCGTATTAATACCAACTTCACACTTTACTCTTCACTGATGATAATAATAATAACACTAATCATTTACTCTCACATATCATTGGAAACATTACGATCGGAATATCACTTGGTGACCACGCCTACTAATGGATCTGACGTTACATATAGATGAGTACCTACTTCCTACAACCTCACCTAGACGTTTGTCTACGCATTGTCTTCGCACGGAAGTATACATATCAACATTTAATTATAAAAAAGTAATGTTCTCTTACTTACGAAAACGACTCAGATAATGGACTTAGCTTGTCTTAAGGTGGTTTCGATGTCTTCTCATCTCCGGTCATCTGAGATTAGGATCTCGTCATCTGGTTCCTTCATGAGTGATCGGGTTCACCGTAGCTCCTCACATCTGATTACTGGTCATCTGGGCTGATCAACATCGTATCGCCTCATCAAGGTCCAAGTAGCGTTGCCTTGCTTCTTTACAGGTTCATAATGGAGTCTCGTATGTATGGAACAGAGCAACAACAAAATATGTGATTCATTGCAGTCATTCTTCAGTTAATATATCTCTTGGGAAGCTTAAATTGTGTAGGTTCTGTTATGGTACAGTTTAGTTCAATATGACAGCTTCAAATCGGTTAGGATAATTGCTAAGTATTTGTTCTGTTTGGAAAATGAAGTTCGCTCCTCTATGTTTTTGTTAGTGCAAGTGCACTCGTCAGCTGATCAGTACGTATGCTTTTTACTATTGAGCGGTAGCCGATAAATTTATATATACTCTGCGTCAATTCGTGACGTATCTCTATTATAATCTGGGTAATCTCCTTTTTATTGTATTTTAAATTTCGCGCAGCGATTAAATCTTGAAAATAGATGTTATGCGTATAGCCGCGAATTATATTTTCTTCTAAATTACGCTGTTTGTTTCAGATAAGTAGATTCTTTCAATCTAGTTCGATGGCTTCCTGCTGCTTCAAGGTCTGATTGTGTAATGAATGATGAGAATTTTTTTTTAATAATAGGTTTAAATAATGTCCATTTGTCATTCTTTTCCTGCGCCTTCTAGACATGGTTCTTTCCGTAACCAACCGATGAAAATAACTACATTTCCGTCCGTATTGATGTTAAATGCATTCACATTAACATCTTAATCGCTGGGACTCCATATTTGTTCCCACCAGCTCGCATAAAGAACTGTGAAACGGCACAGTAGGTAAGTATAGTCCTTAACTCAAAGGCTGGTTAGGTCCTCAACATATATTCCATCAGCTGTCATAGGTGATGTAGGCGTCATTGAAAAGGCATACTAGAGAATTGAGGAGTGAAGTGTTTATCCGTTACTTTCCGCACCGTAACAGACATCAATCTGACACGCCCACTGAAATGCATACACCTATAAGCAACACTTCGACAGGGACCGGCTGCGTAACATTGATGGCAATAGTAATACTCATACCTCAGGTACTTTCATATCGACAAATCCAAGGATGAGAATGATGCGGAAAAATGAAAGTAACAAACTTTATTGCCCTTGTCAGCAGCCACTCTGCACACTATATCTCATCAGAGATGCACTGGGGGTAAATCTTCGTTATACAAGAAACAAATCACCGAGTGAATTGATTACGCGGATTGGGTCACGTAGCTGTAAGCTTGCATTCGGGAAATAGAGGGTTCGAACCGCACTGTTGGCAGCCCTGAAGTTTTTGTGGCTTCCCGCTATCAAGCCAGGCAAATGTTGAGGCTGGACCTTAATTAAGGCCTAAAACACTTCCTTTCCTTCCTAACTACAATGACTATATTCATATATCATTGTAGCCCTAATCTGTTCCATCGTCGCAGGTCTTGTCTACGATCGGGTGAGTTGGCCGTGCGGTTAGGGGCGCGCAGCTGTGAGCTTACATCCTGGAGAGAGTGGGTTCGAACCCCATTGTCGGCAGCCCTGAAGATGGTTTTTCGTGGTTTCCGATTTTCACACCAGGTAAATGCTGGGGTTGTACCTTAATTAAGGCCACAGCCGCTTTTCCTCTCCCATCGTCTCCGTAAGACCTATCTGTGTCGGTGCGACGCAAAGCAGCTTGTAATAATAATAATAATAATAATAATAATAATAATAATATTAATAATAATAATAATAATAATAAGACCTGTCTGTGGCGGTGCGACGTGAAACAAATAGAAAAAATAGAACAAAAGAACGAAATTAGCTTTTAATCTAAAACAACTTTAACGAAGTGCAAGTTCCGGTTTTATACAATTGAATACCATGCCAGTCCCTTGGTGTAGGGGTAGAGTGTCTGTTATCTTCCTTGTTAGGTAGTTATTATTATTATTATTATTATTATTATTATTATTATTATTATTATTATTATTATTATTATTATTATTATTATTATTATTATTATTATTATTATCATCATCATCATCATCATCATTGTGGGATCTTGATGTTGATCTACTTTCAATACTGGACTTTAATAATACATTTTAAGCAGCCAAGATTAGAATCCATGAGACCTTCCGTTTAACGTGGAAACCGCATCGTAGGTCCTCGAATCTCACGTTCATTAACCGACTTCAGTACTCCAGCCGTCGTGATGAGAGACTAGCGATGATGTCATCCAGCTAACGAACGTGATGATAAATTTCTAAGGGTTTGTTATGCTTGAAGAAACAGGAAGAGTCAGATTCAGCTAATATTTTACAATGAATAAACATACTGCTTTCACATCCATTGTAATACTTTACAACTTAAGCGGAAACCATTGGTGTTTTTCTCTGGTTTTGAAATTAGAAATGTAGCATTTTGATTCGTGTACATTTTACGTTTTATAGCGTTTGTTTCTTTTAAATTTAGCCTTTTATAGCGCTTTGAAGGAAAAGAATTAGAATTAATACTGATATATAGGTTATGTTTTTTGATAATATGAATGTGGAATTAAAATCTCATTTGCATAGAGCTAATAGTATAATAAAGTATAACAGAATGGTAGACTTATTTTAAATTGCAATAGGTTAAAGTACAACATATAAAAACAAACAGCCGGGCTGTGTGGCTCAGACGGTTGAGGCGCTAGCCTTCTGACCCCAACTTGTCAAGTTCGATCTTAGCTCAGTCCAGTGGTATTTGAAATCCGTCAGCCACGTGTCGGTAGATTTACTGGCACCATAAAGAACTCCCGTGGGACAAAATCTGGCATCTCGGCCTCTCCGAAAACCGTTAAAAGTAGTTATTGGGACGTATAAATAATAAAATTATAAAATGACATGCGTGATAGACTTAAGAATAGTGGTCATATAGGTAGGAGGTTGCCACTTCGAGACGCTATTGGTTCATGCAGATGGACATGTCTGAATGCCCTCCAGATAGTTGAAAAAATTGAAAATACTGGAAACGACACTCCCAGACGTATGTTCACCGAGCCTGCCATAGGAATGAGTACTGAATTAATTATTAGAGGTAAAGATTGATTTGAATAAAGAGAACTGCTCCTCATGATTAATGAGCCGAGATTGCAAATAGTGGGAGCCTTTACCGTCTACCTTTTCATAGATTTAATGGCTTGCAAAGGAGATGGATTTACTTTTACTTTGTAGCCAAGCTAGTAGAGTAATATACGTTTATCATTTTTCTGTTCCTTCTTGTGATTTGTTGTTGTTGATGCTGTGGCTCAAGAAGTGTACAGTAAGATTTTATCCTGTGTTATGGGATCGATACATCCACGTACATGATAGACAGAATTGTCAAATCACCCTGTGGTTTTCTGTTATATTCAAGCCAAAAAGAAGACTTTCGGGGTGGGAGAGTTGAGTAAAGGGTGGATTTAAAGAACACAAAATATAAGACAGAATGATGGTGTTTCCCTTTGCCATTGGTGTGTTGTCATTGTGCGAAAGAAGGGCAACTTGACATTTAGAAGAGATATATTTCTTAATGTTTAAAGAGAAATCCACGACAGGCGCCACGACGGAGCCAAGTGACATGTTGCTTCTTGTCAAGTTAAAGAAGAGAAACATTGAGTTAACGTGGCCTTGTGATGGAGAATTCTCCTTTTGTTGTCTCAGAAATCCCCTAAAAGTAGTTAGTGGGTTGGAAAACCATTATTATTATTATTATTATTATTATTATTATTATTATTATTATTATTAGTATTAGTATTATTATCTACTCCTTCTGTTGATATGAGTTGTCCCTTATCGCGACAACGAGACACTGAACACGAAGTTTTAAGTTTTGTTGTCACCCCAAATCACAGTTGGACCTTATAGCATGTTGCAACTTTAAAGATGTGCAGAACAATCCGAGGGCCCCAACTCGATTCCCGGCCGGTCCGGGGATTTTAGCTGCGTACGGTTAATTTCCCTGACTCGTGGACTGGGTGTTTCTGATCGTCTTAGTACACTTCTTTCATCTACGTACAATACAACACTCCACCAGCCACCGTAGAAAAACTTGCAATAGTGAGTACATCTCTTCACAAAGGGTTGCCGTCAGGAACGGGCATCCCCCGGAAAACTAGGCCAAATTCAAGTGCCGAACCCAATACATTTGGCTAAAGGACCAGATGGTGGGTCGTTGTCCGTTTAATTCTTACGAGACCGACTGCATTGCACGTCCAATGTTCAAGGCTTTAGTGTCAAATCCTGGTTCTGACATTGCATAGTTAGTGTTTCATGTGAGACACATGATTTAACATAGAATGCCGTGAGATCTCTAAATTTAAGGGACTTCGGGCGTCGTAGCTTCTTGGATGGGTATCCTATGTGCTGTTGTGTAAAGGAGGAGCCGAAAGAAACTGGCTATATTACATCAAAAAAAATTCATACTGAGTGTGCCCGGCCCTCTAGAACACTGACTTGGCCGTTGACGTTCCGTTTGTATGAGGAACTGGTTTTGCTTTAGAACTTTAATGTGAAGGGCACGTGTTTGGAAAAATTCCACAACTCTAACATCTGTTAAGATCGGTGGTGGTTACAAGCAAAGCCATCTCCATACAGGCCACAAAGGCCCCTGGAGGAGTGGAAAGTAAATACTAGGCACTAAGCAGGATAGAGTAGTTAGCTCTTTACCTGACCACCTTCACCCCCAGAAATTTACCTTGTACTTGTAGGTTGCGGAAACGCATGTGCCTTTATTTGACTTCTAGATGGTGAATCGAATTCCTCACGTCTTTCTAAGTGAATTGAGCGCGCTCGGTTAGGTTACCCTCAACAATAATTAAAAGGTGCGTTAAAGACAGCGTTACAACTACTGCTACTACCATAATCGAGGTGTAATACAGAGTGATCATTAGCTTCTAATGAAGGAGCTGAAGTCTGAATCCCTGCCACTGCTTTTTTTTTTAATATATAAAATCAGGCTATATTACGTGCCAGCCATATATTAACCCTTCGGTACTTCCTGGCAGCGGCTAGTAAGTCAACTGGGAGCTCCCAGTCTGAGGGCATGGCCGACCTTTCCTTGTACAGTTCTCTTCGCCTAGTTTCCCCGCGCGCTTTTTGGGAGGTACAGCGAGATTATTCCGCCTCGAGACGAGTCCTGAATGTTTCAGTAACGCAACATCGAGATATAAATATGAGGCCGCCTTGTACGAGTAGTAGTATTGGAAGGTTGAGTGGGTGGTGGGTGTTTCACCAGTCATTGTTGGAATTCGGTAGTCGGACTGAGGCGACAGTAGAGTTGGCTGCTGCCAGTGTACGGTGTGTGTATTGCCTTGGAGTACTGACTGGAGGACTGTACACGCATGCACAGAAATGTTGTTCCGATATAAACAAAGCATGGCGTCCCACCTCCTTGCCTAACGCATTGCTGCAGATAGACAGCCCGTTGCAATACGTTGTTGTGACTGAAATGGGCACAGTGGTGGATGCATAGCAATACACACACTGTTGCCTTCAGCATTACCCGTTCACTCCCTTCCCCTCCTTTTCGGTACTGGAATGGCCAGTGTTAATGGTCGATGTTGTGAGTAGTTTTATCCTGATGGCTAGCACTGCAGAGCTGTTGCTGTTTAGTTGTTCCCTGTGTTTGACTGTGTGAATTGCTGGACCTTCACTTCCTCCCCCACTATTCAGTACTGGAGTGGGGCAGTGTTGATTGTTTATGTCGGGACACCATTTCTGTGCGTAAGTGTACGTGTACCGACGTGGTGTGAGCGATTTGAGCTTAGCATCAGAAGTGCTGGTTTTCGCCTGTGGCCCGCCGGAGTCGGAGTATCATCGCGAGCAGAGACTAAATGTGTACTGCCTTAGAGTACTGTGTGTGTACTACAGTGGATTGAGAACCGCCATGAAGTCAGCGTATGGAGCAGCTGTCGCGAGTGTCATTGGAACAGTGTTAATGGTCCATGTTGTGAGTAGTATTATCCTGATGGCTAGCACTGCAGAGCTGTTGCTGTTTAGTTATTCCCTGTGTTTGACTGTGTGAATTGCTGGACTTTCTCTGGAATCGAACCAAGGAACAGTCATCGTGTGTTGTGGGGGATCAGCAACCCTGATTTCAACCCTATCTGTCTGCACGCGTTGTGTGGGGCGACTGGACACGGAGGGGAGGTGAAAGTATTTTAGCCGTCGCATGTAATACCAACGAGTCGAACCGCCAACTGAGTAACAATACATTCGAGCCTTAGTGTAGATCTAACGAAGTCATGTACTTACATTTGGGCTTATTGATTGGAAGTGAGAGAAAACGTGACACTCGGTGGGCCTCAGTAACATACGCGGGAAGATGAGGAGCTTTAAAAATGGTAACGATTTTGAGGTATATGATTTGGTTTACAATTAATAACTCCGAAACAAAAAGATATACAAAGGTGTTTAAGATATTCAAAGATAGAGTAGTTGACGCCTTACATCGTAACAAAATGGTCCGAATCGCGACGTTGCATCTATTTATTGATGTGACAGTTGTCCTCTACGATGTCACTTGTCTCATACTGCAGTTATCATCGGATATAAAATTGTAAGTTGGAATTTATTTTCATAAATGGACGATTTGGCAGTCTAAATATCTGTTTCGTCGTCTCATATGGAATACCGTTAGAATACACACTCTGATCCCGAGATGTTGGTACCACGACGGTTGCCTTACAGCCCTTACGGATAATTTAAATGGGGTTCGAAAATATGAGAATTTAATTTGCTTATATCGACTTCTGAATGTAAATTTCGTCCTACGATGTGTGAATCGTTGAAAATCTTGTGCGCGACATAATGGTACCACTGCGAAAGACTTAGGGTAGTCTGAATAGGGCAGAAGTTACGTGGTGTGGACATTTTGAAAATTGTTTTCAAACATATGCTTCGACTGTATTATTAGAAGGGCTGTCTAGCCGAGGCAGTACATCAGGAAGAACGTTTGTTCGATTGTCGTTCAAGAAGTCGAAACATTTTAAGTAACATCATTTTCACTTCTGAAGCGGCACATGGCCCTGAGGTTCAGTAAGCCTACACCACAAATGCGTATCAAGTTGTTTCCTGGGGGCAAAGGTGGTCGGCCATAGATCTAGCCGCTCTCTCCCACTTCGTGCCGAGTTGGGGATAGTGGAACACTTTAACTTTCACTCGTCCAAGGACCGTCATAATCTATACAGATATGACTTTGCTTTATGCTTTGCTTCGCTATACCGTATAACTAGTCATCCGTAACACTAGGCAACCAGCCAGACAATTTAATCGGCAACAATATCAATAGCATAACAGCCGTTAAGACGAAATCATTTCATCGTTTTTAAAATTTCATTTATTGCATCTATTTATCGACGTGATGCCATTCGTCTCGCACTACAGTTAACATTGGATATACACTGACTGACAGAGCAAATGCAACACCAAGAAGGAGTGGTCAGAACTTCATGCCAATTGCAGGGTAGACTGACGTCACTGAGGTATGCTCATGATGTGAAATGCGCCGCTGTGCTGCGCACGTAGCGAACGATAAATGGGACACGGCGTTGGCGAATGGCCCACTTCGTACCGTGATTTCTCAGCCGACAGTCATTGTAGAACGTGTTGTCGTGTGCCACAGGACACGTGTATAGCTACGAATGCCAGGCCGCCGTCAACGGAGGCATTTCCAGCAGACAGACGACTTTACGAGGAGTATGGTGATCGGGCTGAGAAGGGCAGGTTGGTCGCTTCGTCAAATCGCAGCCGATACCCATAGGGATGTGTCCACGGTGCAGCGCCTGTGGCGAAGATGGTTGGCGCAGGGACATGTGGCACGTGCGAGGGGTCCAGGCGCAGCCCGAGTGACGTCAGCACGCGAGGATCGGCGCATCCGCCGCCAAGCGGTGGCAGCCCCGCACGCCACGTCAACCGCCATTCTTCAGCATGTGCAAGACACCCTGGCTGTTCCAATATCGACCAGAACAATTTCCCGTCGATTGGTTGAAGGAGGCCTGCACTCCCGGCGGCCGCTCAGAAGACTACCATTGACTCCACAGCATAGACGTGCACGCCTGGCATGGTGCCGGGCTAGAGCGACTTGGATGAGGGAATGGCGGAACGTCGTGTTCTCCGATGAGTCACGCTTCTGTTCTGTCAGTGATAGTCACCGCAGACGAGTGTGGCGTCGGCGTGGAGAAAGGTCAAATCCGGCAGTAACTGTGGAGCGCCCTACCGCTAGACAACGCGGCATCATGGTTTGGGGCGCTATTGCGTATGATTCCACGTCACCTCTAGTGCGTATTCAAGGCACGTTAAATGCCCACCGCTACGTGCAGCATGTGCTGCGGCCGGTGGCACTCCCGTACCTTCAGGGGCTGCCCAATGCTCTGTTTCAGCAGGATAATGCCCGCCAACACACTGCTCGCATCTCCCAACAGGCTCTACGAGGTGTACAGATGCTTCCGTGGCCAGCGTACTCTCCGGATCTCTCACCAATCGAACACGTGTGGGATCTCATTGGACGCCGTTTGCAAACTCTGCCCCAGCCTCATACGGACGACCAACTGTGGCAAATGGTTGACAGAGAATGGAGAACCATCCCTCAGGACACCATCCGCACTCTTATTGACTCTGTACCTCGACGTGTTTCTGCGTGCATCGCCGCTCGCGGTGGTCCTACATCCTACTGAGTCGATGCCGTGCGCATTGTGTAACCTGCATATCGGTTTGAAATAAACATCAATTATTCGTCCGTGCCGTCTCTGTTTTTTTCCCTAACTTTCATCCCTTTCGAACCACTCCTTCTTGGTGTTGCATTTGCTCTGTACAATTGTACTGAGCTGACTATGTAACATGTCTCTCATTTCACTCCAAGTTTGACTGCCGCCGCGCGACATTGTTGCGAAAACCCAACGGGACAGTCCCTCACCTGCTCCCAGCCATACTTTTTAACATTGCACCAAGACATATATTTTTTTTTTTACACTGGATTGGGAGACAACAGATGCCCTTAAATAAACAACGAAATTTATAACAATTAGAAACTATGGTTCTCTATTTTCAGGGTGACCGACGGTGGGACTGGAATACATTATCTCCCGAATGGGGTATATGGATTCCGCGTAAAACTGGAGATCGTGTGGCTATGACCACGTAAAAAGAAAGATATAAATAAAGGTGTGGTCCCCATCCTTCGCTTTTAAAGACCATTTAATGCAGACTATTCGTACTGCTTGTTCATCATATAACGTAAGTCATAGAAGGTTAGCACCTAATCAGTTGCCACCCACAGTAAAGATAGTTGCTAAGTTTTAACACACTGTAGATTCATAAATCATCCCCTGCTATTTGTTTAGTGAACTTGGACGTTCGTCAGGTAATGGATTCGCTGCTGTTATTCCGAGTTCCCGAGGCTAACAAACTTCAGTTGCAATATCTCCATATATCTCCATAATTGGTCAAAATACTTGACTGGTAGCGCTCTCCTGTCGGTATGGAAATTAATCCACTTAACAGATGAACAGACAACAATTCTGTGAACAGTGAATGTCCCATACCACGACCTTTTCAAGGTACCACACGTATTCAAACAATGTGCCCTTTCGTGGAGTGTTCTAGAATGTTTGTGAACATTCCTGTATTTTTATTTGTTTACATATTGCTCGCTGTCTTTTGCCTAGCGGACTACAGCGATTTAAATATTTGCCTAACGGTTTTATCTGTTTTCTAGTTTATGGCTTTTAGTGACCGGAGTGTCCGATAACATTTTTAGCTCGCCTGATGCAGGGTTTCACGCCCATAGGTGACCTGCGCGAGTGTGTTCCTGAAGGCGATGAGGAATGAACAGATATTTAATATTGTCGTTATTATTATTATTCTTCGTCGTATTATTATTATTATTATTATTATTATTATTATTATTATTATTATTATTATTATTATTATTATTATTATTATTATTATTATTATTCGAATAACACTTTTGAGGGTACAATAAATCAACTTTGGTTACTTTTCTTTGCATTTAACTTTCTTCGTCTCCAAACTTCCTTCATTTTCTGAGAATTTTTTTCTTTTCCTCTTGAGTCCATTTTCTTCGAGTTGTTCATTTCTTTCTCTCCTGAAATCCTGCCTTTCGTGTTACTTCTCTGAAACGTGTTCTGTTTTCTATCGTATCTATTTTAATTCCAGCGTTTTTAATATATTTTTCAATTTCAATGAAGCACGTTGGCTTGGATTTGTAACTGTTGAATAAGTGGAAGGTTTGTTTAGTTAGTCTGTTGTTATTCATTCTATAAATGTGTACAGAAAACTGGAGTCTTCCTTTTCCTCATTACATTTGTCAGTTTCTCAACTTTTCAATATAGTTCTCTGATCGTAGTCTAAATTCGGCATTGTTATTTCTTCTAGGACCCAGTATTTTTCTCAAAATTCTTCTTTCATATTTTTCTAATTTTTCAAGATCCCCAATACTTGTAAGTTTAAGAGTTCCTGCTGCACATAAAATTTCTGGCGAGCATCTGTTTGATAATGTCTTGATTTCAAGTTCCAAGACAGAGATTTCTTATTGTATATATTTTTTGTCGTATGAAACATCCTTTCCATTTTTTTACTCGTTATTATTATTATTATTATTTATTATTATTATTATTATTATTATTATTATTATTATTATTATTGTAATAGTTGTTGTTGTTGTTGACCATAGGATGGCTTGATACAGCGCTCATGCCAAGCTATTCCTGTGCTAACATTTTCATTTCTACGTAAGTACTACATCCTACATCTGCTCTGATGAGGCTGTACCTTGATTAATGCCACGGTCGCATCTTTCCCAATCCCAACTCGCTACTATCCCATACCTGTCTGTAAAAAAAAATAGCAAAAGTCTGTCTAAAGGTGTGTCATATCAATACATCTGAGATAGTAGGGCGATGGTCTCGTGAAGTCCAGTTGATGAATTCGATTCCGGCTCAGTCCGGTGGTATGTGAAGGTGTTCAAATACGCTAGTAGATTTACCAACACGCAAGAGAACTCCTTTTAAGTAAAATTTCGACGCTACGTCTCCGAAATTGGGACATAAACACGTCATTTCTATCTTCACTTCTTGGGGTCAAATCATTATTTTCTTACTAACTTGATCCAGTACCTCATTTTGTGGTTCGGTTTATCTACCTCATCTTCAAAGGTCTTCGATAATATTACCTTTTCAAAGACTCCTGTGCTCTTTCTATCCCCACCAGCTATTATCCATGTTCACTTCATAGAAAGACATGCTCTACTTAAACAAATTCAGAAATATATTTTAGTATGCATATGTTTGTTGTTGCTTTTTTACATTTTCACGCACAGCACATACAAGTAATGCATAGCTATTTTGTGCTGAAAATTATTCCTCAATGTTGTAAATAATATTTCGCGATGCATTTCCTTTCAGTTATTGAAAATGAAAACCTACAACCTGTTTTGCAGTCATTGACCGGGTCAGGGATGGAGTGAATGAAGCAGTTATAGGCTATTAGTACGATGGGGTCGCCACTCCCAAAGTGATTTATTAATGAATGATAGATGCTATGAAATGAGAATGGAGAGTGCTGCTGGAATGAAAGATGACAGGGAAAACCGGAGTACCCGGAGAAAAACCTGTCCCGCCTCCGCTTTGTCCAGCACAAATCTCACATGGAGGGACCGGGATTTGAACCACGGTATCCAGCGGTGAGGGGCCGACGCGCTGCCGTCTGAGCCACGGAGGCTCTTCCTTTCAGTTATTACCAGTTTTATTCTTGTCAGTTCCATAATAATCAGTATAGACTCGAGATTTCTATACAGTCGTTGGTACCTCCTAAAGTCCATTATCGGAGAGGCACGCTTACTCATATGTGCTAATCACATTTATGTACTAGCTAGAGAATGATTGCACAGTAGATAGAGAGTTGTTTGTGTCTCTCCGGAGTCTTTCTAGACTTTAACGGTTAAATACCAGGTTACGTAAGGCAGTGTATAAACATAGTTTTTGCCGATTCTCTTGCTAATTGGGTGTGGACAGTGTTTGTTCAATTATCCCGAAGAATGCAGTGGAATGGAATGAAGCACTAGCCATAAACTGCATTTGTTATGAAGCACATGGGCGCTGTCGTTTCAGTATTTTCATTTTGTTGCTTTAAAGGACTCTACTTATAAATGTTCATCTCAAAAATTCATTTTATGTAAACAACCTTGTAAGGAAGGTTTGACTGGAGAACTTGGTCTAAAGAAAGCTTAATAAAGTGTGACCAACTTTTCGTTTTTACATGCTATATTTCTTTCTTTCTTTCTTTCTTTCTTTCTTTCTTTCTTTCTTTCTTTCTTTCTTTCTTCCATTAAGTTGTTTATGCTTATACAATTTACCCATTCCTCGCTCGATGGCTCCCGTGAACACTTTCTAACGCCTCCTAATGTAAGGAAATGTTAATTCATTTCACCGTTATGCAGTCAGTAAATATGAAACAGTTGTAGAAGAAAGGTGAATACAGAAATTATTTCTGATGGATATGATCACATCACTGCATCGTTGTGAGATCACTGTACTTCATGAATTCATGTACCTCATGGTGAACTACCGATATTTCTGTAGATTTTTGAAAAGGGCCAGAAATTTGACTCGCTTTACTTTTTGACGCGCCGTGCATTCATCTTGCTTCTTAATAATCCGACCCCGACACTGTCTGCCAGTTGACCTCGCTTCTTTTTGTTTGACGTGCTGCTGGCGGTCAGACTGTTGCTTCACTTCCTAATAATAATCATAATAATAATAATAATAATAATAATTATAATAATGTTATTGGCTTTACGTCCCACTAACAACATTTACGGTTTTCGGAGCCGCCGGGGTGCCAGAATTTTGTTCCGCGGGAGTTCGTTTACGTGCCGGTACATCTACCGACACGGGGCTGACATATTTGAGCACCTTCAAATATCACCGGACTGAGCCAGAATTGAACCGTTCAACATGGGCTCAAAAAGCCAACGCCTTAACCGTCTGAGCCACTCAGCCTGGCTCTTCACTTCCTCTTCGGGATTCCCTAGCCCTATGGGCAGTTAGGTGCTAATGCATGTTGCATTACCTAGGTACCTAGGTACACAGTGATTGGCGCACGATCACATTTTGACCAGGGATTGAGCAGGGCATTGACGATTCCTCCAGATTCCGTTTTAGTGTCCTTTTGTTTTCGATATAAATTGGAAGTCTTTCGTAAAGGAAATACATGTGAAATAATGCATTCATTTTATTCAACTGTGCTACGTGTTTAAGGGGCATGAAAACTCACTGACGTAATGATCCACGAAGGTGTTCACTATTTAAATCCCAGCCAATAAATGTTGTATTTTTTACGGTAAATCTACGGTTCTGTGATTTAGATTGCACGTAAAGCAGTATGTACTTCGGCTTATGTTCACAAGTCATGTAAAAATACAGTACGTGCTTACTTGCTTGTTATGCACTTTGATTACGGTGGGATTCCAAGAAATACCTTAAGTTCTGTGTTTTTGTGTATAAGTGGAATAATTAACATAAACCTAATTATGTACAGTAGTTTCCTCCATTTAAATACCCTTAATTGCCAACCTTCTCTGTTGGATATCGATCCAGAAAATTTGAGTGAAGAAGACGAGAACTAGACCAAATGTGCTACTTAGTAGGAATCGGGTAAGACCAAGATTTGAAGAAAGAATGTTTGCTATTCTAAAATTGTGATGTAAGCCTACTTATTACAGAAGTACTTATTGTCAGCTCGTTAATAGGACTACAGTGAGGCTAAGAATTGAAGAAGGAATTAGCCTATGTCCTTATTAAAAAAGTTGAATAACATTTATGTACACTCGTTTCTTGAAGATTATCATGCATGATCCACAACCACATCAATTTTCTGAATTTCACAGGAGCTACAATATTGAATGGTGGATGGTGGTGGTGGTGGTGGTGGTGGTGGAGGTGGTGGTGGTGGTGGTGGTGGTTATTGGTTTAAGGGACAAAGCAATGAATATGTCCACGCGTGTGATGATCGAGGATAAGGGAAAGGAAAAATCATGAATGTGTAGGAAAGACTCGCTAGGCCTCGTTAACGAAATATTATAGAGTTCAGAGAAGAAAACGAATTGCTCTGGGTTATTTTTTCTTGCTTCATGTCGCACTGACTCAGACAGGATTTATCGCGACGGTGGGTTAGAACAGCGCTAGGAATGGGAAGGAAACGACCGTGGCTTTAATTAAGGTACAGCCTGGTATGAAAATTAGAAACCACTATCTTCAGAACTGCCGACGTTGGGGTTCGAATCCATCCCCCGACTGCAAGCTGGCATCTGTGTGACTGCCGTCTCTTAGTCTGTAACAATGGAAGGGATACTAGGAATACAAATAATAATAATAATAATAATAATAATAATAATAATAATAATAATAATAATAATAATAATAATAATCTGCGGTGTCTCATTTTCACACCCATTGTCGCCGTAAGATCTGCCTGAACCGGTGCTACGTGCAACCAATAGCAAAAATATTGAAGAGGAACAATAAGAACTCCAACTTCACGATGGGGGTTCTATTATTATTATTATTATTATTATTATTATTATTATTATTATTATTATTATTATTATTATTATTATTTAATCCTTGTTATAAAAGCAATCTTCAACCTGTCTTGGACAGTTATGATACCACAGTAATAGTCTCTTCTGATTCCAAGCTTGGTTACTATGTCGTGACATTGACAGTGTATGAAACACTACTATATTGCATGATCTCCTATCTTGTAATGAGACGAGACTAACATTTTTCTCTACTCCTTTCGTATTTTGAGAGATAAAATACAGCTACCTAAAGCATTGAGTGTGTGCTGCTGTTTTATTTTAGCATGGAAAGGCTGTGAGGTAACTCCCTTGATATGAAGTGACAAGACTGGTTTTAAATGCACGGGGTGAAGCGTGGACTGTTAGTCGTTGGCGCGTATTCCATTGATCTGGGGAACCCCAGCTGACCGCTACTAAGATCGCAACTCGATTGATCGTTTTTGAATAACTTCTACTGTTACTACAAAAATTGTGCCTAGTCTGTGTTTAATGTCGTATTGAAAAGCATACGAGGGGCGTACTAGCTCGGTGATTTCACCGCTTATTTCTCACGACGGCACCAGGCTGAGTACCTCAGACGGTAGAGCACTGGACTTCTGAGCTCAGGTTGACTGGTCCTATCCCAGCTTAGTTCGATGGTATCGGTAGGTATTAAAAATACGCCAGCCTCGTGTCGTTAGATTTATTGGTACGTAAAGGAACCCCTGAGGGACAAAGTTGTAGCATCCTGGCGTCTCTGAAATCCGTGAAAGTAATATGCGCCGGTGCCCACCGCTGGCCTAGAACACAGTGGCTATAAAGTCAAATGTTTAATATAATAATAATAATAATAATAATAATAATAATAATAATTTCGTGTGGCAATTTCTAGCCGGCTAGGCTAGCATATGAGGGAATCAGGTATATTTCAGAGCAGTAAAACAGTCGGAAATAATGCGTGTGCGGGACTCTTAAAGGTTGATGTGCTGTCAGAACTGAATTCGCATTATAAAACGGAAATCCAACCAGCCTATTTCGATTTTTTAACAATGAATTTCGTATGCATTTTCTTCCTAACTCTAGCAATTTCTCCGAAAAACCTTTCTGTGTTTTGGAGCATTGATTGATTGATTGATTGATTGATTGATTGATTGATTGATTGATTGATTGATTGATTGATGCATTCATTCATTCATTCATTCATTCATTCATTCATTCATTCACTGATACCTTATTCCATAAAAACAAAAAAGGATTAACTGTCAATCGTATAGAGACAAGGAGCATGCATACAAGATTTAGAATTACATTTCCAACAGAAAAGTATCCAGCCCGCAAGATAAATCACAGCGAGAAGGATCACTAGAGTAGAGGGGAGTCTATCAGGTATTGCTTGCCAGGCAGTTTGCTGGTAACTCTGGATTACATAACTAATTATTCCCCCGACATTTGTATAGTGTATAGGAAGGTGATAGGGGCAGGGGCCGCACAACACAGCCCCCCCCCCCAGACAGCAGACACAAGCAATTGACCTATTCCTGATATGAAATGAAAATCCACAGCCTGTTTCAGTCATTCGATCGGGTCAGGAATGGATGGGAATTGTGCCGGCTGCCGAAGCCTGTCGCACTCCTCTGGGGCAATGATTAATTAATGGTTAAGGAAATGAAATTATATTGGAGAGTGTTGCTGGAATGAATGATGACAGGGAAAATCGGAGTACCCGGAGAAAAACCTGTCCCGCCTCCGCTTTGTCCAGCACAAATCCCGCATGGAGTGACCGGGATTTGAACCACGGAACCCAGCGGTGAGAGGCCGGCGCGCTGCAGCCTGAGCCACCGGGGCTTGGTATTCCTGATATATCCCAGTTTAATGTACACTCTGAGGAAAAGTTGGCTTTGTATCTACTCCACCCCCTCCTTCCTGAAATTGAGTAAAAGAATCAAATTTCACAACGAAAGAGTGTTAAGATATGAAGTTGAAATAATGATTATGCCGGCCCCGCAGTTTAGGGGTACCGTGCCTGCCCCTCGCCCAGAGGCCCCGGGTTCGATTCTCGGCCAGGTCAGGGAGTTTTACCTGCATATGAGGACTGGTTAGAGGTCCACTCAGCCTACGTGAGTACAATTAATTGAGGAGCTATCTGACGGTGGCATGGCGACCCGGGTCTAGGAAACCAAGAATCACGGCCGAGAGGATCCGTCGTGATGGCTACACGACACCTCATAATCCGCAGGCCTTCCAGATGAGCAGCGGTCGCTTGGTAGGCCATGACCCTTCGGGGCTGTTGCGATACTCAACAACAGTGGTCACGCATCTGACACTTTCAAGTCACTCCTGAACGGTAGTTCATAGATTTCCCATCAGAGCGATCCACACATATGAACCCTCCTCCATCGAACTCGATGTCAAGAGAACTTTTTGAAATTTTCTCAAGCAGTTTATAAGGAAGTTCTCCTAGCCGTTCAGTCCTTGCTTTTAGTTTCCAAAACAACGTCAGACAACGTTGTGTACTGCTATATGAAGTATAGTAACTATTCCCCGCCACGCTTTCTTCTTCGGAAAAAATGTGCGGTCTTTCCCAGTGACTGTTACGTCTGGCCATGGTCTGGCTATAAGCAGCATGGTAGTTATATAATTCTAACAGGCAAATAATTTCTCAATACTTTGTCGATTATTTCTTATTGTAATGCTTAAAATAATTCGTTTAAGCGTGATTGTGATTATTTGATGATTTAAAATTACTTAATATTGGTAACAGTCTTGCGACTGAACAAGTCATTCATTTTTCCTGTATTCATCATTCTGTGTAAACTTGCATTTGACTCTGAAATGTCAATAAACTAATTCGTGTTCTTCTGTTGCAGGTAAGTTGTCATCAGTTCAGACCTCAGGATGTTACCAAATCCCAGGCTGGGTAAGTCTAGATCATGATCTTGTACATGCATATCTTTACGGAGTGGAAGTTCACGGTGCAGGAACATAAATTTTGATCATAGCAATATAGAAACCAACTTTGGAAATAAGAAGAAGAGGGAAAGAAAAGTTTCTCTGCTTGATTTCTCGACTCATGCTATAGCTAGAGCCCTGCGCGGATATACAAAATAGTATCCGCATCCGCACTTCCTTCATCCGCATCCGGAAATTGTTATCTGCGGATATTATAAATATTTAACTACAGTATATTACACCCGCCGGCCCCGTGGTGTAGGGGTAGCATGCCTGCCTCTTACCCGGAGGCCCCGGGTTCGATTCCCGGCCAGGTCAGGGATTTTTACCTGGACCTGAGGGCTGGTTCGAGGTCCACTCAGCCTACGTGATTAGAATTGAGGAGCTATCTGACGGTGAGATGGCGGCCCCGGTCTAGAAAGCCAAGAATAACGGCCGAGAGGATTCGTCGTGTTGACCACACGACACCTCGTAATCTGCAGGCCTTCGGGCTGAGCAGCGGTCGCTTGGTAGGCCAAGGTCCTTCGAGGGCTGTAGTGCCATGGGGTTTGGTTTGGTATATTACACCCAAGGTATCAAAACCTTGACAGATCTGTTAACGTAATACAACAGGCTTGACACCTGGCACCAGAGCCCCTACAGTCACAGGTTTATGAGGGATTTTCTCTTGCGACAACTACCGACGTATTAGACTTTGTTCTTTCCTTCCATTAATTGCGGGCAGGAGCCAGTTAGGCTTAGGTCAGATTTACGGCTGTATGGTCTTAAGGCTCTCACCATTCTCCCATACCACTGTCAAGGGTTGCCTAATCACAAAGAAAAATAAAAGTATACCTGATTGAAAATCAATGAACGTCATTTAGAAATTATCAGGAAAATTTTCCGCACTGCTATACAGTTTGTATCCGCCAAGACACTAACTTCGCGGAAATCCGCGGATATCCGCATCCGTGCGGGGCTCTAGCTATAGCCGCCAGTAGTACAGACGGCTTCGCTCATACCTACCGGGATATAATATTCTGATTCAATTTTAATTACAGTCATCAGTTGTACGTATATAAGTTATGCTCCACTGTGGGTTTAAAAATCCAGTTATATTGTCCTATAAAACAATTACTACCACCATTCAAACAAAGGCGCATTCTTCCATATCGTCCAGAGCAAGTAGGAACCGTGCCATGGAGTAGAGGGCATTCTTCATTTCTTCTATTAGATCCGTTTGAGAAGCGTAACATTCTCAGTCTTCGTCAGGCATGTGATATCTCAATGTTAAAACGTTGATTAGGCTAGTTGAATCTTGATTGTGGATGGCCTCATACTACAACGCTCACCAAAATAGATGAATTGTAAGGGAAGCATTGGTAGACTATATGGCGCGGCGTCCGCAGCATAGGTCAGAGCCACACTAACACCATAAATATGACGCAGGTCATCAACAATCATGTACTTGCAACATAACTATGGGTTCATCTGCCTCGAGGCAAACTGCCACTACACCGTCTTGCTTTCTCCACTTGTGCCACCACAAGATTATCTGGAGGACTGGATGGCATTTTATAGTTTTTAGTGAAGAGAGCAGGTTGTGAATTGACGTAAATGATGAACGTTTACTTGTACTACTGTAGATCTGGGTGGTGACTCTTGTTAAGACGTATTCGCCCATCACACACTGGCCGAACCCCAGGGATTATGTTGTGGTCTGCCGTAAGTTACATACGTTGCTCATCTTAGTGTATGTAGACGACATATCTACCTGCATCAAGTAACCAGTTCCCCTGCCATGCTTGCAACTAGTAAGCATTTTACTGCTTCCACAGGGTAATGTTCGCCTGTTTGTTGATCATGCTAGTCAATGTGCTTTACGAAATGTCTGAAACTTCCTTGGCGTGCGCAATCATTGGAACTTTTCCCATAACCATGTATGGTATGTGATGGAATGACGCCAGCATGTGCAGGATGCACGGAGTAATGAATTTTTTTTTTCTATTTGCTTTACGTCGCACCGACACAGATAGGTCTTATGGCGACGATGGGACAGGAAAGGGCTAGGAGTGGGAAGGAAGCAGCCGTGGCCTTAATTCAAGTACAGCCCCAGCATTTGCCTGGTGTGAAAATGGGGAAACCACGGAAAACCATTTTCAGGGCTGCCGACAGTGGGGTTCGAACCTACTATCTCCCGAATACTGGATACTGGCCGCACTTAAGCGACTGCAGCTATCGAGCTCGGTATGAATTAGTGGATGATGTTCCCTATCTCTAGGATCATGTGAGAATACTGTATGTGTCATTCCCAAGATATGATACACAATGGCATGATGTCAGGGCTTTAGAAATAAATATGCAGAATATTTTTTAAAAAAGTGACCGAAACTTGAGTCTATGCATTTTAACAATTTAAGGTAAATTACGTTCTGGTTTGTATTTATTTATTTATTTATTTATTTATCAGAGGAGAGTTGTGTGACTGTGACATTTTGAGTTACAGCAAACAAAATGCCATCCTGGAAGGCGTATGGTGCGTGGAACATTATTTTCGAAGTTACGGGACAGGATGGAATAGTGGGCCTTCCCTAAAATTCGTAGCAGCCGCTTTCCAGAACCATTTCCAGAGACCTGAACCACCCAAGAAAACTATCCTGTGTTGGGTGGAAATGTTCCGGCAAACAAGATCCATGAAGAATCATAATGAGGGACATTCAAGAAGAGCCTACACCGCCAGGCGCAATGAGAATGTCGGTCGTGTGAAGGAAAAAAAATATTCAGTCACCGAAGAAGAGTTGTAGGTACACACCATTTGCAAACGACAGGTGTGTGACGCATAGTTAAGGAACTTGGTGCCAGCTCATACAGGATCCAGGGGTTAAATGAATTAACGCCTCCGGATTTTCGCAGCCGCTTGCAGTATTGTGTCCATGTCCTAGCCTGTCTATATGAGGATGAACGCAGTCTCGACAATAGGTGGTGGTCAGATGAGTGCCATGTGCTACTGAGTGGACATGTAAACAAGCAGAATATCTAATTTCGTAGGTGGAAGAAGTCTGGCAAGTTCCTGCAGAGACCCTTACATTCTGAAAGCTCATCGTATGGGCAGCAATATCAGTTCATGTTGTCACTGGCCTGAACTTCATTGAAAATGTTTATGGTGAGACTATCACTGTCAACGCTACTGTTTACTGGCGGGTCCTTATTCGCTTTCATGCCGAATTGCAGACTTTTTATGAGTTCAGATGTTTGTATTTTGAGCGTCAAGTCTTCCAGAAACACAGGGCCACATCACGTATTGGCCATGGTAATCTACCGTTTCTCCACGAACTCTTTCCAAATGTGGTCGTCTCCAGCGGATCAGACTTTCCCAATTCCGCCTGCCGCGGAAGCCCGGACCTGATGATGCGTGACGCGTTTCTGTTAGACGTGTTATAGGAACAGTGTTTTTTTCTTCCGGCACCAGTTACCCTCGACGATCTGAAGGCAAACACTGAGTCTGTGATATGTGAAATAACTCCAGATCAGCGCACATTTGCTTGCTCTCATTCTTGACTGCATGCTGTAAGTAGTGGTCAATAACGGATGCCATGTGGAGCATGTCACTGTGTGAGGACGTTCAGAAGACCAGACACTGTTTTCGATTACCTTTTCTTTAACACCCTGAATATGTTGCGGGTAAATCACGGTTATTTGGTAGACCGTGGTGTAAACCGGTATACCTAGCACTACCCAAAATCCCTAGGCAAAGATAGGGGATTATACCGAGAAACAGTTTTACCCGGGCAATATGCTGTCTATCCAACTACCTTTGGATGAAGTACTGTAATCCAAAAACTTAACACATGTAAATCTTTTGATGCAGATTGAGGTTACGAAAGAATGAAGGTAAAATATTAATAAAAGTACGGGGTACAAAGCTGTATTAAGTGTATGTAGCCAACGGCCGCACCATGTTGAATACACCGGTTCTCGTCTGATCACCTGAGTTAAGCATCATTGAGCGTGGTCAGTACTTTGATGGGTGACCACTTGGGAACACCACATGCCGTTGGCTCAATTCCCTTTAGGGGCAAAAGATCTTCCTAGGTCGACGACGCCCCGAATAAATAGCAAAAAAAGTGTATGTATATCTACCATTAGTACTGTTTCCTGATGCGGGATCAAGGTGAAATTATATGGTATGCTTTTGCGGCTGGGTGCACTTTCCCTAAACTATATTAAGCTATCAAATAACCAGTAACAAGAAAAATAGCAGTGCAGTTGAACATTAATGTCATTTCTGGAATACGATTATAGGGCTACATTTTAAAATTAACTTTGAATGGACGGAAGTACGATAGTCAGACCTTTAAACAAAATTGTACTAAATCATCTAAATCAATTATCATTTCACTTGAAAGGTACACTTTTCGACACAATGTACGATTATAAGAGAATTACAGAAAATATGAAGCAAAAATATGGTTTGCTAAGTTATTTTAAGTGAGGTAACAAATAGCCAGAAACAGGAGAAATGGCTATTAAGATACATTATGCCTTGTACTAATTTTATTCCTTACGTTTTCAGGCAAGATAAGCTGGAATTACATTTTGAAAATTAAAGAGCTCCAAAATCTCGACACTTACACTGCTTTGTTTTATATTTAAACTAGCTGTAGTACCCGGCGTTGCCCGGATAGTTTTTGAATGTTTACATTTAATATTTGTATTAGCAGTTAGTTGAGTGTGAAGTAAATGCTTATAGAATTCTTTTTGAGATGTTGATTTTACGACTTATCATGTAGTTTTATAGTTATTTAGATGTATCTGACTTCAAGTTTTAGATTATTTAATTATCGAGTAAACACTAATCTCGGTCATTTTATACTATTTACTTTTAAGCCCTTCTCAGCTCCTGCCTCGATGGAGGCTGAACGTGGACTTAAACGCTATCCACAGCGTCACAGTTCGTATCAGCGACACATAAGCAATGGATTTCGACATTAATATTGGTTATTTTCCTTATTTTTGAACGTCAGTCCCTCTCATTCCCCAACACCAGCGGGGGCTAGGTGTATCTGACCTCCACAGTAACGTTTTCTATATAGTAAGTCATGTGTATACCAAGTTTGATTGAGAGATATGCTAAAACATACACACATCCTTAAACTCTGTCCCTTTGGACGTTTTCAATTTTTTGCCAGTTCTCATCCGCCTGCCGAGTAGGACTGAGCTTTATCTTAAACGGCATCCAGAGTGTTACAGTTCATCTCAGCGACCCCGAAAAATATGGATTAGACACAAATTTCGGTCATTTTCGGTTAATATTTACATTTCGCCCCTACTTTAGAGGCTAGGAGTCTCTTACCCCTAGGGTATATTTCTCGAGACAGTAGGTCCAGTATACACACATGCGCCCATTCTCTCGGTCATTTTCGAAATTTTGTTTCTCACTTTTTCTCACCGCTATGCGAAAGGAGGCAGAAATTTGACTTCTAAAAAAATTGGAGCGTTACTATTCATCTCAGCGATTTTCGATTATTTCTACACCTCATCCCGTCGTAGGTGTGCTAGGGTTGTCATACCTCCACGCACTTTGTCTCCTGATAATAAGTCATAAGTGACCAAGTTTGTTTGAAATTGTTCCCGTAGTCCCAAAACTTATGGATTCAACACTAATATCGGTCATTTTCAGTCTTAATTACATTTCGTACCCTTATCTAAGGATTCAAGGGGTGTCTTTCCCCCTTAGTATTTTTTTCAGGTAATAGGTAATATTTGTATTAAGTTCTGCCGACAGTTATAATGGAACGTAGAAAAAACATCCTTATTGGGATATTTTCTGTTCCTGACTCCTTCTCACCCGCCTGGCAATTGGGGATCAACTTGGATTAAACGATAACCGGAGTGTCACTCCTCATTTAAGCGACACTTTAAACCATGGATGTGACATTATTTTCGATTATTTTATATCTAACTCCCTTCCTAACCAATCACCACAAAAGGGGCCTTAATTTGGACCTTAAAAGTCCAGAGTGCCACTATTCACCTCAGCGACCCTAAAAACTGTGGATTCGACACTAATTACGATTATTTTTATATATCACTCCCCCTTGCCCCCCGCCCCTAATGGTTCCTGGGGTGACTTATCCCCACGTGGTTTGTCTCCTGATACTAAAAATCCGGAGTGTTGCTATTCACTTTGGCGACCCCGAAAACTACGTATTCGACACAATTTTCGATTACATATATATTTATCACATCCCCCTCGCCCCCACGCCAAAGGGTCTGAACTTGGACTTAAAAAAATTGGAGTGTCACTATTCATCTCAGCAACCCAAAAAAGTATGTACTTTGATGATTTTCATATCTCGAGCCCCCCGCCCCCCACCCCTAATTGTTCCTGGGGTGTCTTATTCCCACGTGGTTTGTCTCCTGATAGTAAAAATCCGGAGTGTCAGTATTCATCTCAGCGACCCCGAAGAGTACTCGACATTCTTTTCGATTATTTTTATACATCACTCCCCACCTTGTCCCCCACCCTAAAGAGGGCTGAACTTGGAATTTAAAAATTCCCGGGATGTCACTATTCACCTAAGCGGCCACGAAAAGTATGGACTGGACACTATTTTCGATTATGTGTATATATCACTCCCCCCTCGCCCCTACTCCAAAGGGGGCTGAACTTGGACTTTTAAAAAATTCGGAGTGTAACTATTCATCTCAGCGACCCCGAAAAGTATGGATTCGACACTATTTTCGTTTATTTTTATATATGACACCCCTCGCCCCCCGCACCTAAGGGTTCCTGGGGTGTCTTACCCCCACGTGGTTTGCCTCCTGATTCCAAAAATCCGGAGTGTCGCTATTCACTTTGGCGACCCCAAAAACTAGACTATGTATTTGACACTATTTTCGATTATTTGTATATATCACTCCCCCCTCGCCCCCACCCTAAAAGGGGGCTGAACTTGGACTTTTAAATAAATCGAAGTGTCACTATTCATCTCAGCGACCCCGAAAAGTGTGGATACGACACTATTTTCGTTTATTTTTATTTATGACCCCCCTAACCCCCCGCCCCTAAGGGTTCCTGGCGTGTCTCACCCCCACGTGGTTTGTCACCTGATACTGAAAATCCGGATTGTCGCTATTCACTTTGGCGACCCCGAAAACTATGTATTCGACATTATTTTCTATTATTTGTATATATCACTCCCCCCTCGCCCCCACCTCAAAGGGGGCTGAACTTGGACTTTTAAAAAATTGGAGTGTCACTATTCATCTCAGCGACCCCGAAAAGTATGGATTCGACACCATTTTCATTTATTTTTATATATGACCCCCTCGCCCCCCGCCCCTAAGGGTTCCTGGGATGTCTTACCCCCACGTGGTTTGTCTCCAGATACCAAAAATCCGGAGTGTCGCTATTCACTTTGGCGACCCTGAAAACTATGTATTCGACATTATTTTCGATTATTTATATATATATATCACTCCCCCCTCGCCCCCACCCCAAAGGGGCTGAACCTGGACTTTAAAAACAAAATTGGAGTGTCACTATTCATCTCAGCGATCCCGAAAAGTATGGATTCGACACTATTTTCATTTATTTTTATTTATGACCCCCCTCACCCCCCGCCCCTAAGGGTTCCTGGCGTGTCTTACCCCCACGTAGTTTGTCTCCTGATACTGAAAATCCGGAGTGTCGCTATTCACTTTGGCGACCCCGAAAACTATGTATTCGACATTATTTTCGATTATTTGTATATATCACTTCCCCCTCGCCCCCACCCCAAAGGGGGGCTAAACTTGGACTTTAAAAAAATTGGAGTGTCACTATTCATTTCAGCGACCCCGAAAAGTATGGATTCGTCACTATTTTCATTTATTTTTATATATGACCCCCCTCGCCCCCCGCCCCCAGGGGTGTTTGGGATGTCTTACCCCCACGCGGTTTGTCTCCTGATACCAAGTCATAAGTGTATCAAATTTGGTTGAAATCGCTCCGATGGTTTGGGCGGAGATGTGGTACAAACCCACCCACCCACCCACCCACCTACATACAATGACTTTTATATACTGTATATATAGATTTGTAGTTACAACTTTTGTTTCCCAGCCCCCTCAAACTGACTGAGCATTCACTAACTGACGTACTGTTTCTTTCATATTTTAAGTTCTATGAGTTTACTGTGACAAAGCAAAAATTATCTCCTTGTAAACAGTTCATTTTACAGCATTATTCTCGTTTCATATCATGTAAAATATATCTACAACTGCCAATACAATATTTCCTAAATTCCCTTTACCTTGACCAACATCAGAAGTTTGGTCACGCACTGTATAACCAATATCTGCTGGAGGGAAATGAGAATTTTACATTGCTTGGTTTACTTGAATTTCAAGAAAGTTTTTCTTTCGCTACTGTTCTGTTTTGATTTTAAGAGGTAAATAAACAGGTGTTACCCTAGTACAGATGGATAGTTCGCACTTTAGCCGGGCAGAGCTGTGAATTATATTGAAATCGAATAAATTCTTGTGATGTAGAGTATCACGACCACTAAATACTAGATTTACGCGGAGAACGCACAGATTATCCACTCTTTGCTTTAACCGTAACATTTACAGATTAATAATAATTTTATTGGCTTTACGTCCCACTAGCTACTTTTTTTACGGTTTTCGGAGACACCGAGGTGCCAGAGGTCTCCCGCAGGAGTTCCTTTACGTGCCAGTAAATCTACCAACACGAGGCTGTCCAGTTGGGGTCAAAAGGCCAACACCTCAACCATCTGAGCCACTCACCCCGGCTCATTTACGCATTACAGTCGAGGTTACGAATAATGTTTGTCTTTACCTTCTGCTACTCCAAGGGTCTTCATGGCCGCTAAAGAGATAGCTTTGCTTGCTAGCTTTGCTTGCTAGCTTTGCTTGCTTTAGCTATTTACAAGAAAGGAAAGCTACAGGAAAAGAAAAAAAAAAAGGAAAACGAATCTACCTGATATATGCCGGAGATCTGACGGAGGTCTCACTCTCATTTGCTTCACAACTTGATGGTACGTCACTCTTCGAACGTACAATGAACTTGCTAACTTGGTCTGTTCGTCAGACGGGATTTGAAGTGATAAATGTAACTTAAAAGCTTTTTAGTCTGTCAAACACACAAGTTACACTATTACAATATAACATACCTGTAAAAAACATTATTAAACAAGAAATAAAATACACACTAAACAAATGAAGCGATAAGGACAATGAGAAACGACTTGCACCATTGGTCTCATTTGGATGACACTAATCCCAGAATTAAGATGATTTCCAGAAAATTCCTTTCTGGCCCTATATTATAACCCCATTCCCTAATCTCCATATTCGGAATCTATGAAACCGAAACCTAAGATCATTACAAATTAATCCTCTCTTAAAGGGTGCAGGTCATGCACTATCCAGGTCGATTACATAAATAAGTTGCACCACTTCAAACTATCAATGCATTTACCCCAGAATAAATTGTCAGTAAGTAGGACTCGAGGTCTCTTTAGGCCAAAGGGCTATAATTCCTCGTAGTTCCGGGCCCCGCCCCGTTCTGTTGAGAATGGCGACTGAGTTGAAAATGAGAAAGGATGTAAACTCCAATACTTTCATTAGTCAGTACGTTTGCTGTCGGACCATCGTAATATACACACTTGGAAAGTAATCGGGGAGCGGCAGAGGGGAGGATAATGCACCCTAAAACAATTCAAGAAATCTCTATCTACTGTACATCTGCCCTATGATCAATCGTTTACGAACTAAAACTATTATAGTTATTAGCTGAAATGGAGGGATAGTTCGTATTTAGGACTAGGCCTGTGTTTGTAGTTAGGCATGCCGTTATGGACATTGCAGATTTCGCCAGCGTTTGGAACAAGGTTGACATCGAATATATGCAATGTCTAGACTCCAGAGCAGGGCCTCTCAAACTCCCAAAATCTCACGCGTGCAAACGGAGGCGCAAGGGCTCCGTGCACTGTGCATCGGTCCGACTCGGCTTGACTCGGATGGTGTAGTGCGCTGAGAGCGACGAAGCGTTTGGCTTGTTTATCAGTGAAATAGATCAGCGCAAGACAACAATATAATCATGGAGGAATCCGTTTCAAAGGAAGCAAACACTTCCGAAAGTCTATTTCAATCGAACTGGGAACTTTCGTATTTTTTCTCAGTCGTGACGATAAAGCCAAATGCATAATCTGTGGGACAATAATCACGTGATCTTCAAAATATGTATTTTTCAATAAAAAAGGCTCGAATTCTACGAAAATATGTCGAAGGAAGATTTTCCTAAGCTGCATGGAGAATCAGCTTCGTTTATTTCTATGTTTGGTTCCACATGCATATGTCAAACTTTTCTTTTTTTTTTCTTTTTTTCTTCCTGCTTTGACTTGTACGAAAAGTAGATTGCGTGCGAGTATTTCTGATCGTAATTTAAAGAACGTTCTCAGAATTGCTGTCAGCCGATCCCTTGTTCCAGATATTACTGGTATAATTGCAAAGAAAACGGAAAAGAAGAGCTAGAGAAGATAAATTGTCTGTTCAAACCATTTTGAAAGACGAGTTTTTAACACCGGTAACATTGTCCCATACAACTGACTGTCTCCGCTCACCGCACATAAACATTTCCCAGTGAGGGGAAAATCGGTGGGGAAGGTGAAGAAGGCGGAGACAGGCCGAACGAGCGAGAGAAATGTAGGGAAAGAGGAGTGGGGATTTGCACTCTGGTCAACCTAGTGAAGTATTCCCCTGCACCTTATGCCGTGCATTGCACGGGCGCATGCACCCTGAGAGGCCCAGCTCTTAGAGTGTTCGAACGTGTCCGACAATCAATGAATTGGCGTGTTCCGGAGTGCGTTCAGGGGCACGGTTCACATTTTGAGTTCTTCTAGTATTAGAATGCAGTATCCATGCTGGTACACAAACATAGCGACAGCTATTTGACATGGGATATGCCAGGTGAGGCTATTACCAATACCACAAAGTTGGGAGGTCTGTTAGTCGTAAACAATCAACCATACAAAATATGTTCATAGGGACGTTTTGTGTTGCCTGTGGGTGTAGTCTCCACTACTCGATTACTTCTCACGTGTTTGAGAACATGTCTGTATATATTGATAATTGGGAGTACCTTACGTTGTCCACTAGTTTTTACATCACCTGAGTTTAATTACTAGATGTTATGTTAATAAAATAATAAGAAACTATAACATCGGACCAGTAAATCAGTTCAGTTTGCTAATAGTTGATAACGCGCTCGTCTTGTATGCTCATTGTTATTAGTTCGAGTTCCGGCACAATCAGTTGGCTTTTGAGAGTGTTTGAATGGCAGGGATTGTATTGTATGAGTAGATTTACTGGCGCATTAAAGTGTTCTGATCGCAGACCTTTGGCACTCCGACATCTTTTAAGACCAATTGTAATTATGTTCAATATGTATATAGAAAATACTAAAGAAATACAGTACGGTACCTTAAATATAGGACAGAATCGCTCCCATGAGATCCTCCACTGAATAGCGAAAAGAATGTCTGAGATAAATTAAGAATGCTTTCAGCGACACAGTAAAGTACACAGTTCAAAAAATGTCGGTGAACATATTTTTGAACGTATGACATGCTCCACAAAACAATACCTCACACCCAGGTATATTACCAACTAAACTTTTATTCTTTACAAAAGAACATCGATAGATTCGCGTTCATTTTCAAAACACAAACGGAAATGCCCAAAAAGGGGCGAAAACAAAGTTATAACAGTCCTCCAGGGTGGATTTTTATCACAGTTGGAGAGCTTCAGAGTGGTTTATATCCTCCGCGGGCATTTATCACAGCTTGGCACCTACGTGACATGCTCCGTACAAGTCAACGGAGGTCACGTTGCGGTATCAGGTCCCATTCTTCAATGAGAGCATGTTCGACGTCTTGGAGAGTCAATGGTGGAACAGGACGCACAGGAACATTTCTGTCAAGCCTATCCCACACATGCTCGATGGGATTAAGGTCCGGACTCACTGCTGGCCATTCCATCTCTTGAATGTTCAGTTCTCGCAAGACAGCTCTGGTGATGCGGGCTACATGAGCCCTGGCATTGTCGTGCATGGGTACGAATGCAGGTCCAACACCGTATGCATCAACCAACACATGTTGTAGCAGAATCTGCTCGATGTATCCCGCAGCGGTTAAGATTACCACGGACGACGACAAGATCCGTACGGCCATCAATACTGATGCCACCCCACACCATCACAGAACCTTGTCCGAATAGGTCGGTTTCCTGGACAACATTTGGCATGTACTGCTCACAACAGCGTCTCCATTCACGTTGACGTCCATCACGCCGTGTCAGGGGAAACCTGGACTCGTCTGTGAACAACACAGGTCTCCATTGGCGAAGTTGCTAGTTGACGTGGGTACGGGCAAACAGAAGGCGAGCTGCGCGATGTTCCTGTGTTAAACGAGGCACTCGAACGGGACGTCTAGGTCGTAAGGACACTTCTCTTAACCTGCTCTTTACTGTTTCGTCAGGCACCGTAACTCCAGTGACGCTCCTGAGGTCTTGTTGCAGTTCTCTGGCAGTTGCTGAACGACGCTGCAACGCACAGATGATCAGATATCGGTTATTTTTTGGGGTTGTCATGCGTTCACTACCTCGTCCAACCCTGGCTGTCTCATTGTAGCGATTCCACAAGCATTGAATAACTGACGGAGAGACATTGAAATCCACAGCAATACGACGAAAAGTCCATTCTTCCTGGACCAAAGTGACGGTCCTTGCGACTTGAACCTCGTTATGATGTCTCATTTGATGTGCTGTTTTACGTTTAACTTGCTCAAATGACCGCAGTAGTCTGTGTACCTCACGACACACGGACGCACCGCCATTCACTTTGTTTTGAGGGGTCACCTGACAGTTCAGTGCATGGCTACGCCTACAGATGGAGTATAACTTCTATTTGGCATAAAGTCTCAAGGTATGCTGTACGACCATTGGAACCCTATCTACCAAATTAATGTTCACATACCAGACGTTACAAAACATGTTCCCCTAAATTTTTTGAACTTATATTTCAAGACTCGATTCAGCGTCCGTCCTAGACTCAGCGCATTGGTCATATTATTTGTCTAAAGATTAATCTGATCTACATGTGGTCGTCTGGCTTTTGATGTTTTGACGGCCTATCCTAAAATTAGAACAATTCTGCAGAGCCTACTACTCCAAGCTGGCTTTTAGCCAGTAACGCAGGGTGAATTTGAAATAAGTCGAGCCATTTGGAAGGCGATTGGGTATACTATTCCCTTTAAGGAGTACACGAATATTTCCCCTTTTAAATAGTATTCGTAACATAGTAATAACATACATACATTATCATTATAGACTGTTATGCCTTTCAGCGTTCAGTATAATAATAATAATAATAATAATAATAATAATAATAATAAAAGCTATATAAAATTAACCTGCTACCTTCTTCTTCTTCTTCTGCTACCTTTTTTCCCCATCTGTGGGGTTGCGGGTGCGAACTGTGCCGCAAATGTGAATTTGGCCCGGTTTTACGGCCGGATGCCCTTCCTGACGCCAATCCTATTTGGAGGGATGTAATCACTATTGCGTGTTTCTGTGGTGGTTGGTAGTGTAGTGTGTTCTCTGAATATAAAGAGTCAAGTGTTGGGACAAACACAAACACCCAGTCTCAGTGTCAAAAGAATTAATCAGACGCGATTAAAATCTCCGACCCGGCCGGGAATCGAACCCAGGACCCTCTGAGCCAAAGGCCTTAACGCTGACCATTCATCCAATGAGTCTACATTCTTCTTCTTATTATTATTATTATAATTATAATTATTATTATTATTATCCTTCTACTGGTACCTTTTCCTCACAGGAGGGTGGGGATCATCATAGAGGTTTTTATTCTTTTTTCCCGTTTGTTTTCTGTATCAGACTTGCTGTATCCTGAATGTCCAACCACTGTTGGAGTTTTTGCGTCCAGGGTAATCTTCTCCGCCCAAATCCACATGTCCTTTCTATCTTGCCTTCTAAAATCAGTTGCATCGGGCTGTAATAGTCATTTCGTAAAATGTGATCGAAATAGGCTGCTTTCTGCATTTTGCGAAGGTTCAGGCTTCACATGATTTCCCGATATGATGAAGTTCCTCTGCGTTGATGACATTGTCTCTCCATGGGATCTTGAACATTCTGCAGTACATCCACATTTCATTGACGAAGTCTTTAGTGCCCAAGGACATTTATATTATTTATTTGTTTTACCACCAACAGAGTTGTGACTTCACTTATATAGATGGCTTAAACTAGATACAATATACAAGGACTTAATGGAAAATGAACTGAAATAAAACGTAAAAACAAAATGAGTTCATGGACAGTTACAGAACCACATTTTAGAATATTATCTGAACAATATATTTCCACCAAGAGACTATCATATTAACTAATTAAAAGCAAACAAGCGAATCATATGCACTAAATTACATTCCGTTGCAAGGCTGTGTGTTAGAAAAGCAATTGCTTCCACCGTAAAATTCCTTTAGTTATGTTTTATAACGGTCAAGACCATGAGCAAAATCAAAATCAAAGCTATAACAAGCATCTAAACATCAGATTGAAAGTCATACATATCCTAACAATACAATACAACACTCTTAATGAATTTGGAAGAATAAAAAGCTGTCCCCATCTCAAGTATCCTTTCCTGGTATTGTGGAACGCGTATAGTTGTATTGCTCAGTTGCATTTCTCTTTGTACCAATACAGAAAAAGTAGGTAATAAACTAAATGGTAAAGCGAATAGCTTTTAAGAAACGAAGCAAAAATGTTGCATCTTCTAATATTCTAAGTTGTAGTTAACATCGCTTCATATGATATTATTTTATTAATGATGAAATGATTTGTAATTTTACAGTACGACTGCATGAACCGTGTTTGTCGGACACATTTTCGCAAAAAAAATCTTGTTCGAATTGAAACACATTCTTATAACCTGATCTCGAGTGACCTCTAATGTGGTCTGAACTTATTTCATATTCACCCTGCGTGGTTTCGGGACTACCTCAAAAAGAGGGGGGTGGTCTGGCAGTAAGCCAGTGTCCCATGTCTCCCAAGATAGCGGACTGATGTGCAGCAGTTCTGGCTTCCTGGTCCTAGCGGCCCAGGGGTGCAGGCACGTGTGCGGGTATCGATTAGTCGGCGTGGGCCAGGCTCGATTGTTCAGCTGTTGTACGCTCAACTTGAAGTAGACTCAACAAGGATATAATGTTCTTACGGTAGTGTAGAAATTTGTGTTCACCTCACAGGACATCACCAGTTTTAATATTGCGTGATTCGTATGTATTATTACGCCCCTGTCGTTCAGTCAGCGGACCGCCTTTATTTCAAGTACTCCCTGGAGACTTTTAATACATTATTGGTAGCGTGGTGTGATCTCTCCGCCGAAGAAATTGCTCATTTAAGCTAAGTCCTGGTAGAGCGGCACGTCATTCCTTATTGTTTAAATGTTTAAATTACAGATTCTTTTATAAGCAAGCTGCCACAACGAAAATATACGAGTCCTAGCAAAAGTTTTAAGGACACCTGCATATTACATGAACATGATTCCTATCCTAAAAATTTTGCCCTCAGGCATATGATTCTTTACAGGAAACTAGTACATATTTAGAGGACCATTTACTGAAATTTTCATTAAAATACAACTTCATGTTTTAACGTTATTAATGTTTTGTTTATTGTAAATGGAAAGAAAAATAGCTATGTTTTCGTACTTGAGGAGATCTGGACAGTACAATATGGTGATTACATTAATAATTTTTGTTATGGAGAAACACAGATACCTGTTGAATATTTATAATTGTGATAGAACAACAGATTATGTTTCCATTTAAAAAATCTCCCATTTTACAACTCGCAATAGGTCCACAGAAAATGGTCATAAATCAAACACATCTTGACTATGGCTGAGCAAGAGAACCCTCAAGCCACCGAGATAGTTTGTGTGTTTCATTGTAGCGGGATATTTGCACTATGCAGGTGTTCTTAAACTTTCGATAGGACCTGTATGTCTATTAATCATGAAGAAGGAAAGAAATTAATTTTATGAGAAAAAGTCACCAAAAATGCATACTTGAAAACAAATTTGTCGAATGTGAACGTGATACAAATGACTACGAAGTATGCCCCATATTACGGCGATTGCGATGATACAAAGCTATCATATCAAAATCGCACGGGTAATTTGAATATTGTACCTCGAACACCATTTATGACAAAATGTTGTGGCCGTACCGTAATTTAGGCCACGGTCGCTTCATTTCCTATCTTCGCGATAAGACATGTCTGAGTCCGTGCGAGGTAAAACCAATAGCAATCCATTACGACATAATGGGTAGAGATATTGTGTAGATGGTATTTAGGCTTATATTATGTCATGGGGTGACTGTTGATACTTCTTGCTGTCCCTGGAGCCAAGCCACAGCAAACTATAGTTTCCACTGGCCAGTCTCAGTTATGCCTGAGGTATTAGTGATTGATAATATACGTAGAGTAGGACTTGTGCTTGTAAGGGTGAGCAATGCTGCAATAGCACTTTCTGCCTCATCGAAGAAAGCAGGAGCACACTATCTCACTTATAATGTCTAATACGCCTCATTTTAGCCAAGCCATCAGTTTTTGCGTTTTTTCTATAACAACATGAACTTTGATGATGCTGTTTGTGGATCCATCCTAGGCAGAAAATATATGGCTTCTGATAATGCATTACTTCCTTCTGGTTGACTGATGGAGTACTCGGAACATACTGTGAAGTCAAGAGTGTTGTTTGTTTGTGCTCATGTTAAAAGTCTATATCATGTCAAATGTCGATTAATCCCATCGGTAGCTTGACGAATAACTTCTTCGTATACGCTCTCGAAGAAGATTATATTTCATTCTCGCCCAGTCCCTTACTTCGTTTATTTCTTTTTTAAAGAATTCCTTATTGCTACGTGGAGCGACGTGCGCTTTTAAGCTTATAAGCGTGCGGGTAAGTTTATCGAAGCGGACGGTGACATTTTTGAACATGTAAGCTGTGTAAGATTGTATATTGATTATGCAAAGTGTAACTGTGCAGTGAGTGAGTAGAATTGGTTCAATTTGTAACACTTGTTATTACCGAGCTCGATAGCTGCAGTCGCGTAAGTGCGGCCAGTATCCAGTATTGGGGAGATAGTAGGTTCGAACCCCACTGTCGGCAGCCCTGAAGATGGTTTTCCGTGATTTCCCATTTTCACATCAGGCAAATGCTGGGGCTGTACCTTAATTGAGGCCACGGCCGCTTCCTTCCCACTCCCAGCCCTTCCCTGTCCCATCGTCGCCATAAGACCTATCTGTGTCGGTGCGACGTAAAGCAACTAGCAAAAAAAAAAAACACTTGTTATTATACAGTAGGACACGAGTACTTCTGTAGTTATAAATGTCAACATTTCTGTCCGAAGCAATTAAGGAATTAAAAACACATATAGAGCTTCGGAATACGAGCCATTTAAAATTAAGAAAATGATTATTAGTGTAAAGTTGATTTAATTTTACCCTTCTAACTAAAGGAACACACAAAAATGTGTTTTACAAACAACTTTCCAGTTATCGTAACTCTAGAAGTTTTGAGATTAAGACACAGGTATGGGTATTCAGCTGTTAGTTCCGTAAGTTGCGGTAACTAAGTTTCAGGCTTCTTTCGTCCTCGTAATTTATCTATGTTGTGTGTCGTAAATGACCGAATTATGAACAAAGATAAAGTTTACGAATCGAAATCCTACATATTTCAATCATTCTGGAACGAAATATGATCAAATATGTTCTGCACTACCTGAGCGGAGATCTAATGGTACTTTAATGTTTCGGTTCCTATAATCGCGGTTCATGCTAACTTTATTGGGAAAACTGATAATGTTCTTTTATATTTTATTTATTTGCCGGCGGATTAACGCTGCGCTACATGCAATATGTTAGGATGGTCAGAAACAACGTGAACCGGGTATATGAGCGTTAGAGGATTGGTCATACTGATAAATAATTTGTAAAAAATATACAGGGTGCACCAAAACTCGACGGCAAAAATTTAGGAATGGATTCCTCACATAGAGAGAAGAAAAAATGTTTGACAACATGGGTTCGGAAACGTATACTTACAGATTTATTCAACCTTTTGTACATTTACACCGTACGTCTGTAACGGCAGCTGAAACACCTTGAGCATGTATCAGAGGAGATGTTCAAAGTGACGATCTTCAACTTGAATACAAGCCTCCGCTCGTCGTCGCATGGAGTTAAGCACGCGATCAAAAATGCCTGGTGTAGTGCGTACTGCCTGAAAGGTTTTCAAAATGCACTCACGTAAAGTTGCTTCTATAGGAATAGGAGTCGCATACACGAAGGACTTAACGTGTCCCCACAGGTAAAAATCCAGAGGGCTCAAGTCAGAAGAGCGTGGTGGTGGCTGAGCAGTCGGTCCTTCCCTACCTATCCATCGTTCAGGAAAATGGGTATTCAGGAACCAGCGGGCAGCAGACTGAAATGTGCGGGAGCACCATCATGCATGAAGAACATTTGTCGACGGGATGCAACTGGCATGTCTTCCAAGTAATCAGGCAATGCATTACGCAAGAAATTCGTGTAGTTCTGTCCAGTAAGCATATTCGGAAGAACGTAGGGTCCCAACTAGGAATCTCCAACAATGCCTGCCCAGATGTTAATGGCGAACCTCTATTTATGAGATGATTGAATGATTGCATGAAGACATGTAAATATTACTAAAATCAATTTGTGTCACAAAGTTTGAATAAATCTGTAAGTATACGTTTCCGGACCCAAGTTGTCATAACCTTTTTCCTTCTCTCTATGTGGGGAATCCATTCCTAAATTTTTGCCGTCGAGTTTTGGTACAACCTGTATATCTCACGCCGTTGCCATTTTATCAGCTGCTGAAGTTAGCCAATCAGATCGCTTCGCGGGTAAATTCAAATGGGCTTTGCGAGGCGGTATTGCTAAATCTACACGTGGTGTAAGACCAAAATAGACACACCAATCGAAGGACTTGCATTGCAGTGTGATTCGAAATCCACTGTACGCAAGCAACATGGCTGCTTAACGAACATTTCCGTAAAAGACCGATCACCTAGCAGCGAACGATGCAGAGAAATCAGCATCAAACACATGTCGGTTTCACCCGATGTCACCGTAGCGTACTTCCTATGGCACAATTCTGTCAGCTCGGAGATCCTTGTTCATATCCCTCCCCTTGGAAAATTGTTCTCCGATTGGTGGTCTTACGCCATGTGCAGATTTAGCAACACTGCCTCGCAAAACCTATTTGAATTCACCCGCGAAGCGATCTGATTTTTTTGTTTTTTTTTATTGCTAGTAGCTTTACGTCGCACCGACACAGATAGGTCTTATGGCGACGATGGGATAGCAAACGCCTAGGAGTTGGAAGGAAGCGACCGTGGCCTTAATTAAGGTACAGCCCCAGCATTTTCCTTGTGCGAAAATGAGAAACCACGGAAAACCATCTTTAGGGCTGCCGACAGTGGGATTCGAACCCACTATCTCCCAGATGCAAGCTCACTGCCGCGCGCCGCTAACCGCACGGCCAACTCGCCCGGTTCTGATTGGTTTACTTCAGCGGCTGACAAAATGACAACGGCGAGAGATATCGATTTTTTTTTCAAATTATCGATATGATGAACCATCTAATATTCATATACTCGGTTCATTTTGTTTCTGACCATCCTGTACATTGTTTTTCGGCGACGCTGAGTTAGGAAAGTTTGGGACTGAGAAAGTAACGGCCGTATTCTTAGAGAAGGTACAGGCTAGGCATTTTCTTGGTGTTAAAATGAGAAGAAACAAAAACTGTCTTCGGGACTTTCGACGTTGTAGTTCAAAACCCCTCTCCACTCTATCTTCTGAATGCAAGTTACACGATTCATACCGCATAGTCTATTTTCTCGGTATATTGAAATTAAAAGCCCCTGTTAATATAGTCGAAGGGGACAGTTCATTGGTTTAATGGTCAGCGTAGTGGCCTTCGATTCACAGAACCCCGGGGTCGATTCCCAACCGGGCCGTTGATTTTAATTGCTACTAATTAAAGATTGTGTACGGCGTTACCTGTGCTACAGTTTGGAAAATTAAAAAAAGTGTTCATAGAACTGCTAGCATATTTTTGACCGCAAAGACATTTTAACATTTTTTCATCAGAAATTTAAAAAAATATTCATCGGTAGAACCCGGCCCAGTGTACATGGTAGATCTTATATGATGAACAAACTAGAATGGCTTATGATTTTAGAGCAGGTTTGAGAAAACGAGATACAGTACGTTACTGCACTGTCTGTCTGGTCCGCGCCCCGGCCTTCGGTCATCAGGCCTCCGTGTTCGATTTCTGGGTGGATCGGGGATTTTCATCTTAAACGATTCCCTTGACTGGGAGACTAGGTGTTTGTGTTGTCCCCATCGTCCCTGCAACTCATACACCACACACTACACTCTTCTTCTTCCTCTTCTGTAATCGCTTTTCCCACACCTGTGGGATCACGGGAGTGAACTGTGTCTTACATAAGGACTTGTCCCTGTTTTACGGCCAGTTGCCCTTCCTGAAACCAACCCTATGTGAAGGGATGTAATCATTATTGCACAACGATATCCTCCACAATTCTAACACACGATTTTCAATGCCCGACTGATGCCACCCACCCTCTTCGGAGGGTCTGTCTCATAAGTGCTATACCAGGCTAGCAGTAGCCGACATTATTATTATTATTATTATTATTATTATTATTATTATTATTATTATTATTATTATTATTATTATTATTCCGGGGTGGAACGCAGAGGTGAATGAAGGAGCCGGGGTGAATGGGTCTAACTACAATGTCAAGAAATGAATTAAAACTTTAACAAAGGTTATATTTTCTCGTTATAAAAAAACAAACTTAACAAATTTCCACAAGGGAAAAATAACAATCAGGGACAATGCCAAACTGGAAACCAGATTAGGAAAAATCTAAGATTCAGAACCTTAACACTTTGGGCTTTAAGCCCCTAGTTTTACAATATCACAAATGGAAGAAGAATTACTTGGTTAAGGGCAGAAATCCCCTAATTCGGAGCACTTGCTCCCCAAAATTCAATTTCTAGCCTTCTAGAGGCACTCTTTACAATTACAAAACTTGAGAAAGAGCTAACTGGTTCTCCGTTTCTTTCAGCTTCCTCGAGGCAACCTCAAAAATCTTACATTCTCTGGCCTTCCATGGCACAACTTACAATTTGAAACAGGGGTATCTCGTACCAAACATATAGGGCCTATGTGGAAACGAACAGGTTAATTAAATGGCCCGACACACAAACGGAATGGAGGCTTACACTGCGCTCCGAAAGTACTGAAAGTACTGAGGTGACTCGTATAGAATTTACTGTAATACATTACAGGCAGAAATCCGTTGCAAAACGTAGTCACCTCAAACCAAGATGAAGGGGAGCTCGAGAGGGTACATCACTCTCTATCCCCGATTTACAGTTAAAGATTTTATGAAATTTTTACATCAGCCTTTTAAAAAAGGTTGTTACATACTAAAGAGTCGGACCTTTCCCTCGGGTTAAACTGCGGAGGTAGCAAGAAAGAATAAAGTTATGTGGCAATTACCTTATAGATGTTCTAGCTGCTGACGAAAGAGGCCGCCCGCCTCCTGCTTAACACACACACTCCGAAAGGTGACGATGAATTGGCCAAGAAACGTGAAAAGCCGCAGCTTATAAACCCTCAGGGAAGATTCGAGATCATTCAAGAATAAACTATCCACGCCCTCTCAATTTTATTGGTAGATTTCAAAGGTAACACTCAGAATCGAACAAGAAGCCTGTGATAGGTGGAAAATTAATTACATAAATCAGAGATTGGCTACATTCAAAACTGGCGGAAAGAAAAAGGAAATATTGCCAACCCAAAAATAAATGAACATCATTCAGTTAAAAAAACCTAGAAATACAAAACTTTAAATTATAACTTCTTACACCTCGCACCAGGGTGCATGATCATAGTTTTTAGTAGTGTCATTTGTGGAAGAATGTCCAAACTTCTTGATGAATGGCAAACAAAACAAGGATAAATTCACTCAGTTTAGGCAACTGCACAATAACAAAATTACATCATATTTCTGTGGTGACATCTTCTGAGTAAAGTTCTAAGTTGGTGTAGTTTCAGTTTAACTGTTTTACCAATAGAGGGGTTCGTTTAGGCGCTGACTTTGAATGCGCGGCGTTGGGGTATACTTCCCGGTACAATTATTATTATTATTATTATTATTATTATTATTATTATTATTATTATTATTATTATTATTATTATTATTATTATACTCTATTTGTAAGTAGAAGCAATTTTAAATGAAGACCTTCATTCGTCTGGTTATAAAGATCAAGCAGTTCCTATTGAAAATTGATTAATCCTTTTCTACAACATATATATTGTAGCAGGAAAAGTTACTTGGGCTCTTGAGCATGGGAAAGGACTCAGATAGTGTGTGGTACTTAGGAGCCGGTACAGAGAAGGAATTTTGCAGGGCGAAATAATAGATGTTAAATTTCCTGACGAATTTATTCAAAATCTTAACGAAAAATAATCCTTTCCTTATCTCGCATTTAAACTCTTAAAATTATCTTGAAAATGTATTCTTTGATTGATATGATCAACTCAAAATTGGAATTCAGAAACTCTCTGATGTAAATAAAGTTAAACATAAATTGAGCCCTTCAGAAATTGATACGTCGACGGTGTTTTCATGAGTCTTTAAAATGTTCAAAAACAACACTTGTTCTCAATAATCACACTTATAAGAAGTCTACATTCTCTATAGATTGATGCCTAAAGTCCATTAAAATATTGAATTGAAATTCATAAGTTGAATGTGGTTCAAAAATAAACACTTGTTTCATGAATCACTCATATGAAACAGTCTCTCTAAATACGTTATTAACTTAAATATCACAAATTGAATATGGTTTCAGAAGTTAGTCTTTCTAAATTCATTATTAAATTGAATGCGATTTCATAAACATTTGTTTTCATAAATGGACACCTACAGTCTCTCTAGATTGATTCCTACAGTTTGTTTAACTTGTTGAATTGAAATTCACACGAAATTAACTTTCATTAATTTGGCACTTGTAATTCGTCAACGTAGCACTTTAAAAAATGATGATTGGAAAAGTGCCTCTTCAGTAAGTCAATGATTGTTTACTGCAATAGTTTTAAATTATTCACTTGCTTTACCAGAGTAAAAATGCTAAGTGCACTCATATCACCTGAGTTCTGCAGACTGGAACTGGTTAATGCGCCTCCACAGGTCGACGACTGGAACTCCAACGATGTTATCAACTCGATGTCGAACCAAATACTACCAACGTCGTACCACGTTCCATATACCTCGAAATACTACGAATTATATCCCTCGAATGATATCTCTTGATGTACCACGTATCTCCTCTAACGTCATAACATGTCCCACGTTGAATTAGATGTTCGAGTGAATATGAGGCTTAACACTTAGTCAAGATTTCCGGTGTCGTATGATATAGATGACACACGAGAAAGTTCAATTGATACTGAAGCATGAGTGTGAAAACTCAGCACTGTCTGCTAACTGGATATTTGCAAGTCAAAATAAATATTATTGCAACCAAAATTACGTGAATTTAACTCACAGTTCGTACTTTGCGTTTAGTAACACAGTCCTTGGTCTCACTTCAAAGTAATACTCAAAAAATAGTAATGGCTTTTAGCACAGTCTGAAATGTTAGAAACACATGTCACAGTTCGAAGTATTTACAGTAAAATATTCCCACTTCTTAAATAACAAGTGTTTTAAAGGCACAGTTCATGTAATGCGATATATTTACACTGAACAGTTCGTGACGTTTAGAACACGTTGTATTGAGTTCGAAATGAAATTTAAAGTTCACAGTTCATGGAAACATCAACTATAAATCCAGCCCATACACGACGCGTTTAACAGTCTCTAGAAATCACAAACACGAGTCTTAAGTGAGTTGTCAAGGTTAATTAGCTTTACTTAAGTCCGTACTTCCTATAAACGACATAAAATGTCCTTAAGGTTTACTCAGTTGCCTAATAGCACTGTTCAAACACTCGTTAAATCTGTGAAAATTGTCCACATTCGACCATACTAATTATTGAGCTTCTGACTATCATAACACTCTAAATTATGCCAAGTCACAGTTCAAATGTGAGAACACACATAGGAATGTCATTAAGTTTGGAAATGCATCGACAATAGCATAGTTCAAATCGACACACGCAGTCTTTTCAATATCCGTAACGCTGAATCTGAGAATGACAGAGTTCGAATTAAGTGCACATTGGAAATTTTACAAGTCCACAATATGGCAGAAATTTATAAGTCTCGTATTGTACGGAGTCCAATTTAAATGCACCTTGACAAAATTACAAGTCCACAACACGGCTGAAATTTATAAGTCTCCTCTTACACTGGGATCGACTTAAACACACCTTGAACTGTTTACAAGTCTGCTACACGGCAGAAATTTATAAGTCTCGCGTTATTATATGCCGAATTTTTCTAAGTTTTCCGTACGGTACGACTTTCATTACTCCGACGGAACACTTCGAGTAGCGCGACACGACGATATCACCATCTCACATGGTCGAGTTGCTTATTTATGACTGCGTAATTCAGGTTTAGAACATATGACTACTAACCTGCCCAAAATATTCTGAGTAAGTTCCAGACCTATGGAAATTACTAGTGTACGTTTTAGTTTTTATCGTCGATGAATGAGAAAAACAATTATTTCGTCTCTTTTCTTTTCTGGCCTTATCTCAATCATCTGGAGTCGGTACTAATGTGTATTAAGCTCAATTTTACAACCGGATACCCTTTCTGCTATTTTTTTTTTTTTTTTTTTGCTATTTGCTTTACGTCGCAACGACACAGATAGGTCTTATGGCGACGCTGGGACAGGAAAGACCTAGGAATGCGAAGGAAGCGGTCATGGCCTTAATTAAGGTAGAGTCCCAGCATTTGCCTGGTGTGAAAATGGGAAATCACGGAAAACCATCTTCAGCGCCGTCGACAGTGGGGTTCGAACCCACTTTCCCCCGGATGCGAGCTCACAGCTGCACGCTCCTAACCACACGGCCAACTCGCCCGGTGATACCCTTTCTGACGCCAGCCCTAAGGGTGTGTTCATTATGGTGTATTTTGTAGTGGTTTTTAGTGTGATGTATGTAGATGTGTATTAAAATGATCTCGAACACTCAGTCCCCTAAGCAGAGGATTTAACTATATACAATTAAAAACCCTTGGCCCAGCTGAGAATGGAACATAGGGTCCTCTGAACCGGAGGCCAGTACGCCGACCATTCAGCCAAAGAGCTAGACGAGAAATATCAGATCTCTCACGTTTCAAAATACTTTTCAGGGTACGCAGGGCAGCTAAATATAGGAATTGTAAAATTTAGTCATTTGGTTAGCATACAATTAAGAGAGTTTAATAAAAATAAATATTAGAAAATTAAACCATTAGAATATTATGTTTATAGAATTGTTTTAAGTAAACAATCCCCCACTCCACGCGGTGTGGTGCGGACAGCCTCATGTGTCGTCATACTTACATCAGTAGACACTGAAATCCGCCGACCTTGACCGAGACATTATATCTCTCAGGAACATCACGGTCAGTTAACATGGATAGAAAAACAAACTAGCAGACCGGTTTATCAAGTTCCCCTCTATGTTGACAAAAAATGAAGGCAGTGCTCGAAGTCAATCTCGCCCGGCTACTTCACTGTACAGTCAAAATGGGAAGGCACTGTGCGCGATTTCAGACCGGGCTGAGGACTGTAGCCACGGCCTGTTAATTTTTCTAGCTTGGATGTTTGTGTTCGTCTTGAAGTTAATTTACATCCTGTCTAGTACTAACAGCACGTGTAGTATACTGTATTATTTATTTATAAAAACTCGTTTTTCTGCCGGTACGTTTTGAATATTAACTTGATAGTTTTTATACCGTATAGGATAAATAATAGCCTAAGTCGTGTTTAGTTTGTGTCCGTGTGTTTCAGCATCAGGGGAAAACAGGTGGAATTTCGTGAAATTTGGTATTTAAAGTCAAGGGAGAGCAAGAAGTTAGCTGTAAGTTGTTCAGAAAATGAGCAAAATTATAGTTCCGGATGGGGTCTGAAACCTAAAACTCGATGTATGTCTTTTATGGTTGGTTTTATAGGAAAATTAGGGGCTGCCTGGCCGAGGCGGTAAAGGCGTGCTCGGTTCGCCCGGAAGGACGTGGGTTCGAATCCCCGCCAGGAAGTCGTAAAATTTAAGAAACGAGATTTCCACTTCCGGAGGTTCACTCAGCCTACACCAAAAATGAGTACGAGGTTAATTCCTGTGGGCAAAGGCGGCCGAGCGTAGAGCTAACCACTCTACCCCATCACGTGCCGAGGTTAACAATGGTAGAAGCCTTTACTTTCCACCCCTCCAAGGGCCTTTATGGCCTGTACGGAGGTGACTTTGCTTTTATAGGAAAATTACTCCTGACAAAATTTACTTAGAATATCACTTACAAAATGTTTTGTTCCATGCCCTTTTCCCGTTACAGTGAAAAGTAAAGACCCGATATCTGCCTGATGCAAGAATTAGAAACCACGGAAAATCTTTGCTGAGCTACTCATTACGGATTTCGAGTAATGCTGAATGCAAGCACGACCCGCATCGAGTAGCCACCTCCCTCGGTCTACCAATTTTATTGTCTTAGGCTCATTATTTATAGGAAAGAAGCTTGTAGTTGCCATTGATGCTTTCACAGCCCGTACTTATAGACATGATACTGTGACGCAGTTCTCTGCGAAACGTAAAGAATTTCACCTTCCTTTCTTGACACGGCATAAGCCCAAAAGCCAAAACAGACACAGTTCTCTGCGAAACGTAAATAATTTCACCTTATTTTCTTGACACGGCATAAGCCCAAAAGCCTATACAGTATCCTGTCTATAAGCTTGTAGTTTTACGTGAATGTTGTTATCGTGATCGTAGCCACAGAACGTCCAGTTTTAAGCGGATTCCGAACCACAAGGACTTGATGTTTTCTTTTATTTGGCTGGAATTTGAACCGTTGCTTTGGTGGAAAGCCAGTAATTATGCTGCTCGGCTTTCACATCCCACTCTGCTTAACTTGTCCATGTCAGTAAATTTATTGTAGGCTTTATGTGGCACCATGGATAGACGACAATCGTAGGAGCAATGAAAAGAAAGTTCAGATTCGCTGTATTCGTTACTCATTGATAGGATATTGCGCACGAGAACTGTGTTCGTTATAACTCACCTGTTTTAACTCATCGTCACATTATTTCTTGCTATTTTTTTGCGTGTGTAGGTTGTCGGTTTGATTTTGTAAGGGGGAGGTCCGTACTGCATGACCTTGCACTGCAACCAATTAAATCTGCTCTGCTTACCCCGCATGGAGGGGGTGAAGCCGTGTGTCGGTGCATAGCCTTCTCCAATCACATAATACCAATGTGTCCGCTCAAAGCTTAACGTCACCATCCGACGGACGAATCACCATTAACAACGTCATATGGCGTCACTTCACATGAGCATTGCAGAGATGTTTGGAACTGAATCCAAGCTTTTTTGCACGCGATCCCTGTTGGCCAACATGCTGTTAATAGTATTTTTTTTTTTTCCACCATGGTGTCAGACCATGCAGACTTGGCGCTTTAACGATTATGGCTGCCAGGCGGACTTGGTTCGTGGCTACACGTCCACATACATTTGATGACCTTTCACGTACTGAACCTAGATGAACAGTGCCGGGACACCCAACGCTTGAAAAACGTTGATATTAAGCAGTCGAAACACACTTGTCTGATGAATATTACTGCCATACTAACTATATACTAATACAAATCTTGCAGAACAGAGAGAAACATTAATTAGGCCATACAAATAAAAAAGATGGCAGCTACGTTATTTTGTATGATCATTATTCAAGAACAACCGTCTGCAGACTATTACTTATCACCAGTCAAATGTAGAATGAACTACATGTCGCCCGCGACTCTATTAGTGCTGACTTTCAAGTGTTCCATTCGCTCTATCGCATCTCACACAAAAATAAATGAATCTGAAGTTCTGGAAAGAAAACGTATGGACAGTCTCCGGTCTCACAAGGACGGAGTATAAACTAAAGCTTAATCACTGCCGTATTCATTTCTTTTCTATGTGTTTTTGTACCAAGATAAGGCATGTTTAATATTTGAGTGAAAGCATATGTAATAAATCTTCATTCTGATCTTCATTTGGAAGCCATTTGTTAAGAAAACACATTTATAGATAAAAGTGAGCCTGTTCTCATGTTTTCTTTGTATTTGCAAAAGTTGATTCAGTCTTCAAAAGCTGTTTCACAGGTTGTATTTACTAATACTTCTTACACCCTTGACATTAATTGCTCTCGCGATTTCATAAACGAAACATCGTTTTTCTTGTACTGCCTTTCCATGGCAGTCGTTAAAGAACGGATGCGTCTTGCCTTTACACCGCGCTAACGTGCTAATTAAGCTCCTTCTTCCTTTTAAACGAACAATCCTTCAACTCTAGCTGTTCTCTGATTATCTCGTAGCTTTCCCCAGCGTCATCGTTTTATATCTGGCTGTTTCTTACAAATGTGATCAAAGGCAGTTCCGTTGTTTACAAATTAATTGTACTACTCCGTTAAGACTTTATTACATAATAAAGAAAATAGAATCCGACCCTTGCATTAAAAGGTCTACACGTACACTGGCGGAGTTCACAGATTTCGTTTAACCTTTTGGAGTTTTATTTACCACAAAAATAAACATATCGGTCTCAGAGGGTTTGTGCTATTGACACTTATTTAGCAAGAAAGTGGCAATTTAAATTTAACAGTCTGCATACCTGCTGGCAATTTGGGTGTGAGTACTGCAGCATCGCTGGTCCAAACTTCCACGCGGGCATCTCTGGTTGGAAGTGCGCTAGCGCCTGTTTGACTTTTTACTTTTTCCTCCATTTTTCTTTTATATTGTGTCTCCTCCCTTCTTTGTAATGCGGACTTACTGTTAATTAATTAATGCTATTTGCATTACGCCCCACTAACTACTTTTACGGTTTTCGGAGACGACGAGGTGCCGGAATTTAGTCCCGCAGGGGTTATTTTACGTGCCAGTAAATCCACTGGCACGAGGCTGACGTATTTGAGCACCTTCAAATACCTCCGGACTGTGCTAGGATCGAACCTGCCAAGTTGGGGTGAGTAGGCCAGCGCCTCAACCGTCTGAGCCACTCAGCCCGGCCAGATTTACTGTTGGGAAATGCGCTGATTAGATACAAACTGTATCACAACCAGTGTTGCCAACTCAGCGGATTTTCCGCTAAATTTGGCGGATTTTTAAATGGAACAGCGGAAGCATTTTTCATTTAGCGGACGGCGGATTTTTGACGGATTTTCAAACTTCTATAAACGATTTTCAGCGGTAACAATATCACCTCTCATCACCATTAGAATAATAATCTAGAACTTACTACGGTATCATAGTCTGGTTAATACCGTTGTATTGAAGTTATGCTGCATACTACCACTCCTTTTCTAGACCAGTTCTGGCCCACTGCCTCAGTCAGAATTTGTTGCAGTCGTTACTGTACTTTTGATGACCCGGGTACTGTCGAGTTTTATATCGTGTTTCCTTTGACATTAGGTTCTTTTTGAAACGGTACGTCAATACGTGGAAAGAAAAGGTTGAAAAGTACAGTCAGATACTTCGCAAAGACTGGTTAAATAATTACACTTTAAAAGACTAGTTGGTTGAGCTTGCCAGTGATCCCATGGACGATGCATCTACTGCCAGTGCCATAAAAATGCGAAATTGTTTTACATTTCTTTCCGCACTTACCATAAACAATGAAAACAGTACCGAAAGTGGAAATGACTTTCGAAATAGATTTGAAAATTTCCGTATGTGCTTTGCTACTGTGAACTGTCAACATGTACTGCATTTTGAAAAGGAATAGTACAGTACCATGTGGCTTCATATGAAAACACAGGACCTCAAACCACGTCTGGTTCAGAGGATACAGTGCTGGGAGGAGGAGATGATGACCTCCTGTTCTAAATGTTGAGATAATCTCCTCTGTTAAAACAGCTGGTATATGCTATTTTGCTTCAGTTAGAAATTTAGCGGAATTTAGCGGATGTTCATCTAAAATTTAGCGGAGAAAAGATTTGTGGGTTGGCAACACTGTTCACAACAGACATCCCCCCTGTAAAAGGGACTGGTAGAATAACACACACGGCATCCCCTGCCTGTCGTAAGAGGTGACTAAAGGGAGCCCCAGGGGCTCTTAACTTGGGAACGTGGGTTGACGATCACGAGGTCTTTATATGACTCTTGGCATTGCTTCCGCTTGTACCAGGCTCCTATTCCTTGGTTCTTTTCCTATTCCGACGGTATTAGAGCATTCGAGGCTTAGGGAGTCTTTCATTTTCACGTCCTTCCTGGGCCTTTTCTTTGGCCGATACTTTCATTTTTCGAAGTATCGAAACCTTTCTGTTTCTTCTCTTCTGATTAATGTTTTTTAAGCTATTTGTTCGGGGCGTCGACCTATAGAGATCTTTTGCCCATACTTGCACCATGTGATATGAACCTCCGTGTAAATTGGAATGGAGGAAATGCAAAGTGTTGAATGCGAGGAAAGGAACGTTAAGGATGACACAAACACCCAGTCCCCAGGTCAGGGATATTAAGCGTTTACAAGGAAACCCTGGCTCAGCCGGGAATCAAACCCGGGGCCGCCGGGTGACAGGCTGACGCGTTGCCCCCTACACTGCGGGGCAGGACCTGATTAATGTTAATAGTGGATAGTTGCCTAGTTGTATTTCCTCTTAGTTCAATAATCACCACCATCACCATTATAACAGACATGTTTACTATCGTCCTATGTTGATTTTGTTGTTATTGTTGTTGTAAAACCTAAGCAGTCTTTCTGTCTTTCCATCTATTATCATACCTGTAGCAGTGGTTATAAAAAGAACAAGGAAAGCGAAGATTCGTCAAGTTTCGAGTGTCAAAACGGGACGATTTTAAACGAGTTACAGCGTATATTTAATGTGGACTTTTCTTAGTCCGCAACAACAAAGGAAAAAAGATAAAGGAAAAATGCAAAAATAAGAAAAATATTAAGAATAAATCGCTAGTGTGCCTGAAATTCGAGACGCCCATACGGAAACCCAGGACGCTGACCACGAAACCATCTGTGTTAGAGATACTCCCAAATTGCGAAGGGTTAGGAATATACAGGATGTCATACGAGGGCTGTACATAAAGTAATGACAATATTGAAGAACGCAATATTTAATGAACCAACAAGGGCAATTGCTTTACATTCCTTCAGTGTGGTCACTCGCAAAATCTATTACCTTTCGCCAAATATCGGAAAGCCGTTGGGGATCGATCGCAAGGCGTTCTCTGTTGATGCGAGCGACGGATTGCTCTACTGCGCGGAGTACAGATGCCACGTCAGGAAATCGACTGCCTCGGAGGAGTTCCTTCAACTTCGGAAACAGGTTGAAGTCTAAAGGACTCATGTCTGGTGAGTACGGAGGGTGTTCCAAGACCTCGCTGCAGTAAGAGCTTGACATTGTTTGCGACATGACAACGTGCGTTGTCATGCATCGTGATAGGGCGGTCGTCTCGCGATAAACGTGGACTTTTGCACCGCATAGCCGGACGCAAATGTCGCTCAAGAATTCGGCAATAGTAGTCAATGTTGATGGTTTGTCCCTCGTGCGTAAGAATGACAGCCTCGCAGTCATATGTCACAGTCAGCTTAACCATCTTCATCCCACTGGGTTCCTGTCGAAATTTCTGCGGACACCATTCATAAGATTGACGCTTTAATTCAGGCTTATAGGCCCGTGCCCACGTCTTATCAATGGCGAAAATACACTGCAGAAATGCGTCTCCTTCGTTGCGGTATCTGATCAAGGTAGATGCCAGCCAGTGCATACCGGTGCCAGTTCTGTACGTCGGTGAGTTGATGTGGAACCTAACGGGACGCCATTTTCGTCGTGATAAGACATTTCGTCCGTATGTGCCACACCGTTTCATGACTGAGACCAACCTCTACGGTACATTGATGGTCTACGGAAACGAGATCACTCACGATGTCTAGCTGATCCTTGAGAAATGGCCCTGTGCAGTGCAAATCCGCAGTCTCATTCCGATCCGCACGAAACGCCTTGACCCATCGTGTAACCGTCCTATACGGTAATGCATTCTCGCCACAGGCATCACGTAATGCTCGATAATATTAATTTCCACGGACAACCTCGATTTTAATCCATGAACGCTGATCGCATTTTGAAAACATGCTTTAGAGCGGTGAAATCGACATTCTTCACTTCAAAGCCACACAACACCACCACTCCCAACTAGATGCCCGTCATATGTATACTACACATCGGCAACAGCACCACCTGTTCGCCCCCATATCCTATTTGCGCATGACCAATCTCCTGCGAGTGTCTGGACAACTTTGCCACTACTTTGCTCTGGTATTTAAAGGATCATATCCTCGTTAAAGAAGGGCCAATGGCACGTATCTGTTTATTCTTAACATTGATTGATCTCCAAAAACTGGAACTTTATGCTAGTATGTTGATCATTCTTTGCATACTTTTGCCTGTTTCTGCTAGTATGGCAATATCATCAGCAGATCTTGTAGAGTGTACTTGTTTGCCATTAGTTCTGATCCCAGCTGCTTTCTGTTTCATGACTGTGATTGCTTCTTCGATGAATATATTGAAGAGATAAGGAGAGAGTGTACACCCTTGCCTAACTCCTCTTCCTATTTTGGCATTTCTCTTTGTCCCATTGATTTGAAAATCAGTGTTCTGCATTCTGTATAGATTTAGTATGAGGCGTCTATCTTTCCAATCAATTCCTGCCTTTTTCATGGTAGGAAAAACAGTTTCCAGTCGGTTCGGTCAAAAGCTTTCTCTAAGTCAATGAAGGTCACGTGTACTTTCCTATTCTTCTCAAGTCTTCTTTCCAGAATTAAACGTAATGCCAGACTTGCTTCCCTAGTACCCCTCCCTGATCGAAATCTAAACTGGTGATTATCGATATAACGTTCTTTCCTTTGATTCTGTTCTTGATGATGTTGAGCAGTATTTTTGCAGCATGAGACGGGAGAATTATAGTTCGATAATCTGAACCGTCCGTGGCATTCCTCTTTTTCGGTATTACAACAATTCTGCTTTTACTGTAGTCAGGAAGGACTACGTCACTCACATAGCAATCTGATACCAGCTAAAAAAAGCAACGTTTTGTATCGTCACCCGAGTGTTCTTGAAGTTCCGCCGGAATGTTATCTGGACCGGGTGCTTTCTTTTTTCCGGAGACTGTGTAGTGCTGCATTAAACTCAGAAGGTGTGATTGACGGACCCTTTCTATCTCGTGTACTTTTTCAATGTAGCTGGCTGTATTACTTACATCATTTCCTTCGTATAGATCTTCACTGTATTCTTTCCAACGATCACAAATTTCTTCGGTATTAAACAGGAGGTTTCCCTTTTTATCTTTGACTATGGAGCTTCTGGTTTTTGGTTTATGTTGTATGGTCCTGATATTGAAGTGTGCCTTTTCCACTTGTCCTCTGATTATGTCCCTTTCTATAATCTCACTTGTCTCCTTCATCCAATTCTCCTTTGCTTCGTGACACTTTGTTGTGATCGGATTTCTAATTTCTTTATTCCCTACTTTCCTCTTCTTATTTCTTTCATGAATAAGGGTTATGATTTCGTGAGTCATCCATGGCTTCCTCGACTGTAAATAACTGCCACTTTCCCAGCACTTTTTCAGCAGCCGCTGTTATACCATTCCTCGTTTCCTCCCATTTTGCACTGTCATGAAGAGGGTCTACTAACATTAGTTTTCATCTTGTATGCCTTCTGTCTGCCAGTGTTCTTTAAACTTTGCGTGATCCATTTATGCTGGATCGATATCATATTCTTCTTTAGCTTAATGTCACACTTGTCTAGTACGAGATTGCGGTGGCTGTCCACATCAAGTCCTGGATATCGGTGACTGGATTTAATCTGGTTTCGATATCTCTGTCTGACTAATATATAATCAATCTGATATCGTTCATTAACTCCAGGTGCTTTCGGTGTGTATCTTCTTCGGACAGGTACTTCAAAGAATGTATTTTGTTATGATCATGTCATGTTGTTCACAAAATTCGAAAAGTCTCTGACCTCTTTTGTTCATGTTCCCTAGTCCGAATATGCTGGTAATTTCAAGCTGTTATGTGAAGCAACACAGGCATTGAAGTCGCCCATTATGACCACATTATCTTTATTTCCTACGAGCTCTAACAAGCTTTCAGTTTGCTCGTAGACTACCTCTACATCTTCATCGGAACTGTTTATTCGCCGCCGTAGCGTAACGGTTAGCGCTATTACCTGCCGTCCTCGGAGGCCCGCATTCGATTCCCGGCACTTCCAGAAATTTGAGAATAGCAGGAGGGCTGGTATGTGGTTGAAATGGTACATGCAGCTCACCTCCATTGGGGGTGTGCCTGAGAAGAGCTGCACCATCTCGGGATTGAGGACACAAGATTAGTTACAGCTCACATCCAATGGGGTTGTGCCTGAAAATAGCTACACCACCTCGGATGAGGACATGAGTTTGCATCGGAACTGTTTGATGTTGGACAGTATAAGTGAATGATCACTAGATGAACTGGAGTGGCTTTCACTTAATCATCATCAATCCGTCACTTACATGATATGTGTTTATCACATGATTATAACATTTTCTCAGCAAGATAATAGCGACTCCATTCATTCCCGAATTTTCACTTCGACTGTCAATTATTCTAAATCCGTCCGAACGGAAGTCCCCATTTTTCTCACCATCTTGTTTCACATCAAGTGCTGTTTCTTGCATTGCGATTTTGATTTATTCTAGTTTTCCCATTCTTAGCAACGTTTTCACATTCTAAGCCCATAAATAATTACGTACTTTCCTGCAAGGATTTCGCTGGATGACGACCTGAGAGGCCTTGCAGCCAATCCCTCTCCTGCCGGATCTTAGGTTCCGAAGCCCATGATCATTATTTACAGTTTCGCTCACCCTTCTATCCATGACTGCTCATCTTGGGAGTTTGCTTGTGCAGTGGTTTCCCGTTGCCTTCTGCACATTAGGTTAACAGCCGCTCGTAACCTGGAGGAGAGACACTGTCCACAAACAGCCCACTATGGTTCAGACGCTTGCAGTTATGAATTCCAGTGGCATTACTTCGACAGAGGGTTAATCGCCCCATCGCCCTACTAAGAGGACTCCTCCGCCCGAAGCCATTGGTCCCCTTAGCTGGCTGGGTTATTTTCTGCCGCCCAGCAGTCGGCGTTGAGACGCCCTTGTCACACTGGGTTCAGTTACCGTAGCAGGATGTACCTGGACAGAGAGTGGTGTATATTATAACGATAGAAATACATAGATACTATACTATACATCTTTGGACTGTTGTGCTCAGTCTGCAAGCTTCTGTGAAGAGTTTCCACAATCATCTCTGTGGCCTCGTTTAGTTCTTAATCCCTTTTCTTTAAGTCATTCAAAAGCGAGTCTAACCATCGTCGTCGTCTTGTCCCTTTTCTTTCTTATCCTCAATGTCCGAATCCATTTTTTACTAGGTAACCTATACTCTTCCATTAGTCTTACGTGACCCCAACATCGAAACCAGTTTATATGCAGAGATACTGTATCTATCATGTTCATTCCCAATTTAGCCTTTATCTCCTCATTCCAAGTACCTTTCTGTCATTGTGCCCACCTTTTTGTACCTGCACAACTATACGTAAAATTATACGCTTGCTTGCTTCTTTCCTCGAAAATTCGTTATGGCTTTGAAGTGTTTTTTTTAAATATCTAGAATGGACAGTGTCTTGGGGATTATACCTTTCTTTTTAATTTGTTATTCAGAGATTGTGTGGTAAGATGTCGATCTAGTAGACACAATGTGTCTGTAATAATTCCTCTATGGCCATGTAGCTACTAGGATAGAACGGGATAAGCGCTCTACTTGATGGCTGACAAAAAAAAAATCCCGCTCTTGTGAAACCTGAGGACCTACTTACTGCCTTGCATGTCGATCGCATCACGTCTCGCTGTGTCGCTGTTATCGAACGGTCTCAGTTTCTGTGGCCAGCTGGATGTAGTGACCGGCGATAGGTCTTCAAACACAGGGGTGTCCATCACCTTCGAACATAGCTTTTAGTTTAAAGAAATGCTTGCACGTGTGGCGCCCCACTAGGTTATCATCCTGCGGAATTTGTTGGTCAGCATTGCATAGCACAACGGTCACATTAAATTGTGCACTTTGCTGTGCGATAAATTAGGAACACAGTGTGCACTTGTCAGTTATTTACCGAGCGAGTTGAATGGGTGGTATGGGCCAAATTGTTGTAACATTTCATTGGGGAGATGGTGGGTTCGAACCTCACCATCAGCAGCCATGAACATAGTATTCCTTTGTTCCCATTTTCACACCAGACAAATTCTGGGACTGTACCACTATTAAGTTACAGCTGTTACTTCTCCAGTCGTTACCTTTCACTGAATCATCGCCGAAAACCTATCTGATTTTGTGTGACTATAAAGTCTTGCAAAAATAAAAAAGTTCTTTCCCGTGCGTTTTCAATGCTTGATATTAACATTACAGCGTTACAACATTTGCTCAGAAGTATACTCATTGCTTGGGAGAAAGGTTCACCTAGACGTTGCTGGCCTAGTCAAGTGTCTTCTAAATAGTTAAATCAGGCGGCTCAGTGGTCGTCGGAGTGTACTTGCTGTTGGGTGTTCATTTACTTCCTGCTCCTCCTCCAGCCGACAGTGCGCGTTTAACACATCTAGCATAGATTCCGACGTTACGTTTTACTGAATCACAACACCCGGAACCCTGTCGTGCAGTCTGTGACTGAATTTTAATTAATTTTGTGGGATAAACACCAAATGTGTAATGAATGATCTTTTACATGCCATTATCATACGACATGGAGTGCCGAATGACCTTCACTTTTAGAAACTGGACTACGTTTGCCAGGTTTGAACCCGCGATCTGTGGGTCCGGAGGCGCACATTCTAGCACTGATCTGCAGGAGTTAGTCTGATTAATGAGCGTAGGAATCGTTATCACTCAGGGAAATTGGGTTAGATGAGAATGAAGTGGTCCAGCTCTCCGAACACACTCTCTTCCCCTTTTCTACTTGTCACTGTCATTGTTTCCCAAATACATTGTGTCGCAGTGGAGAAGTAGCTATCAGTTACGGTATGTTCTCCTTGCTCTCAGGTGTCCTTCTCCAATGGCTGACCCGAATTAAAGTCCAGTCTCTTTAATGGAGGAAGGGTTTCCAGATTTATTCCCTTAGCCAAGCCCTAAGATGAGCTTGGATTCTCCAGCGAATCCATTTAAAATGTGGGAAGGTTTTGATGAAAAGAATAAAATATTGCAACCGAGCAGAAGGAGTCTCGAGGGAACAACTGAGGAGAGAAGTGGGTTGTGATCCTCTTCTAGCTAACATTCTTCAACTCCAGGCTAATGTCGGGATTGTACCCAAGATACTGTGCACCATCGCCTCTGTACCAAAGATAGGTTCTAATTAATTACACATACACAATCTAGTACCAAAATAACGCTCGTCTACCAAACAGCTCCATCTACATATCGTCTAATTTTAAACGTCACTTCATGAAATTATTAATACACTTGTTCTAGGTCATTGCTCGAAATAACACTGCATCAAATATTCCTACAACTATTCCTTCCTGGTCACTGCTTCGAGGCTGTGGTATATGCTTCTGGTATTTACGAGTATTAAGAACACTTCTTCGTCTAGCTCGTTTAAATCAGCCGGCCATTATTTTTTTTCCAACAGTTGGTTTAAGTGAATGTGTGTGTGTTTTATATATTCAAATATTATGAACTGAGTGTATCTTAAATTATCTCTTGCACATTTCACTGTTTAAGGCAGGGCCTTTCAGGGTTCATGCGCCAGTACACTGCACGGCGCAAGGTGCAGGAGACGACTTCACTAGGTTGACCAGAGTGCAAACCACCACTCCTCTTTCCCTACATCTGTCTCACCCGTTCGGCCTGTCTCCGCCTTCTTCACCTTCTACGCAGATTCTTCCTTCACTGCGAAATTGTGACGTACCCACTTGGCCCACAGATTAATGACAAATTTATAACGTGGCGGGTCACTTTAATATTAAAATAAATAAATGATATGTCATGGTTTCTCCAGAAACAGTATCCCAAGGGCGCCAGTCTTCAAGCTTATGGCTTGAAAACAAAAGTAGATAATTAATAATAATAATAATAATAATAATAATAAATAAAAAATACGTAATGAGACTCAAAAAACTCCCAGGGGTGAGGTGAACGGAACACAAATCATTAAGTACACTAACTTGGAATTTAAGGATCATTAATAATCATTTCATAAAATACAAATTAAAACAGCTATTTATTAAGATGAAAACGTGACGTAACGGCGTATTAACGAAATCTGAACTTACGGAAGCAAAAGAAAAAGTGAATGAAATTAACTTTAAGAAAATGAACTGTTGCGCGAAGACTTGCAGTAACTTATGCCATAAGCTCACCAAATGTAGACTCTGTTGTCTTGAAGCTGAAGATGGGTGGATCTCTCGTACAGGCTGCCTCATCTGTTGTTGGATTCCATTCCTACATCCACATTTCCTGTCTTTAACACTTCCTATTGTACTCCTTACATAAAGTCGTAATGAGTCCTAATTTTAAGTGCAAAACCACCATGGGTTATGTTCATGGAGAGAATACACTTGTATTCTTCCGAATTACGGAACAGTAGCGTAGCTAAACTCATAATAAAAGCTCTCCTGCCCTATACCAGTCAGAACCGGTCTCCCGTTGACTACCTCTCGTCATTGAGATAACAAGTCCCAATGAGAGTAACTTTTGAGTAGAATATACTCCGATGCGAAGTGAACTAAGTTAAAATCTTCTCCGATGTGTAGACGTAGAATCGTAGTAAGAGTATCTTACAAGCGTGAGAATCAGAATCAGAATGTCCGAAACTCAATGTGAATCTGAATGTGAGAATGTTAGTGTCCTCTCCAGCCCTTGTCGGTGGTATATATTGGTTCAAAAGTCTCCTTCCATCAGCCCTATCACATGGTCCAGTAAGATTCGAGGTCTCATCCCTTCTCCGATGTACAGCTGTGAATCCATCACGTTGCTTCATTACGTTCATTCACATAGGCTGAACTTTCCCGCTGAAATAAAGCGTCTCGAAGCTGAGTTTGAAATGTGGGTGTTAATAATGTATCAACTGTCTTTTCATGAGGTGGAGAGGGTAATATCTCTCGTAACCTCGATGACGTACTTTTCCTGGAACTGGGCTGAAATTAGCCTGCTGACTCTGGTCACCTCACAACGGCTATTGGAAAATTTACTGCAAGTTATAAATATGCGTGATGTTGAAATACTTTACCCAATAATTTGTTCGTACAGAATACGTTATAGCCGCGATACAAAGAAATGAAATGATGATTGAAATGGATGATAAAAGCCCTATATATATACATATTAATTTAAAATGACCTATCAGTGATTAAATATATACATATTATCAATTAAATATATAGTTCAATAATTAAAAACATTCAGTGATGTCCCAAACATCACAAAATGTTCATGTGCGGTGAGCGGAGACACTGTGTTGTTTGGGACAATGTTACAGGTGTTAAAATACTCTTCAGTTTGGTTTGAGCACACAATTTATCTTCTCTAGCTCTTCTTTTCCTTGTCTTTTACTATTATACCAGGCCAGAGTAAAGTGTAGCTTCCACCGAAGTCCCAGTCTCATCCATGGCTGTGAAAATATGGAAGCTGCTGGGGTATAGGTTGTGCTGAGTAATGACATTCAGAGCACGACTAGTGCATCTGAGTGTTATGAAAGGTGTTGCTCATAGGGTTAGTCGTGCTGCAATAGCACTTTCTGACCCAGTGAGGAAAGCAGTGGCAAACTACCTCACTCCTCATCTTGCCTAGCACGCCTCATTTTGGTGCTGCCATTGGTTTTTGCGGTTTCCTTATAACCACATAACCTTTGGTGGTGCTATTTGAGGATCCAACCAGCCTCTGGGCTGATGACCTAACAGACAGACAGACACCAGTAATGTCTGGAACAAGGCATCGGCTGACAGCAATAACTGAGAGCGTTCTTTAAATTACTATCAGAAATACTCGCACACAATCTAGTTTTCGTACAAGTCAAGACAGAAAAAAAAAGCGTTCATATATGCATGTGGAACCAAACATAGAGATAATCTTAGCTGCTTCTCGATGCAGCTTAGGAAAATCATACTTCGACAAATTCTCGTAGAATTCGAGCAAAGCCTTCGTATTGAAAAACAGATCTTTTTGATGATCACTTAATTATTGTCCCACAGATTAAGCATTTGGCTTTATAGTCACGACTGAGAAAAAATACGAGAGTTCCCAGTTGGATTGAAATGGATTTTCGGAAGTCTTTGCTTTCTGTGAAACAGGTTGCTCCATTATTTTGTTGTCTTGCGCTTATCTATTTCACCATAAACAAGCCGTCTATCACCGAACGCTTTGTCGCTCTCAGTACATTACACCATCCGAGTTAAGCCGAGTCGGACCGTTGCACAGTGCACGGAGCCTCTGCGCCTCGGTTTGAACGCGTGAGATTTCGGGCGTTTGAGAGTCCCTGGTTTAAGGTTATATTGTTTCCTTAGGAATAGAGTTAGTAACGCACTAACATAAACATTCCGTTTTTCCTTTATGCCTCGTATTGATTAGTCAGCTGCCTCTGTGAATCAGTGGCAGAGTGTCGGACTCCGAATCCCAAGATAGCGGGTTCAAGCCCGGCAGAGGTAGTCGGTTTAATGAAGGGCGGAAAAAAAGTCCATTCGACACTCCATGTCGTATCAAGTCGGCATCTCTGGTGAAACATTTTGTGTTCAGCCGACAAAATTAATTAAATCTCAGTCATAAACGCCCAAGTGAGATTCGGTTTACTCTAGTAGGCCTAGAGTAGAACGGAACGTCGAAATTGACGAGCAGACAGCCAGATGGCGTCAAATTAAAATCTCTGCACACGGTAGCTGAGGCCATACGATTATTATTTATTATATTAATTAATTAATATTTCTTAAGCTAGTTACTAGATAATGTAGTATTAACTTGGTATGAAGTATTAATTTAGATATTATAATATTATCTATATATTAAGAGTTTACTAAAAGCAGCTTCGGCCAATCCCCACGTCCGTTCTACTGGACCTATTTGCTTCATTTTCGTTTTCATCTCTGCGGAATTACCTGCCGGTGAGTTATGAGACATTAATAGGTCTCTAAGTTGAATCAGATTTGAGTAATCATAGAATGAAGTCATTAAGTGATCACTCCAGTAATTGCAGGCGAAGGCCTACACTAGACCGCAATACAATATGTACTTGGTAAGTTGCGTACAGTTAAGGAGCAATATATTTACGTAAAAATATCGGCGAAGTTGAACGATTAGAAATGACGGTGAATGTAGACAAACCTGCAACTTCAACCAAACTTGGTACACATATGACTTGATAATATCTGGAGGGAAATACTGTGGAAGTAAGACAAACCTAGCACCCCTACGGGTGGAGTGGGGAGGGAGTAAATATTATCGAAAACGACCTATATTAGCGTGTAATCCATAGGTTTTTGGGCCACTGGGATGAATAGTGACACTCTGGGTGACATTTAAGTCTGAGTTCAGACTCTGTCGGTATGCGAGTCATAAGCGGTGAGAAAAAATGTCCAAAATGAAATATATCAGTACTGAATTTAGAGTTTTGTGGTTCTCTAGGCTGATTGGTGACAGTTTCAATGACACTTGGAACCGTATAAGTCATATCTAGAGCGCTACGTGTAAACGCATACAGTTATCACTTATTTTTATTATTTGAAAGATCAGTATTACTTCCCAGACAATTTGGGTTGCCACAAGTAAGAAGTTCCACGCGAAACAAAATAATCAAAAATTAAACTTCAAATTAAAAATAGTTCGTAAATACCAAGCGAGTGGCAGCGCACGTAGCTGTCAGCTTACATTCGGGAGATAGTGAGTTCGAACCCCACTACTGGCAGCTCAGAAGGTTGTTTTAGCCTATATGGCTTCCTATTTTCACACCAGAAAAATGCCGCGGCTCTACCTTATTTAAGGCCACGGTCGCTTCCTTCCCACTCCTAGCCTTTATCTGTCCCATCGTCGCCATAAGACTCGATGTGATGTAAAACAGTACTGTTTGAAAAGTTCGTAAATTATCAGTCAACGTCACAATAAAGAAATATACAAAAAAAACAACACATAATTAACAAGTAATTCAAATTCTAAAAGTAAACATAAAAAAGTACTCGAGCAGCGCATGGAGCAATTTCAAGCCAATATCTATTTATAACGCATGCTGCGGAGCAACGCGGGTTCTCTAGTGGTTTATTATTATTATTATTATTATTATTATTATTATTATTATTATTATTATTATTATTATTATTATTATTATTATTATTATTATTCCTGTCTAGAAAGCCAAGAACCCCCTGCGGATGGGGGACGCACATGTAGAATACACCCGCGGTATCCCCTGCCTGTCGTAAGAGGCGACTACAATGGGCGACCAAGGGATGATTGAATTAGAACCATGAAACTACTCTTGATTCGTACCATCATGCGGGGAACACCGTGGGTTGCATGTACTTGCGCGTAATATCACTAAATTGGTACGAAATATGTTTGTGATTAGTTGCAGTAAAAAGCCTGGCCTGGTGGATTCCAGTACCCGTGCGTTGTACCCATGTGGGCAACACCGCGGGTCTGGGCGTAGCCTGTGAGTTGTACCGCTATATGAGCGGCACCGTGGGTCAGCGTTGCCTGTGATTGGTACCCACTATGTGAGGAACACCACGGGAATACCGGCGCCCGTAACTAGTACACCTAGGTGAGGGAACTTACCGGTTTGCGTTGGCTATGAGTGGCGCTATTGTGTGAGAAACACCATAGGTCTGCGTTCCCTGTACGAATTGCAATACTTGTGAGTAGTACCATCTTGTGTGGAACACCGTGAGACTTCGCTACTTTTTATTAGTACCCCAACATGAAAAATACCATGGTTCTACTTTACTCGCGACATGTACCATTATGTGGACCTTAGACGTGGATTTTGCACCCCTTTAGTCATCAAGCATCATTGTGCTTTCTAAGTGGTCCCTTGGTCTGTAATACTATTATTTACGATCTTTCTTGAGTCTAATCCACTGTTTTTCCTTTCTTTGTTTTTTGTTATTGTTGTTTTTTTGGGTTCATGTCGATCCATTCATTCTTCATGACGTTTTTTATTTTTATTTTGGTCAGTGGATGAATTTGAACTTTTCGTTATTTCATTTCGTACCATTAGGGGCGATGACCTCGATGTTAGGCCCCTTTAAACAACAAGCATCATCATCATCATCATCATCATCATCATCAGAAAGCCAACAATAACGGCCAAGAGGATTCGTCGTGCTGACCACACGACACCTCGTAATCTGCAGGCCTTCAGGCTGAGCAGCGGTCGCTTGGTAGGCAAGGCCCTTCAAGGGCTGTAGTGCCATGGGGTTTGGGTTATTATTATTATTTTTATTATTTCTTTTTAAATGCATTTACCATGCAGGTTTGTTTTTTCCCTCGGACTCAGTGAGGGATCCCACCTCTACCGCCTCAAGGGCAGTGTCCTGGAGCGTGAGACTTTGGGTCTGGGGATACAACTGTGAAAGGGCACCATTACCTCGCCCAGGCGGCCTCACCTATGCTGAACAGGGGCCTTGTTGGGGAATGGGAAAATTGGAAGGGATAGACAAGGAAGAGGGAAGGAAGCGTCCGTGGCTTTAAGTTAGGTCCCATCGCGGTATTTGCCTGGAAGAGAAGTGGGAAACCACAGAAAACCAGTTCGAGGATGGCTGAGATAGGAATCAAACTCCCCTCTACTCAGCTGACCTCCCGAGGCTGAATGGAACCCGTTCCAGCCTTCGTACCACTTTTCAAATTTGGTGGCATAGCCAGGAATCGAACCCTGGCCTTTACACTAAGCACTACACCACAGAGGCGGACCATTATTATTATTATTATTATTATTATTATTATTATTATTATTATTATTATTAATATTATTATTATTATTATTAATATTATTATTATTATTATTATTATTATTATTATTATTATTATTATTATTATTATTATTATTATTATTATTATTATTTTCAAAACTTGCAGACAATAACCATAATATTAAAAATGATATTGTAAAAATCTGAACGAATTGTGTGTGCCTCACAAGTGGAGGGCTATTTTGGTTTTAATGAAGGGCTAATCCTCAAAACCAAAATAGCCCCGTTCGAGCGATTTTGCCAATGGGTGTTTTTTTTTGTTCAAAACTTAACGTTTAGAATCTATCCTCAAAATGTTGTAGTTTTATTCCCGCAGATTTGTATCTGTGGCGTAGTCGCTAGCGCATTGGCTTTGGGAATTGAAGTTTCCGAGTACGAATCTGACCTTATTCAATTTTTATTTCTTTTCCTTTAATTGTCTTTTACAATAATTTTTAGCTTCCTTTTTCCTTCCTTCCTTCCTTCCTTCCTTCCTTCCTTCCTTCCTTCCTTCCTTCCTTCCTTGCCTTTTTGCTCTATAAAACGTAATATACTTTTTCTGCTTACACTATTGATAAATGTTAACAAAATATACTCCAGCAAATAAATAAATTATGGAAAGTAAAAGAAAAGGGATGTATCAGTAAAAGCAAAAAGTGTGGACCTAGTTCGGACTCGAACGCGAAACCTTCAATTCCTAACGTCAATGCGGTAGTGACTACGCCACGGAGACGTCTTAAATATCTGCGCGAATAAGACTACAGAACTTTAAGTATAGATTTTGAACGTTCTATTTTGAACAAAATAAGGCCCTTTGGCAAAAACGCTCGAGCAGGGCTAAATATTTTTTAATGAAGGGAAAATCCTCAAAATTTGAACACTCGTGTACAAAACCACATGGCGACCTTCCCTTGTCAGTGCAAAAGTGCGCCAAGAGGTCTGATTTTTCCACTTTATTAAAAAAAGAAGTACAGACACCACAATCGCGCGGGATATCATACCTCTTTCCTTCCTTCCTTCCTTCCTTGCCTAGTCTTGCCTTTTTTGTTCTATTAAACGTAATATACTTTTCTGTCAACTTTCTCTCCCTCTTGTAATATAGTACTAATTTATTTCTTTTATTCCACCTTTCTTCTGCGTCTCTTTCCTCTTTCGTGAGGAAACGGGGTGCTTGTTCCGTAAGACCTGGCGCAGACACCGCTCTTCAGTCTTAAATTACTGTGTTCGAAATTACCATGAACGTGGTGAATTCAAGTTTAATTGATGCAAAAAGTTGTTCTTCAGAAAGAATACCGTTGCACTGGGTCGGTTTCTTCCTCCGAAAGTTTTATAAGAAACATATGCCTGACAGTAATGCTGTAATTTACTTTCTGCATGGGATTTATGACACTTTTTGCTTGTGTTATTAATGAGGATACTCCCCAAGCCTTCCTTCTGGTGCTACTAAAAGCGTTATACAGGTCTCCCGGATACAAGTACTAATACTGAGCAGTAAGTTGGCCACGCGTCAATCCTATAGTTAGCTCGAAACCTGGAGATGGTGGGTTCCAGCCTCATCATCGGTAGCCCTGAGGATTGTGTTCCATGGTTTCCCATTTTGATATCAGGTAAATGCCTGAGTTTTGTCTTCATTAATCACTTGAGTTTATTCTTCATTAATCACTGATTTCTCAGTATTGCCGCCGCTGTTCGCATCCCGATGAATGTAGAATTTTTGAAGTGACAAATCGCATTCCTGTGATTCGGATTCTTCATCTAACTGATAATTCCGTAGCTATGACCACGAAATCAATAGTCTTGTACAGTGATCATGAGAGGCGCACAACACACCTTTTTTTTCTACTCAGAAGCGTTCAACGTGTAAAGCCACAGGCATACAGTATAAAAGCGCACCTCACAATGAAGTATATGAAAAGCGTACTCGAATTTTCCCTCCCACTTGCTTTAATGAAGAGAAAATCCTCAAAATTTGAACACTCGTGTAGAAAACCACATGGCGACCTTCTCTTGTCAGTGTAAAAGAGCTCCAAGAGCTCTGATTTTGCTACACTTGCAAGCGTACATGTGAAGTATTGCTCGCAACAGATGTAGTTTAAATTGTGTGCGCGGTCTTGTATCCTTCCTGTAATACTTAGTATTTGTGGAAATTAATTAAAATATGTTAATATAACGTAAAAAGCATCGTTAACCGATATCATCGTTTTCAAGTTGAGCAAACCAAATTTATTTTAAAAACCCTTTATGTTTCACTCTTCAGGGCATGCTTAATGTATGCATATGTTAACTCCCGCTTTCTTTTGCGCTGCTTTTGCTAACAGCTTGACTTTTCAAGCATGTTTCCCTTGAGAACATCTAAGTGAATTGTCGAATGTTATTTATGAAAATTATCTTTAAGATGTTTTTGAAGTGACTCAGCTCCATTAGTATTTCGTGGAATGTGATCAGGAGGAAGAGCCCACAGTACAAGGGTAAATGAACTATCTTCAGTCACGGAAGTTTAAAGAAAAAGCTTTGTTCACTTTTGGCACAACACTAACAAGTTCTACAGATACTTCTTCAGTTTCAATGGATATTAAATAAGGCAACACGAAGAATGTCTTCTTCTTCTTCTAGTGGTTTATCGTCGCACTGACACAGAATGTTTTCAGCGACATCCCCTGCATTAGGGAAATGGGCAGCCAGATGGCTGCTGACGTTGAGATCTGAAACCCACCGACTACCGAATGCCAACTCACAACCAATCTATCCGTAGCACACAGCCAACTCCGTAAGTAAGAGTGATTTCAATCATTTCACTCGTCTTACTTCACGAGCTAATCCTAACTCTAAAATGCGACCGAGCGAGTGGCTGCGTGGTTTGGGGTACGTAGCTGTCAGCTTGCATTCGGGAGATAGTGGGTTAGAATCTCACTGTCTGCAGCCCTGAAGATGGTTTTCCGTGGTTTCCCATTTTCATACCAGGAGCTGTACCTTAATTAAGGCCACGGCCGCTTCCTTTCCACTCCTAGCCTTTCCTATCCTATCGTCGCCATAAGACCTATGTTTGTCGATGCGACGTAAAGCAAATTGAAATAAAATCTAAAATTCGACGGTACCAGCTCTGTCCTAAACGAAATTGGTAAAAGTGAAGCGTTGTGTTTCGAAATACTCTTTTTATTTCCTACTTGTGCAGCCATCTCAAAATCTAAAACAATTGACAACTTCATGTTGTGACCGCGTAATTGGTCCATTTTTATGAACGTTCAGAACTCCTAAAATATTCGGGATATCGACTTTGTGCGCTTTCGATGCGGACTCGTTACGTAAAACTAGAAGCATGCTTATGAAGTATGTTGTGTGAGAAAAGAGGTGGAAACACACGGTTATGAACCGAAGACTCTCGGCCCTGATGTCTCATTGAGTGACAAGGAATTTCAGTGTCACTTTTGGAGCTGGCTGTTACCATATCTTACGTAATCACTATCTTCTTTGTCGTGAAAATGTCATCTGCTTCCTTTGGGAAGGACCGCTAGTAAGTTGCGCATTTCCCACTGGGTCTAAGTGGATCACGGTCTGGCCAGTTCCCACAGGAGTTGTAATTAGCTTAGATCGTGCACGACAACAAGACTACCGTGCAACGAGAAAATTAGATAATAACCGTGCCTAATACAAATTTGTAACGCGTTGCGGTGCACTCTTCATAGCGTTATACAGCCACAAAAATCACTCTGCAGATGAATTTCCCGTTATAGTTGTGGACTACTTGGAAAATAATTACATTTCAATGCGGTTGAATCTTATCTAGAATTTAGGACAATGGACGAACTAATCGAAATTTGTAATTGCAACTTTCGGAAAGACCTCCATGTAATTTACATATATGTGTTAATAACAATGGCCTGAAAATGACGAATGCCTACAGGATTCAAATCTTTGTGAATTCTAGACGAGTGCATATTGCACCAGAATGACCACAAAAGAACCACAGGATTTTCCTGGCGTAAGACAGCGATATCTTTTGTCATAAAATATTCGAGATCTTCAACTATGCAAGTGAGCCTGGACTGTAAGTTATCCTTGTATCTGTTGTATAATTTTAAAAAATCTATTTATATAAAAATGGATATGTGTACGTATGAATGCATGTAATGGAGTAATTACAACCAAACTTGGTACTCATATGACTATCAGGAGACCAACGTCCGCCTTCGTAGCGTAACGGTTAGTGTTATTAGCTTCCGTCCTCGGAGATCCGGGTTCGATTCCCGGTACTGCCAGAAATGTAAGAATGGCAGGAGGGCTGATATGTGGTTGAAATGGCACATGCAGCTCACCTTCATTGGGCGAGTTTTTGTCCGGCTCTATGGCTTAATGGTTAGCGTGCTGGCCTTTGGTCACAGGAGTCCAAGTATGAATGCATGTTTGTTTGTGTGTATGTTCCAGCATAACTTTCAACCAACCGTGGTACACAAATGACTTACGATCTGGAAAAAATTACTATGGGGGGAATTATAAAATGTACAGAAAGAGGGTTGAAACATAAAAATAATAGAAAACTATAAATATTATGTACAGTCCATAGTTTTCGGGGTCGCTGAGGTGAATAATAACACTCCGGATGTCGTTGAAGTCGAAGTTCAGCCTCCATCGGCACGGAAATGAGAAGGCCTGAAAATGAAATTGTCCAAAATGACCGAAATTACAGATGTATGTTTGTTACTTTCAGCAAACCGTTATACAAATTTGGTACACATATGACTTACTGTCGGGTTAAGACATCCCTAGCACCCCCAGAGGACGGGTGTGACGTTGAAATAATAATGTCTAATCCATAGCTTTTTGCGTTGCTGAGATGAATAGTGACATTTCGGATGTCGTTTAAGTCCATGTTCATCCTTCATCGGCATAGAGGTGACAAGAGATGAAAATGAAAATGCAAAATGACCGAGATTATGGATTTAATGTTCCAGAACAGATCTCAACCAAACTTGACACACATATTACTTAATCTCTAGAAAAAAATACTGTGCGGTTATGACACGCCCCTAGTACCCCCAGGGTACGGGTTGATATAAAAATATCGAAGACGATCAATATTAGCGTCCAATCAATAGTTTTCGGTGTCACTCAGATGAATAGTGACACCCCGGATCGTGTTTAAGTCAAAGTTCATTTCCTCACTGGGGTGTGGGATGGTGGCGACGGGGGGGGGGGGGGGGTGGCGACGGGGGGGGGGGGGTGTAAAAAGAAAACATCTAAAATAACCGAGATTGTGAAGGTGTGTTCCAGAACAGTTATCAACCAAAAATGGCACACATATGACTTAGTATTGGATAAAAATACTTAGGCGTAAAGATACACATACCACCCGTAGGATCTGAGTGGAAAGGGGATGAAATATAAAAATAATAGAAAACGTCCAATATTAATGTAGAATCCATAGTTTTAGGAGTTGGTAAGATGAATAGTGACACTCCGGATGAATAGTGACACTCCGGATGTATTTTAATACCAATTTCAGACCCCAGCAGCATGGAGGGTGAGAAGGCGTGAAAAAGGAAATGTGCAAACTGACCGAGATTAAGGATGATAGTGCGTATGTTCTAGCATAGCTCTGAACCAAGCATAGTACACACATGACTTACAATTTGGAGGAAAACGTGTGGGGTAGGACACTCCTACGGGTGTGGTTGGAAATGGGTAAAATGAAAAAATAGTAGAAACGACCAAAATTTGGGATAACTAAGACGAATAGTGGCAATCGTTGAAGTCCATGTTCAGTCCCCATCGGCATAGTGGTCTAGAAGGGTGAAAGATAAATTATCCAAAATTACTGAGATTACGGTTGTATGTGTTTATGTTCAGGAATAGCTCTCAACTAAACTTGGTACACATATGACTTACTACCAAAAATGTACTGTGGAGCAAAACACCCCTAGCACTCCTAAAGGAGGGGGTGAAATATAAAAATAAACGAAAACGGCTGATGCTAATGTCAAATCCATTGTTTACGAGGTCGCTCAGTTGATCTGTGATACTCTGATGCCAGTTAAGTCATACCTTCAGCCGCAGTCAGAATGGAGGTTGAGAAAGGGTGAAAATTAATGTAAAAATAATCGAGATTATGGATGTATGTGGGTGTGTTCCAGAATAGCTCTCAACGAAACTTGGTACACATATGACTTACCATCCGGAAAGAAAAATACTATGGAGGTGAAACATCCCAACCCCCGCTGGTGGATAATGGGAAGCTGGGTTGAGATGGGGTTAAAAGTAAGTAGTCTAAAATGATGGAGATTAGTGTTGAATCCACTGCTTGTGGGGTCGCAAGGCTGATTACTTACAGTCTCAATGACAGTTGGAATCGTGTACAACATATCTGCAGCGCGACGGGTAAATACATATAGATATCACTTAATATCTTCCCAGTCAGTTGGAGCTTCCACAACGACAAAGTTTTACTCGAATATTAAATAAATAAATAAACTAAAACTTTAAATCAAATACATCTAAATAACTCTAAAAGTACATAGTTCTGTAGATCGTAAAATTTCATTCAATATCAATATCTCAAAAAAAGAATTGTATAATAATTTACTTCACACATATTAAAAATCTCAAAGGTAAACATACAAAAAATATCCGGGCAACGCCGAGTACTACAGCTAGTATTATTATATTTTTCTTTCTTCAGGGATATGTTCACCGATTGCGTAACGTTTTATCAATTATTCAGCTCGCACATCAGTTTCTCTTTATTACAATAAAATCATAAAATTGATTTCCCAAATAACTCAGCTACCTACAGTTAATGGCAACACAGCAGAAACGGATATAAATTAAAAGCTATTCATGTACTGTAGATACGGAAGTGGCGGAAACAGAAGCTCACTGAAGACCTCCAGATGAATGGACTCCTAACGCCGGTCAGAATACTATCCATCGTCCCCATGAGGATTTCGTTTATCAAAACTCATGAGAACTCATCTTATAAATAAAGTTGTAGGGGGTCCGCTGTCTGTAATTTCGTTTGTTTTGCCAATTTTTTAGATATTTATCCGTTTTAGGTCAACTCAAGACCGAATCGGTGGTTTTTACTTTTCGTGTCTGTTTGTCTGTTTGTTTGTTTGTTTGTTTGTTCCACCATCACGGCAAAACGGCTGGATAGATTTCAACCAAACTTCATATTTGATCGATATACATGGCAAGGAAGCCGAAACAGTTTATCTCAATAGTGTGTACCCATCACACCAGAACCTAGAATTGAAGCCGAGACCTTCGGGACCGGAGTCTCGAGCCTTACCCTGGGACAAAAAAGGAAGCGTGAAATATTACAAAGACATTTATAAACTTAGTATTATTAACTGGGATAAATTAAATTTATTAAAGTAAAAAAGAGGGTATTTTGCTCATGATATAACAAAGTAATCGCCCATATTTACGAAGTGAGCAGTAAGTATCATCGATATAACGCAAATGTTCCACGGTTAAGGATACATTTGACATACATGCATCATCTTGCTCCATACATAATAAGATTTCTAAGAGAGTGATTATCTGGACGAAAAAAGAAACCACTATGAGAACTAATTAAATAGTCAAAGCAGCATACAGATCGATTTTAAGATTATAAAATTTTACTTTCACTAATCGTAAGACTACTACTCCATATACTTCAGTATTTAAAGCTTCAATTCAACAGCTGTGTTCCTCCAACCAACGTTTCAACTTTATAATGAATTTTCCCCTGCCATCAGTCACAGATATCGATTCAGAAGTTTAAAACAAACATCTGGGGCGGGTGTGCGTTACTGCCTTCTAAAGTTGCATCTCTTCTAGCTCTTTAAATATAGCACACAATCTCGAGACAGAGGATGCAAAGTCAAAGACCCATTTCTAAGCTGTTCACCACGAAGTACCGTCTGCGGACAGGGTGAATCCAACAATAACGCACAGCGAGTTCTTCTATAAGAAGTACTGTACATTCAGTCGAATAAAATTATGCCCTATCCTCGTTCTGACATGAGTATATTCCAATAATAATAATAATAATAATAATAATAATAATAATAATAATAATAATAATAATAATAATAATAATAATAATAATAATACAGTGAAACCTTCTCATTTACTGACATCGAATGGACGTAATCATTTTTCTGTATCTGGAAGGTATACTTTGTGGGAAGGAGGGTGCCCAACCTTAAATGAATAACATGATTTATATATAGGTCCACCTTCCCCCTTTGAATGTGAATAATGTATTATCAGCATAAATGCTTTAACACTTTGAATTACAAACGATCAAAAGAAAGGAAAGTAGCTTATTCTATACAAGGCCTAAAATAAGTTATTCAGTATTCAAAGTTTACAATATTAACTCACGAATAATGTGCAGTCCGGCATTACGAAGTTCCCTTAAAACATTCTGTCAGTCTGTTTGTCGACTATACTTTGCACTATGTTCTGTTCAAAAATAGCAGCTGCCCATTCTCACCGATGCGCAGGTCGCCTATCAGGCGTCAACTCGAAAGACCTGCACTAGCCCTTTCCGGAGGCCGCACGCCATTTTAAAAAGAAATTGCTCTAATATCGTACTCCAGATGCCTTCAGTAATAAGTATACGTCATTGTGTTACTCTGATGAAGCCGTAAGCCGATATTCTTGAAGACTGTGGCCCAAAGAGTTTAAATCCAAAAATAAAGCAGTCCCGTGCTGAAAGTTTTGTTCTGTGTATAGATTCTGAGTACATAAATATGTGCTTGATGTTTTCTATATTTATATCAGCATTATTTTATTTTGTAGTTAATCGCTAAATAGTCAAAAATACAACTCGAGTTCCAGTTTCTCTGTATATAAATCTGAAGATCTTGTTATAAAACAGCGCAAGGTTAATGGCAAAGTGTGTGTTGGAGAACTGCATCTTAAAGAGTAAGACAAGAAACCTACATAGGATCACAGCACGATACGAGGCATACGACGTTTCAGACTTTCTACGTAACTTAAGGCTACGGGTCACCTCTTGTCAAATTCTAGCCTGTACCTTGCGGATTCCTGTCGTTGAAAGGTCCCCCGTTCGATCTAGCCGGCGCGGCACCTGGGCGAAGTGCCAATTTCTCCCTCCCTAGTCGTTGCGAAGATTGAGTGTGACAAATGCCGGGGCACTACCTCACGTCGGTCTAGAGGTGAGATCAGGATTGTAAATCACTAATTACATAAGTATCGTCTTCAAAATTATGGATTTTATGTACCAATCTAATCGTACGTTTTAATGAGGAGAAGTATGTTATTACTCGCCGTCAGGATAATGACGAAATTACAAGTTGGCATGGCATCGTCATTCAGTAAGCATCAGGGCGAGACGGGAACTGCCTGAAATTATCCTAGAAGGGGGTATTTTCTAACGTGAGGCTCATATGACCGTTCAGCTAGAGCCTCCATGGGTTTTTCGGTATGCTTCAGCAGAGTTATTGAAGTCTCAGGCCAGGGAAGCTGTGAGCTCGCATCCGGGAGATAGCGGGTTCGAACCCCACTGTCGGCAGCCCTGAAGATGGTTTTCCGTGATTTCCCATTTTTACACCAGGCAAATGTTGGGGCTGTACCTTAATTAAGGTTACGGCTGCTTCCTTCCCATTCCTACGCGTTTCCCGTCCCATCGTCGCCATAAGACCTATTTGTGTCGGTGCGACGTAAAGCAAAAGAGCAACCATTACCACCTCAGTAGATTACTGTGGAGAGGAATTACTTCCACATGGTTTCTTTTCTTAGCATCTGCATCATGATAATCATCAACCACCTGACCACACTAGGGCAAAGAACTAGAGAAAATCGCACAAAGTGAACGCATGTGCGATATTGTCAACAGTGTTCAACATTGTCGTATGTTTTGCCAGTTTCCTACAACCTAATATCGTACATTGTCCAGTACGAAACTCTGAATTATCGCATACCTCCATACATTGTACAGGCTGGCATCCCTGGGTATGATCCCAATATAAGTCTTTATGAGGAAAATGGGAAGTAGGCCTACATTTATACACCATGAACATTTCCTGCGTCTTTCTCCAATGACCTCAGATTTTCACCACCATAGCATGGAAGCTCTCACCTCAATATCCGAGCAATTGGAAGTAAGATGAGATCGTCCCATGTGTATTCCTATGAAACGTGAAGTATCGTTGATAAGAGTGGAGCGTTTTTAAGTTCGACTCCTTAGCAGATGGTTAGCTTAACGGCATTCGCTTTAGTGGGCTCCGGGTTCATTACCAGCCTCGATGTCTGGGTATTTGTGTTAATAAACATCTCTTCATTTACACACATCATACTACACGGCTAACCACCACAGGAATACAGTTGTTGGATACATCCCTCTACAGAAGTTTAGTGTCAAGAAACGCACCCCATCATAAATTCGGTCAGGTCTCCAAGTACGAACACATATTGCACGCTACCCCACTAGGGTATGGGAAAAGCAGCAGAGAAAGATTAAGTGAAACATTTATACCCGAAATCTGCAACACCAGAAAGCGATTTATTGGTTATCTGCTGCCCTCTAACTCAGTCCAATGATTTCTCAGTAAACAAATCAAGAGACAGAAGAACTACAAACTGCAGTGAGCCATTTCATTTGAGAATCAGCAGGATAATTTCAGTCATATACTGTACTTGTGAAATCCTTTATCAATCAATCACCACTAATCTACATGTAGGGCTATCGTCCAGATGGCAGATTCTCTGTTAGTTGTTTACCTAGTCTTTCCATAAATTATTTCAAACAGTTTTGATATTTATCGAACGTTAAAAAATTATCCCAAGTCAAATACACTGATAAGCAACAATTGAATTAGAGATAGCTGCTGTTTTGGAGAAATGGTGCTGTGGTCGGTCCGACGAATGTAACATTACTGTACGTGACTTGAGCGCAGGATGGGATTTCAGTTCATTTGATCGCAGCTAGATTGCCGGTACCAGATGAATAAGTCATTCCTTCTCTGAAGTCGTGCAGGAGGTGCTAAATTTCCATGGGCCAGCGTCTCAGGGGTGTATCGTGAGTAAGTGGATTCGGGTAAAACCATTGCCGCCATCGGTGTCAACTGCCGTGGTATACAACGTGTTGATGACAGGGGTTGCCGTCGGGTAGTTAGGGTATTAAAAACGGATAGACCGGTTACAGTTCAGGAGATCACGCGCTTACTCGCTGTTGGACAACAACGAAGTGTGAGCAACCATAATCGTCTCCTTGCAATGGGGTATAGAAGAAGCCGTCCCAGTAGGGTACCTCTGCTCATCGCATATCACAGGAAAAAGGAACGTCGCCCGGACTTTGAAGCATGAGATAAATTACTTGGATCGATGAGTAGGGGTACCAGCTGGTACTTGGCAATGGCGGGGTACGAGTACATCGCCAAGCGAATGACGCAGTGGATTCCTCTTGCCAACAGGACACAGTCCAAGCCAATGATGGTGGTGGTGTTCTCGTATGGGGATCGTTCGTGGTAAATGAAATGGGAACCGTGGTACATCTGGTAACATCCCTAATTGGCGAACCATACAGCAACCTGCTGTCAGATCATTCCACTCATCTGTTTGTCTCCAGCACCTTGCTAAAATCTGTAGCTACAGCAAGGATAATGCACCGGCTCATCGCTCTCGAATTCTTGCCGAATGCTTCAATGTACACTCCACGGAAATGAGGATGCTTGTCTGGCCCCAAAGGTCACTCAACCTCAGTCCTATTGAGCTCATCTGGGATGCTGTTGTGAGGGATGTGCGCGACCTGGACTCTGTTCCGACAAATCTCCGTACATTATGGGACTTGCAGCGGTCATCAATCAGTACGACTTCCCAAACATTTCCGTTGTTCTGTGGAGTCCATGCCACACCGCATCGCCGCCATCAGGCAAAAGCGGTGCTTCACTCTACTAGACAAGTATCTCAAATGAGTGGCTCATTAGTGTATGTTTGTGTTTATAAATTTACTATAGAACATCCAAAGTGACACATAAAAATTCACAGTAGTATCCCTAGGAGAAAGCGAATACTGGTAAGAGATGGTTTACCGGGCGAGTTGGCCGTGCGGTTAGGGGCGCGCAGCTGTGAGCTTGTATCCGGGAGATAGTGTCCGACTCGTTGTCTGAACGGTCAGCGTACTGGCCTTTGGTTCAGAGGATCCCGGGTTCGATTCCCGGCTGGGTCGGGGATTTTAACCTTAATTGGTTAATTCCAGTGGCACGGGGGCTGGGTGTATGTGTTGTCTTCATCATCATTTCATCCTCATCATGACGCGCAAGTCGCCTATGAGAGTCAAATAGAAAGACCTGCACCTGGCGAGCCGAACCCGTCCTGGGATATCCCGGCACTAAAAGCCAAACGACATTTCATTTTTCCGGAGATAGTGGGTTCGAACCCCACTGTCGGCAGCCCTGAAGATGGTTTTCCGTGATTTCCCATTTTCACACCAGGTAAATGCTGGGGCTGTACCTTAATTAAGGCCACGGCCGCTTCCTTCCCATTCCTAGGCCTTTCCTGTCCCATCGTCGCCATAAGACCTATCTGTGCCAGTGAGACGCAAAGCAAATAGCACCACAAATAATATGACCATGGGAAGGCAAAAATCGTGTTTCATAGTGTGACTTATTGGCCCGGGACTCAGATGAAGAAGTATGATCTGGGACTGAGTTGATGTGTACCCTTCAAATTTCTAGTAGTTTAAGTTCTTCGGATATCGGACTGAGTTGAGGAGCACCGTGACTCTCGACTACCACTTTCATTTTAGCGATTTAACAGCTCACTAACTCAGAGGTTTCCGGTGACACTGGGATAGGAAAGGGCTATTTCTGAAATGGTAGCAATCTATTGTAAATATACGAAACTACGCAAAACCATTTTCAGAGTGTTCGATGGAGGGATTCGACTCCTCTGTGCCCAAATATTTTTCTCTCTTTTCTTTTAAATGAAATAATAAATTTCGCCCCTCGTCCTTACCAACTTCTGAATTACACTCTGGCGTTGTTAACAAGGTGACCTCATTGGCATTTCATTGCCGAATTATTTGTCCTAAGTTATAAATCTGGTGATTTGATCCTTTGGCGATAGTTACCCTCATATTAAAAGTGATTCTCTGACAAACTTTGTTCAAGGGACCACAAAGAATAGAGAGAGAGAGAGAGAGAGAGAGAGAGAGAGAGAGAGAGAGAGAGAGAGAGAGTCTCACTGTAACTTTGGTTGTTAGTTCTAATCCCTTTGAGAGCTGAATATGCCACATCATTCACGAGGGTTCACGCTCAGATTGAATAGATTAGAAACTCCATAACAAGGGCCTGATAGTGGTTGTGACTCTTCCAGAAAGTACTGATGGGATGTGACATAGTTACCTGTTGGATGTCCGCTATGACAAAGGAGTAGGCTAAGGTTAACTTCCCAGTCCACTGGAAAGTATACATCAATCGAGCCTACTTCCACACTGTTCATCACAGGGAATGCGGTTCGTGGCATGGTAGGTCGATGAAAATAACTCACTTTTCCTACCCCTTATAATAAGATATACAATAGTGCACTGCAAACACTACATCTTGAGGGACTGGGTAGATAATGATTAATGATACAGTACGAAGCAGTGGTGTGTGTCATCGTGAACAGAAACAATATTTCATCGTTAGTAGATCACTAAGTTCTGAAGTCTATCCACCTCTTCGGTGTGATCCACTGGTGTATTGTAAATGATCACTTCATGTGGTAAATGTCTTCACCCCTGGTGACGAGACTTACCGGTATTTACGAGAATCTTCTCGCCCTATTTATGAGCAGGGAATGGAATGGCTCCCTCCCCGTCGTAAATTCGTGAGACCTTGGCTAAGTAGTGCAGGAGGGTGAGCACAGCAGCTCTGAAGGGTTGATAAAAGGCCTTTTATATTCTTAAATGGCCCCTCTCCAGGGACGTGTTAAACAGAAATGAAAGGGATCCAGAACTACAGCGCTGTATCGCAGAAATTTTCTGCCTAGAGGCGTCCAAATGAAAGAGTCCAAAATTATAGTAACATGTAACCTATAATACGGTAATAATAATAATAATAATAATAATAATAATAATAATAATAATAATAATAATAATAATAATAATAACAACACTTTCCGGCTGACTGACATTTATATCATACTGTTGCAACCTCTGCTGCAGGGCTAAAGGAACTTTTACACAAGTATACCGTGTGTGAAAGACAAGAAAAGTTTTAAAGAAAAAATCTCGGTATATTTAATACAAATGTAATGGCAATGGCAGTTTTTTTCTTTTTATTACAAGATATAAGAATCATTCAGCTTTAAATTTCATTGGTGTTTTTTCCTTGTCACAGGCTTTTCGCCTGCACGTCATATCAGGCTTGGTTTCTCAAAAATGTTTGCTTCCGCTCCCCTCCTGACCAATTTAATGTGATGGGTTTCTACAAGGATGATTTTCGACAGTGATTTCAACCTGTTTGTTATTGTTACTAAACAATATTTTGTAAACTATGAGGTCCACAACCTCACCATGTGCTACTATTGTTCATTTCCGTCTGCATCATTTGTTTTTTCATTCCTTTGTTTTCTTAGGTTAACACAGTTTTTAGTTTCAATTATTATTTTAAATTAACACCTTTTCACTAAATTTTGTTCGCAGTGAGTTGTTCTTTGCTCCGCATATTGATGTAAATCTATATATATATAAAGTAACTTGTCCTGACTGACTGACTGATTCATCATCGCCGAGCCGAAACTACTGGACATAAATGAATGAAATTTTGAGGATATATTCATATTAAGATGTAGGTGCTCGCTAAGAGAGGATTTTTGGATATTCCGTCGCTAAGGGGGTAAAAAGGGGGTGTGAAATTATAAAATGAGTGTATCTATATCTCAAAACTTTAAAAGTTTACAGATGTGAAGATTGGTATTTAGAATCTTCTTTAAAAATAAGGAAACCCGTATTTTTTTATTTTCAGAAAATCCCAATAGGATGGGTGAAAGAGGGTGAAAAAGGGGTTGAATGCCTTTTAATCAGGATACCGGTACTTATATCTTAGAAACCGCAGACATTACAGACCTGAAAATTGGAACTTTTGTTCGCTTTTAAAAATTAAGAAGCACGTATTTTTTTGTTTTTGGAAAATCCAATTAATGGGAGGGTGAAAAGGGGGGTAAAATTTTGAAATGAGTGCATCTATATCTCAAAACATTTAAACTTTACAGATGTAAAAATTTGTATTAAGAATGTTCATTAAAAATAAAGAAGCACGTCTTTCTTTGTTTTCGGAAATTCCCAATAGGAGGGGTGAAAAGAGGTGAAAAATGGGTTAAATGCCTTTAAAGAGAATACTTATATCTCAGAAACTGAAGATATTACAGACCTGAAAATTGGTGTTTGGGATCTCCTTTAAAAATAAAGAAACATGTATTTTTTGTTTTTGGAAAATACAATTCATGGTGGGGCTGAAAAGGGGGTGAAATTTTAAAATGAGTGTATCTATATCTTCAAACTTTTAAAGCTTATAGATGTAAAAATTGGTATTTAGAATCTCCTTTAAAAATAAAGAAACACATATTTTTTTGTTTTCGGAAAATCCCAATAGGAATGGTGGAAAAGGGTGAAAAACGGGTTGAATGCTTTTAATGTAGCTACTTATATTTCAGAACCTGAAGATATTACAGACCTGAAAACTGGTGTTTGGGATCTCCTTTAAAAATAAAGAAACACGTATTTTTTTAGTTTCGGAAAATCCAATTAATGGGGGGGGGGTGAAAAGGGGGCGAATTTTTAAAATGAGTGTATCTATATCTCGAAACTTTTAAAGTTTATAGATGTAAAAAATTGGTATTTAGAATCTCCTTTAAAAATAAAGAAACATGTATTTTTTTGTTTTCGGAAAATCCCAATAGGAAGGGTGGAAAAGGGTGAAAAAAAGGTTGAATGCCTTTAATGAGGCTACTTATATTTCAGAACCTGGAGATATTACAGACCTGAAAATTGGTATTTGGGATTTACTTTAAAACTAAAGAAGCAGGTATTTTTCCGTTTTGGGAAAATCCAAATATTGGGGGGTGAAAATGGGGGGGTGAATTTTTAAAATAAGTGTGTCTACATCTTAAAACTTTAAAAGTTTACAGATGTAAAAATTGGTATTTAGAATCTCCCTTAAAATGAAGGAAAACGTATTTTTTTGTTTTCTGTAGATCCCAATATGATGGGTTTAAAAGGGTGAATAATAGGTTGAATGCCTATAATGAGGATACATATATCTCAGAAACTGAAGATATTACAGAACTGAAAATTTGTATATGGGATCTCCTTTAAAAATAAAGAAACACGTACTTTTTGTTTTTGGAAAATCCAATTAATGGCGGTTGAACGGGAGTGACAAATTGGGGTGAATTTTTTGAAAGACTATATCTACAAAATATATGAGAAACGTAAAATGTTACGGACATAAAAATTTGGTATTTGGAATCTCCTGTAAATGTAAAGAAACATAGGTGATTTGTTTTTGAAAACTCCACTTAAGGGGAACTAAAAAGGGGTGAAATTTCAAAATGAGAATTTCTACAGTATATCTCCAAAAAACTTAACAAGCTACAGAAGTGAAAAATGGTATTTTTATCTCTATTAAAAATAAAGAGACGTGAATTTTTAGTTTTCGGAAATACCACTTGGGTATTCACCCTTTTAAACCCATCATATTGGGATCTACAGAAAACACTGAAAATGGTGTAGAATTCTTTTAATTAGGCTACTGATATCTCAAAAATGAAGATGTTACAGACGTGAAATTTGATATTTGGAATCTGCTTTAAAAGTAAAGAAACACGTATTCTCAGAAAATCCAATGAAGGGGGCGGGGATGAAGGAATTAAAAAATTAATTGACTTAATTGTATGAGAATACATACATCTAATAAAAATTAAAGTTGTTACAGACGTGAAAATTAGTATTTGGATCTCCTTTACAAACAAGGAAAAACGCGTTTTGGGGGGGGGACCATCTTACGAGGCGGGAGTGAAAAGGAGTTGAATTCCTTTCACGAGGACACATAAATAAAAAACTGAAGAAGTTAGAGTCGTGATAATTGGTATTTAGAAGATCCTTTACTATTAAAGAAACAAGTATTTTTTGCCGGAGAATTCACTTAGGGTGGGGTGGGGTGGGGGGTGGGAGTGTGAAAGAAAGTGAAAAATGAATTACTTTTATGGGGATACTTATATCTCAGAACTGAAGATAATAGACGTAAACATTGGTGTTTGGAATCTCCTCTAAACATAAAGAAACACGCTTTCTTTTAATTATTTTTTTTTGGGGGGGGGGGGGTAAATAAACTTAATGGCGGTGGGCTGTAAAAGGAGGTGAGACCAATTGATTTTACTGTTCATAATGTACTGTACTTATCTGGAGCATCCGTTGCTCAGGCGACAGGGCGCCGGCCTCTCACAGCTGGGTTCCGTGGTTCAAATCCCTGTCACTCCATGTGACATTCGTGCTGGACAAAACGGAGGCGGGACAGGTTTCTCTCCGGATACTCCGGTTTTCCCTATCATTCATTCCAGCAATACTGTCCAATATTTCATTTCATTTCATTTGTCATTCATCGATCATTGGCCCCAGAGGAGTGCTTCGGCAGCCGGCACAAGTCCTATTGTCGCCGCTAGATGGGGCTTTATTCATTCCATTCCTGACCCTATAGAATGACTGGAAACAGGCTGTAGATTTTCGATGTACTTATTCTGATCATAAACCGATCATTTTTAATATTTCCTGGGTTCGATTTCAGCAGCCATTTTTCCTTCGGAGGACGTTCTTAGATTACAGCAGACTCTCCTGGCATATAAATAAAAATTTAAACACATTTGAAATAAACGATAGGAATGAAATTGACCGTCAAATTGTTCACCTCTATAATAAGGTCAATAATACACGGAAGTATGTCATTCGTATCGCCAGAAATCTCGCACACTTGCCTACACGCGACAATGGTGCTGGTCACATTGTCAACAATGACAATGGCAGCAGATGTAATTTACCGCCAAGTAGCGGTCTTGCATCTTGCTGTGGGGTCCAGAACATCTAATAATAATAATAATAATAATAATAATAATAATAATAATAATAATGTTCTGGACCGTCGTCAAATTGTGCGGACCGCGCTGGAAACGGGTCCTGGCCTGGTAATGACTACGAATACAGTCCGGCCGCGGGTTCAGTACCGCCAATGCACCCAAGACGACACCACGCTGTATCTCCTTCAGGATTTGATCCACACTAAAAATGCTTATAGGAAAGGATGGCAATGATTTAGGGACCCAACTGACCGCGTGGAATACCTGGACCTAGCCCGGGAAGTACGAAATCGATTGCTGGAAAGAAAGATTGAAAAATTTGAGGAACTTTGCCGTAATCTCTCAGAAAACGAGTCAGATCGCGAATTTAGGCGGATTCTCTCAGAAAACGAGTAAGGTAACAAATTTCGGAGGATTATATATAAAACGTTAAGCATTCAATTACATATTTCAGTATAATACCGTAGCGAAGCACGGGTATCTTGCTAGTATTGTATATTTGTGCTAATTTTGTTTCCGTCTAGGCTCTCTTTTGTTTGTTTTTTTATTTGCTCCTTCATTATGTTTTTTTAGCATTTTTTAAACTTATATTATGTAAATTATTTCAAATCTCCCCTCATTTTTCACTGAAGATGGCTCAAACGAGCCGAAACGTGTTTGAATTTGTTTACTCCGTCTAATGACGAAATATTTATTGTATTGAATTAGGAGGATACTCTCATTTTTCACCTTTGTAAAGCAGTTATTTTTTTATTAAACAATACAAGTTAGTAATTAACTTAGGTAACGAATGCAAATCTTCGTGGGCCACTGACTGTGCAATAAATTGAACATATGTCAGCCGTATAGGCGTACCTTATCCGGTGAAAATGTGTGGGGGCATCTCAAAGCAGAAGCTAATCGTGAGTTAAACAAATTGGAGTAGAAACAAAAGGGGATGGACAACAGACTAGCACAAGTTCCGGGGAACACATTCTCGACTACCGGGCGAGTTGACCGTGCGGTTAGGAGCGTGCATCTGTGAGCTTGCATCCAGGAGATAGTGGGTTCGAACCCCACTGTCGGCAGTCCTGACGATGGTTTTCCATGGTTTCCAATGTTCATACCGGGCAAATGCTGGGGCTGTACGTTAATTAAGGCCAGTGCGGCTTCCTTCCCACTCTTAGCCCTTTCCTATCTGTGTCGGTGCGACGTAAAACAAAAAATACAGGAAGAAAAAATGGGTAGAATAGTTAGGATGTATGCACGAATTTTCGGATAGCTTGAACTCTCCAAAGTCTAGCAGCGTTAGGTGTGCTCAGTACCTGAATCAATGTCCGGCTCCGTGGCTAAATGGTTGGCGTGCTGGCCATTGGTCCAGTGGGTCCCGGGTACGATTCCCAGCCGTGTCAGGGATTTTAACCTTAATTGGTTAATTCTAATGGCTCGGGGGCTGGGTGTGTGTTGCGTTTTCAGCAGTAGATATCATCCTAGGTAGCACCCTCACCTTCACAAACATGCAGGTCGCCTAATAAGCCGTCTACGAGAAAATGACCCGCTCCATGCCTCACCGGAGGCCATATGTCATTATTATTATTATTATTATTATTATTATTATTATTATTATTATTATTATTATTATTATTATTATCTGAAACAGGAGACTATATTCTGTTGCCGGAAGAGGAGAAGAAAAGACTGGCCACCTACCGGGAGTAAACTACTACTGAAGGTGTCTGGGAGCAGTCATTAGATCGTCAGCGTTCAGTTTTGAACTTTCCAAAATTTCCAAATTTCCAACCAGAGTTCTTCATGTTCAGCGTGACTACGTCCTCAGATGTGTCCGCTGCTTTTCATGTCAACAGCAGAGCTGTTGGTCTCATAAATCCCTCAGTTGGATTGAACTCGGGGCCTCCAAGTAACCGGCAGGAAGCTTCCCCTACACCACGTAAATGGCTTTGAAACCATCTGTAAACGAAAAATATTTATTTAATTAGTCACTAATGTTTAAATAGACGGAGCATTTCTTTGGTATGACCGCACTGCCGCATGGAGCTTCTGCTATCAACAGCAATCACGTTGTAGTGGTTTAAATTAACAGCAGTCGATAACGATAGGAAAACTATGCACTCTATTAGGCTAATGCAACGTCACAAGTCCCGCAGCTTTCGTGGAAGAGTGAGGGTAAAAATAGCTGCCTTACTGTTTAAATAACTGGCTAGGCTTTGCCCATTCAACACAGCAGTCCTCTTTATAAATCGACCGACACCCATCATTTATGGAGCACCGCTAGCAGGTCGGAGACTTCTTTGAGTCCGGTACACGCTACGCTAACGAGCAACGACTCGAGCAAAACACAAGCCACATTACTTGTTTGTTTTCTTGCCCCTCTACTTCACTGATTCAAGGTCACTTTCTCCTCCAGCGCGCTAGACAACGCAACTGAAAGCAAAAAGGTGCAGACTGCGAACTTCGCAAGCACACAGGACTGTGTGCCACGATCAATGGATTATGCTCACGAGACCGTATTATTATTATTATTATTATTATTATTATTATTATTATTATTATTATTATTATTATTATTATTATTATTATTATTGTTCATGGTGTGGGTTACTGTAGTCACGTCCTAGTTCGTGAACCGGGCAACGGCTGAGTGGCCTAGTAAGTGGTTCTGGGAGTCGGGATACCAGTTGCTATGGAATGCGAGTGGGCATCTCGGATTGAGTCGTGGCCTTCTTTTTGCTCAGGCAGCTAGCACTATACAATCCACCAGTGGTCCCTAACCCGTTAAAGGAGAGATGCTCATTTGGACTATGTGTAAGTAGGGTAGCATCCTGCATCATCAATTTACTGAGCTAAGAACATTTAAGCAAGCCTCGGACCTATGGGAGTAACGGAGTCCTACTCTCATTTGACAGGCCAGGGACTCCTCGGAAACAACTTGACGAACGAAATGGAATTCGATGGGGAGCTATCAATATTAATGGGGCTTATGGAAGAAGGAAAGTAGAAGTGGCTGAATCAGCAAAGAGGATATCTTAACCGACTTCGAATTCAGGAAGTCTGTTAAGAATGTACGGGTTTTTCGGGGATTTTTCGATGATACAGATCACCATCTGATCAGTAAGTATCTCTAGGTCTTGGATAGAGAAAGTGAAATCTGTCTGCCAACGAATAAGGGTAGAAAATCTCCAGGGCGAGGAAATTAGATAGACGTACATGGATATGATTAGTGAGAAGTTTCGAGCAATGGACAGTAAGCAGGTTCAGGATATAGAAAGGTAATGGGTGGCATACAGGGGTGCTGTAGTAGAACAGTAAGGGAAGCCTAGGAACGACTGCGTGTAAAGACGGGAAAAAGCTAACATCTTGGTAGAATGAGGAAGTGAGAGCAGGTTGTAAACGTAAAAAGAACCTTATCAGAAATGGCTCCAAACAAGGGCCGATGCAGAGGGAAGTGTACGTAGATGAAAGAAACAGAGCGAAACAAATAGTTGTTGAATCCAAAAAGAAGTCGTGGGAAGGTTTTGGTAATAACCTGGAAAGACTAGGTCAAGCACCAGGGAAACCTTTCTGGATAGTAATAAAGAATCTTAGGAAGGGAGGGAAAAAAGGAAGTGAACAGTGTTTTGAGTAATTCAGGTGAACTCATAATAGATCCCAGGGAATCTCTGGACAGGTGGAGGGAATATTTTGAAAATCTTCTCAACGTAAAAGGAAATTTTCCTGGTGATGTCGCGAACAACCAAGCTCATGGGCAGGAAGAAAGTGATGTTGGTGAAATTACGCTTGAGAAATTCGAAAGGGTGGTAAATAAACTTCATTGTCATAAAGCAGCAAGAATAGATGAAATTAGACCTGAAATGGTGAATTATAGTGGGAAGGCAGGGATGAAATGGCTTCATAGAGTAGTAAGTTTAGCATGGAGTGTTGGTAAGGTACCTTTAGATTGGACAAAAGCAGTAATTGCACCTATCTTTAAGCAAGGAAACAGAAAGGATTGCAACAACTATCGAGGTATCTCACTAGCATCTTGGAAGGGAGGGTGCGATCAGTGGTTGAGTGGAATTTGGATGAAAACCAGTGTGGTTTCAGACCACAGAGGGGCTGTAAGGATCAGATTTTCAGTATGCGTCAGGTAATTGAAAAAAATTACGAGAGGAATAGACTGTTGTGTTTATGTTTCGTAGCATATGACAAGGTACCAAGGGAAAAGATGTTCGCCATACTGGGGAACTTTGGAATTAAGTGTAGATTATTAAAATCAATCAAAGGCATTTATGTTTTCAATTGGGCTGCATTACAATTGATGGTAGAATGAGTTCTTGGTTCAGGGTACTTACAGGGGTTAGATAAGGCTGTAATATTTCACCTTTGCTGTTCGTAGTTTACATGGATTATCTGCTGAAATGTATAAAGTGGCAAGGAGGGATTCAATTAGGTGGAAATGTAGTAAGCAGTCTGGCCTATGCCGACGACTTGGTCTTAATGGCAGACTGTGGCGAAAGCCTGCAGTTTCATATCTTGGAACTTGAAAATAGGTGCAATGAGTATGGTATGAAAATTAGCCTCTCGAAGACTAAACTGATGTCAGTAGGTAAGAAATTCAACAGAATTGAATGTCTGATTGGTGATACAAAGCTGGAACAGATAGATAGAAAGAAGAGGTGCATTGTAGAAACAGTGTAGAAACAGTTCTCTTATTGACATATATACATTGTTCAATAAGAAAATAGCACTGTACTCACAGTTATTGAGCTCTGAAGGAGTATGTTACACACAGCTGCTTACTGTACTCCTCTTTAATTAAAATATGTTTAGAAAACAAAAGGAGGATACAGGAAAAAGCGAACGCCTCTCCTTCCTATCCACTTGGTGACCCACATGTGTCCAGCATGGTCAATATACTGACAAGGACAGAATGTACTGTATGAAACTGAGGACAGAGAATATTTGCCTTTTTCCCAGCGAGAGTTTGGCTTTTGTTCGGAGATGAGGAGGGTGGATATGCTTGCGTGTCCAAAATTGGCGTTTATTTATTTATTTATTTATTTATTTATTTATTTATTTATTTATTTATTGTACACTGCAGGGTTCTTTACAGCACTTACAGCTTGCCACTCTTAGTTTGTATCATTATATTTATACCGAAAATTATGCTATAATATGATAATATTCTAAACTGATAATATTAACTAATAAACAATAAGTTCATGCTAATAATAATAATAATAATAATAATAATAATAATAATAATAATATATGTAATGGAACGCATTAAACAATTTCAACCAAACGTGGTACACGTATGACTTACTATCTGGACAAAAATACTGTGAGGATCCCTAGGGGTGAAGATGAGGATAGGTGATATGTAAAAATAATTAAAAAAACGGCCGATATTAATGTTGAATCCGTAGTATTCAGGGTCGCTGAGATGAATAGTGATACTCCGGAAGCTGCTTAAGTTCAAGTTCAGCTTCCATCGGCATGAGAGTGAGAAGGGAGTGAGAAAAGAAATGTTGCAAAATGACCAAGATTATGGATGTATCTATGTATGTTCCAGCACAACTCTTAGTCAAACTTGTTACACACGACTTAATATATGTTGGTGTAAAGACACCTCTAGCACCCCTAGCGGTGGCGTCGGCGTCGCTGGGATGAACAGTGACCCTCCGGATGTCGTTTAAATCCAAGTTCACTCTCCATCGGCATGGGGTTTAGAGAAGGGGTGAAAATTAAAAATGTCCAAAATAACCGAGATTCGTGTTGAATACGCGGTTTTCGGGGTCGCTAGGCTAGGTGATGACAGTTGGAATCGTGTACATATTTATAGCTCGATGCGTTAATACATACAGTTAGGTCTAACACTTATTTTTACTTCCCAGACAATCTGGGCTGCTACAAGGACAAAGTTCAACGCGAAACAAAATAATCTAAAACTGGCTTAAAATTGAACAGATAACGATAACTCTAAACTATAGGCCTAAAACAGTTCGTAAAATACAAATCAATGGCAAAATAAAGAAATCTACAAAAAGCACTTCACACATGATTAACAAGTAACAAAAATCCTATGAGTAATCTTCAAACAGCTGGTATGTTATAATAATATACGAACCTGGTAATATTAATAGTTAAAGCCGAGATGAGTACATTGGACGGTAGAGCGCTGACCTTCTGAGCGAGCTTGGCAGGATCGGTAGAATTTATAGGTGCTCATATATGTCTGTCTCGTATCGGTGGTTTAACTGTCACATTAAATAACTCCTGCGGAACAAAATTCAGACACTTCGGCGTCTCCGAAGAACATAAAAGTATAGGTAGTTAATGGGACGTACAGTAACATTATTATTATTATTATTATTATTATTATTATTATTATTATTATTATTATTATTATTATTATTATTATTATTAAGCTATCAAGTGAGTTGGTCGCACGGTTAGGGTGGTGTTGCTGTGAGCTTGCATTCGGGATATAGTGCGTTCGAATCCCACCAACGACAGGCCTGAAGATGGTTTTCCGCGGTTTCCCATTTTCACACCAGGCAAATGATGGGGCTGTACCTTAATTAAGGCCACGACCGCTTCCTTTCCAATCCTAAACATTTTCCATTCTTACGTCGCCGAAACCCTTCAGTAGTGCGACGTTAAATCTCCAGCAAAAAAAATAAATAAACAAGCAATGATTATTAGGGTTTTACAGTTGAATATGCATAAATTATAAAATTATATAAAACGTATAAAGTAATAATATTTATATTATATATTCATTATTACAGAAATGTGGAGGTATGTACAGCCATTTACAAATTTGTGACTGGATGAACTGTTTTTATGATTTTTATGGAAGCTTTAAATATTTTCCTACCCAAAGAGACATGATTTTTTAATGACCGTATTATAATGCGTGTCGTCTCGAAACTCACGAGTTTCAAAACTCACGAGTCTCAAAACTCACGAATTCCAGGAAGAGGATTAGTGAGAACAAGTTTCTCTACCTGGGTCAGTCTCAAAACTCACGAATTCCTGGAAGAGGATTAGAAAGGGTAAGTTTCTCTCCCTGGGCCAGAATCAAAACTCACGAGCAGGGCCAGTCCTTCTTTTAATGGTTAAATGTCCACCCTATTAGTGATGGGTTAATCGAATACTTTTAATAATCAAATAAAATAATCGAATGAGTTTCAGATATCATTCAGTTATATCGCGCGGAATAATAGGATGCGACACGGATATTTTTTTCGGTCTAAATGTGTCTGGTAGATAACTGATTGAAGTAAGCGAATAGATGAACTCTTACGAAAATTAGAAATACGCCTCTTTTCCAAATGAATCTCCAATTGTTGAAACTAAATGAATTAACTGGCTTCAAGTAAATGCCGCCTTCTGGCCGCATTATGGAGCTAAGGCCCAGTACTAACAACTGACAGTTTCTTTTAACTAGCAGCGGACAATATACCTACTTTAATTTTATGTCGTCCAGCTGCATGCATAAATGGTTAGCATGCTGGCCTTTGGTCCAAGGGGTCCCGAGTTCGGTTTCCGGTCGGGTGGGATATTTTAACTTTCATTAGTTAATTCCTATGGCTCGGGGACTGGGTGTTCGTGCCGTCTTCAGCATTAGACTTCATCTTCGGTAGGACTTTATCCTCACAGACGTACAGGTCATCTATACGGCGTCAACTCTTAAAGACCTGCACCAGGCCATCCCGGAGGCCACATGCCAGTATTATAAATTTATGTGAAAGGTAAGAAATGTATTATATTAACTTCAAGACAACAGCAAAATATTTTTAAAATAATGATATTAATACACCTCGGTCTCTTTCATTCACTAACCATTATTTTTCTCCCATGGGTTGGGGTGACAATAACATTCACAATATCCCCTGCCTGTCGTAAGAGGCGACTAAAACGGGGCCCCAGGGGCTCTTAAATTATTTAAGAAAAGACTAGATAAACAACTGATAGACAATCTGGTGACTGACGTAAGTCGGTGGAAAAACAGGGGTTGAAGGGAAGCGTGAGTCACCGCACACCTCATCCCTCCTGCGGTCATCGCAAGCACCTGCTGTCCGGATTCGTGAGGCTCATTAGAATGTTTACTTTAGCTACCAGTTTGTAGTAGTGAGTTTTGACACTATTTGTTACTAATTATAGCCCGGGAGTTTTGAGACTCGTGAGTTTTGAGATGTAACCTAATAATGTCTTAACTTTTGTGTTTGGCAATGCGGTATTTTTGTACCAGTTATTTTCGGCGGGTAAATATCATGTTTCTGTGTTTTTCTTCGTTTTTTCCCGCCTAATTTCGCTGACTTTTGTATCGTTTCAGATTTCCTGAATGACTTTACTAATATATTTAAACTGTGGGACTAGTTTGATTTTACCGTATTTTGTTTCCATGTACTTTGGTGCTTGTTTTTACCAGTTTTCCCATTTTTTTTTTCGAATGATACCCGGAAATCAACTTTCTCTGAGGCTGTTGGGATGTCGCTAGTTAAGTTTGCTAGGTCGTCTCTTAATGTTAGACAGTCTACCTCTAGTTGTCTGCCTAATGTGATTGGTTGATTAATTTTGAGGATTACATTTCGTTTGCACCATTGCTGTATTAACTTTTCGATGACAGAATAATGGAGGTTAATGGATGGAGTTCGGCTCCTTGGCTTACTCCTGTTTTGATTTCGAAGGGTTCTGAGATTACTCCCTCGAAATTATTTTCTTCTTCTTTGCCTTTTCCCGGTTACACGGGGTCGGCATTTGGTATGGATTTAGCCCATTTATACGGGCAGATGCCTTTCCTGACGCCAGCTCTACGTGGAGCCATGGTGCCAATTATTATTATTATTATTATTATTATTATTATTATTATTATTATTAATATTATTAATATTATTAATTTAGGATGGAATTTCAGTAACGTGGCGCCTGTGAATTGCATGGAAATGCCGCAAGCTACCTGTATTCCTGGAACAGGTGAATAATTAATTTTTATGGCTGTTCTCATCTTGTTATATACAGTACTAGCAAGATACCCGTGCTTCGCTACGGTATTATACTGAAATTTATAATTGAATGCTTATTGTTTTAGATATATAATCCGCCGAAATTCGCGATCTGACCCGTTTTCTGCGAGAATCCGCCAAAATTCGCGATCTGACTCGTTTTCTAATAGATTACGGCAAGTTTCCTCCCATTTTTCAATCTTTCGTTCCAAAAACGATTTCGTACTTCCCGGGCTAGGTCCAGGTATTCCACCAAGTTCATTGGGTCCCTAAATCTTTGCCATCTTTTCCTATAAGCATTTTTAATATGGATCAAATCCTTCAGGGGATCTGTCGTGGTGTCGTCTTGGGTGCCTTGGCGGTAGCCTACTGAACCCGCGGCCGGACTGCATTCTTAGTCATTAGCCGTCCAGGACCCGTTTCCGGCGTGGTCCGCACATGTGACGACGGTCCAGAACATTATTATTATTATTATTATTATTATTATTATTATTATTATTATTATTATTATTATTATTATTATTATTATTATTATTATTATTATTATTATTATTATTATTATTATTATTATTATTATATGTCCTGGACCCCACAGCAATATGCAAGACCGCTACTTGGCGGTAAATTACATCTGCTGCCATTGTCATTGTTGACAATGTGGCCAGCACCATTGTCGCGCGTAGGCAAGTGTGCGGGATTTCTGGCGATACGAATGACATACCTCCGTGTATTAGTGACCTTATTATAGAGGTGAACAATTTGACGGTCAATATCATTCCTATCGTTTATTTCAAATGTGTTTAAATTTTTATTTATATGCCAGGAGAATCTACTCTAATCTAAGAACGTTCTCCGAAGGAAAAGATGGCTGTTGAAAAAGAACCCAGGAAAGATTAAAAATGATCGGTTTATGATCAGAATAAGTACATCGAAAGTCAACAGCCTGTTTCCTATCATTCGACAGGATCAGGGATGGAATGAATAAAGCCCCATCTAGCGGCGACAATATAAATTGTGCCGGCTGCCGAAGCTCCCCTCTGGAGCAATGATCGATGAGTGACAAATGAAATGAAATATTGGACAGTGTTGCTGGAATGAGTAATGACAGGGAAAGCCGGAGTATCCGGAGAAAAACCTGTCCCGCCGCCATTTTGTCCAGCACGAATGTCACATGGAGTGACCGGGATTTGAAACACGGAACCCAGCTGTGAGAGGCCGGCGCTCTGCCGCCTGAGCAACGGAGGCTCCTTATAAGTACATTATGAACAGTAAAATCAATTGGTCTCACCGCCTTTTACACCCCACCGCTGTTAAGTTTATTTACCCCCACCCCCAAAAAATTAAAAGAAGGTGTGTTTCTTTATGTTTAAAGGAGATTACAAATACCAATGTTCACGTTTATTACCTTCAGTTTTGAGATATAAGTATCCCCTTTAAAATAATTCACTTTTTTTAACTTCCTTTCACATTCCCCCCCCCCCTCACAAAGTGATATTAAGGCAAAAAATACTTGTTTCTTTAATAGTAAAGGATCTTCTAAAAACCAATTATCACCACTCTAACCTCTTTAGTTTTTGATTTATGTGTCCTCATGAAAGGAATACAGCTCCTTTTCACTCCCGCCCCACCCAAGATTGTTTCCCCCCCCCCAAAACGCGCTTTTCTTTGTTTTTAAAAGAGATCAAAACACCAATTTTCACGTCTGTAACAACTTTAGTTTTTATTAGATGTATGTATTCTCATACAATTAAGTCAATTAATTTTTTCAATCCTTTAACCCCCCAAACCCCCTTCATTGGATTTTCCGAGAATACGTGTTTGTTTACGTTTCCAAAAATCAAATTTCACGTGTGTAACATCTTCATTTTTGAGATATCAGTAGCCTAATTAAAAGAATTCAACACCGTTTTCAGTCACTTTTACCCCCCCCCCCCACTTCCCAAGTGGTATTTCCGAAAACTAAAAATACACATTTCTTTATTTTTAATAGAATTAATAAATTACCATTTTTCACTTCTGTAACATGTTAAGTTTTTTGAGATATACTGTAGAAATTCTCATTTTAAAATTTCACCCCTTTTTAGTTCCCCTTAAGTGGGGTTTCCGAAGACAAATCACCTGTGTTTCTTTACACTTACAGGGGATTCCAAATACCCACTTTTTAAGTCAGTAACATTTTACGCTTCTCAGATATTCTGTAGATATAGTCTTTCAAAAAATTCACCCCAATTTGCCACTCCTGTTTAACCGCCATTAATTGAATTTTCCAAAAGCAAAAATATACGTGTTTCTTTATTTTTAAAGGAGATCCCATTTACAAATTTTCAGTTCTGTAATATCTTCAGTTTCTGAGATATATGTATCCTCATTAAAGGCATTCAACCCATTATTCACCCTTTTACACCCCTCCTATTGGGATTTAGAGAAAACAAAGAAATACGTGTTCCTTTATTTTTAAGGGAGATTCTAAACACCAATTTTTACATCCGTAAACGTTTAAAGTTTTAAGATGTAGACACACTCATTTTAAAAATTCACCCCCCTTTTCACCCCCCATTATTTGGATTTTCCAAAAACGAAAAAATACCTGTTTCTTTATTTTTAAAGTAGATCCCAATTACCAATTTTCAGGTCTGTAATATCTTCTGGTTCTAAAATATAAGTAGCCTCATTAAAGGCATTCAAACTCTTTTTCACCCTTTTCCACCCTTCCTATTTGGATTTTCCGAAAACAAAAAATACGTGTTTCTTTATTTTTAAAGGAGATTCTAAATACCAAATTTTACATCTATAAACTTTAAAAGTTTTGAGATATAGATACACTCATTTTAAAAATTTCATCCCTCTTTTCACCCCCCATTATTTGGATTTTCCCAAAACGAAAAAATACCTGTTTCTTTATTTTTAAAGTAGATCCCAAATACCAATTTTCAGGTCTGTAATATATTCAGTTTCTAAGATATATGTATTCTCTTTAAAGGCATTCAACCCATTTTTCACCCCTTTTTACCCCTCCTATTGGGATTTTCCGAAAACAAAAAAAATACGTGTTCCTTTATTTTTAATGAAGATTCTAAATTCTAATTTTTACATCTCTAAACTTTAAAACTTTTGAGATATAGATGCACTCATTTTAAAAATTCACCCCCCTTTCACCCTCGCATTAATTGGATTTTCCAAAAACAAAAAAATATGTGTTTCTTTATTTTTGACAGCGATCGAAAGTACCAATTTTGAGGTCTGTAATATCTTCAGTTTCTGAGATATAAGTAGCGGTATCCTGATTAAAGGCATTCAACCCCTTTTTCACCCTTTTTCACCCACTCCTATTGGGATTGTCTGAAAACAAAAAAATACGTGTTTCCTTATTTTTAAAGAAGATTCTAAATACCAATTTTCACATTTGTAAACTTTTAAAGTTTTGAGATATAGACACACTCATTTTAAAATTTCACCCCCCTTTTCACCCCCTTAGCGACGGAATATCCAAAAATCCTCTCTTAGCGAGCACCTACATTATAATATGAATATATCCCCAAAATTTCATTTCTTTATGTCCAGTAGTTTTGGCTCGGCGATGATGAATCAGTCAGTCAGTCAGGACAAGCTACTTTATATATATATAGATAGATTACGTACGCTCAAGAACGTTAACGAGATTATTGACTTCGTATGCAAGATACAGTATATGAGATAAGTTGAAGCGCTCTCGGACCGTTACGAGAGCGACCCGGTGCATTATAGGGATAGCTGGGGCTGACAGAGTAATAACTGGTGTCATTGTCGATTTAACAACTTGTACCGCAAATATTTTAACGGTAAACATTTATTGATCAGCTACTGAACCGACTGTTTGATTTAGGCGATGATTAGTTTTTACGAACCGTAAATATATAAATAAAAAAGGATGGAATATTAATTCCAAAAGCAAAACAAAGCGGGCTTAGCGTTTTTCGTGACTGATCATATCGCGTGCATAAACATGGGACCTCATGTTTTACTTTGAACGCCAACTACAGAGATGATTTACTTTTCATTTCAAAAATTTCATATATACATTGGGTAGGATTTAAACCCCGTCTATCGATCCAAGATGCCTCTCGGCTGCCATACACCTTGAACATCGGTTAATAAAAAGATATTATTATTATTATTATTATTATTATTATTATTATTATTATTATTATTATTATTATTATTATGCATCACCTGATGAAGTTGGAGACTTTTGTTAGGTACAGTGGTCCTTCCTCTTTACAATGAGATACTGAACACGGTCGTATTATCCATAAATTGCATCGATTTTCAAACTTCCATATTTTGTAACGCTTACTGGCCTAAGTACGCTTTTGAAACGTATTATAAATCAAAATTTAATTTACTTAAACTGTAAATTTCGCCATATTTTTAGTTCAGTAGACTTGAAACAAATGAAGGGTCAGGGGAAGAGACCAAATAAGTCAACTTTTTTCGTAATCGAGTTAGCAGTAATATACTGGGCATCCGACCAAGCTTAATTCAGTTTACTACATTTCGCAGTTATTCAAAGCATAGTATTTCGTACATTTTATTTGTTTATCTAATAACGTTTTAAAATTTTGTTTTTTTCTGATTTCTGCAGGAAGTTGACTTACCTGCTTTTCCCCCTTGCCCTTCAAATGCTGAAAGCCCCTCTAGGAATTTCAAAGTTCTAGCTATAACAATTGCAATCAATCAGTCAATCAATCAATCAGTCACCACTGATTTGTATTTAGGCTGTCTCCTAGGTGACAAATTCCCTACCAGTTGTTGTAGTATTTTCTTAAATGATTTCAAAAAAGTTGGAAATTTATCGAACATCTCCCTTGGTAAATTATTCCAGTTCCTACCTAATTCCTCTTCGTATATATAAATATTTGCTCAAATTTTCTCCCTTGAATTCCAACTTAATTTTCATATTATAATCGTTCCTACTTTTAAAATCTCCATTGAACCCTATTCATCTAATAATGTCATTCCATGCCATCTCTCCACTGAGCTCGGAACATACCGCTTAGTCGAGCAGCTCGTCTCCTTACATCCAGATCTTCCCGGCTTAATGTTTGCAACATTTCGGTAACACTACTCGTTTGTTGGAAATCACACGGAACAAACCGTGCTGGATCTTTTCCAGTTCTTGTATCAAGTAATTCTGGTAAGGAACTATATTATACTCTAATAGGGGTTTTATATGACCTCTCCTTCGCATCCTTATTGTCACTAATTACTCTCATAACCATATGAATATCTGTATTTACAGTCCCCTTAAAATGTGATTAACCCAATAAAGATCTTTCCTTATATTAACAACTTGGGTACTTAAAGCACGCCCCGTGGGATACTTCCACTCCATCAATACATAAATTAAAATGGAGAGGGCTTCTGCTGTTAGGGAAAATTAAAATTTGTCTTTCAACTCCGTTTACGATCATATAATGCTGTCCACCTTAAAACATTGTCGAGGTATTTCTCCAGTCGCTCATGTATCTTATCGTATCTTATTAAAGTGATTACTCTATGCAGAATATCTTACGCAAAAGCCCTATCTGTGATCCCAGTTCTTTACTTATATCGTTTATATAACTAAGAAAACGACCACCGAGCTCGATAGCTGCAGTCGCTTAAGTGCGGCCAGTGTCCAGTAATCGGGAGACAGTGGGTTCGAGCCCCACTGTCGGCAGCCCTGAAGATGTTTTTCCGTTGTTTACCATTTTCACACCAGGCAAATGCTGGGGTTGTATCTTAATTAAGACCACGGCCACTTCCTTCCCACTCCTAGGCCTTTCCTACTCTCATCGTCGCCATAAGACCTGTCCGTGTCGGTGCGACGTAAAGCAAAAAAAAAAAAAAAAACCTAACGGTCCAATTATACATCCTTGCGGAACCCTCCTCTTTATCATTCCAGGATCAGATAAAGTTTCACCTAATCTAATTCTCTCATATCTCGATTTAAACCCTCTTTTATATAGTCCAACAGCCCTCATTTTCGTCAATAGTTTCCCATGATCTACCCTATCAAAAGCATTGGATATGTCAATAGCGATGTACTCCATTTGACCTCCTGAATTCAAAATATCTGTTGTATCTTTGCTGAGAACCCATAAGTTGAGCCTCAGTGGAAAAACCTTTCCTTAACTCGAACTTCCTTCTATCAAACCACCTAATGTGTCTTACTGTAATCAGAAAGAACGCTATCCCGGAGCTTAAATGCAACACATGTCGAGCTGTTGGTTATCAGCTTTATGTTTATAAACCATTCCTTTGTACACTGGGGCTACTATAACAATTGTCCAATCATTTGGTTTAGCTCCTTCATGCAAACAGTAATCAGATCAGTACTTCATATTTGATACTACACTGACTGACAGAGCAAATGCAACACCAAGAAGGAGTGGTCAGAACTTTATGCCAATTGCAGGGTAGACTGACGTCACTGAGGTATGCTTATGATGTGAAATGCGCCGCTGTGCTGCGCACGTAGCGAATGATAAATGGGACACGGCGTTGGCGAATGGCCCACTTCGTACCGTGATTTCTCAGCCGACAGTCATTGTAGAACGTGTTGTCGTGTGCCACAGGACACGTGTATAGCTAAGAATGCCAGGCCGCCGTCAACGGAGGCATTTCCAGCAGACAGACGACTTTACGAGGGGTATGGTGATCGGGCTGAGAAGGGCAGGTTTGTCGCTTCGTCAAATCGCAGCCGATACCCATAGGGATGTGTCCACGGTGCAGCGCCTGTGGCGAAGATGGTTGGCGCAGGGACATGTGGCACGTGCGAGGGGTCCAGGCGCAGCCCGAGTGACGTCAGCACGCGAGGATCGGCGCATCCGCCGCCAAGCGGTGGCAGGCCCGCACGCCACGTCAACCGCCATTCTTCAGCATGTGCAAGACACCCTGGCTGTTCCAATATCGACCAGAACAATTTCCCGTCGATTGGTTGAAGGAGGCGTGCACTCCCGGCGTCCGCTCAGAAGACTACCATTGACTCCACAGCATAGACGTGCACGCCTGGCATGGTGCCGGGCTAGAGCGACTTGGATATTGGATGAGGGAATGGCGGAACGTCGTGTTCTCCGATGAGTCACGCTTCTGTTCTGTCAGTGATAGTCACCGCAGACGAGTGTGACGAGTGTGGCGTCGGCGTGGAGATAGGTCAAATCCGGCAGTAACTGTGGAGCGCCCTACCGCTAGACAACGCGGCATCATGGTTTGGGGCGCTATTGCGTATGATTCCACGTCACCTCTAGTCCGTATTCTAGGCACGTTAAATGCCCACCGCTACGTGCAGCATGTGCTGCGGCCGGTGGCAGTCCCGTACCTTCAGGGGCTGCCCAATGCTCTGTTTCAGCAGGATAATGCCCGCCCACACACTGCTCGCATCTCCCAACAGGCTCTACGAGGTGTACAGATGCTTCCGTGGCCAGCGTACTCTCCGGATCTCTCACCAATCGAACACGTGTAGGATCTCATTGGACGCCGTTTGCAAACTCTGCCCCAGCCTCGTACGGACGACCAACTGTGGCAAATGGTTGACAGAGAATGGAGAACCATCCCTCAGGACACCATCCGCACTCTTATTGACTCTGTACCTCGACGTGTTTCTGCGTGCATCGCCGCTCGCCGTGGTCCTACATCCTACTGAGTCGATGCCGTGCGCATTGTGTAACCTGCATATCGGTTTGAAATAAACATCAATTATTCGTCCGTGCCGTCTCTGTTTTTTCCCCAACTTTCATCCCTTTCGAACCACTCCTTCTTGGTGTTGTTTTTGCTCTGTCAGTCAGTGTATATTCCATCCCATAGCCTTTACTGGTATCTTCAGAAATCTTGTCAGTTCTTATCAATTCCAGCTGCTTTCCTAATTTTCAATTTTTGCAATTTTTATTTTATTTTGTATATATCTTCATTTCTTAAATAAACGGCAGTACTTCGTTAGTATTAGTTACTTCCTCTAAATGTATATTAGCCTTTTACCCAACACTCTTTATTTAAAGCTGATTAAATATTTCCGCCTTCTGTAACTCCTCACATATATACTCCCCTTATTCATTAATGATTCCTGGAATGTCTTCCTGGAACCGGTTTCTGCCTTAAGAGTATCTCTACGTACCTTCTATTTTTCGCTAAAATTATTATTACTGCAAATTATACTTGCCATCGTGTTATTTTTCCACTTCTAAAGGTACATACCTATTTTCACTCTCTTCAGCAACTGCTTTAAATTTACCCCATAGTCTATTTTAGAAGTACAGGAACATAAACGTATTTGAGTTGACTACGCGGTTCGAAGAGTTTGGCTGTTCAGTTGCATTTGGCAGGTAGTTGGTTCGAACCCAACTGTCGGCAGCCCTGGAGATGGTTTTCCCTGGTTTCCCATTTTCAGACCAGTCAAATGCTGAAGTTCTACGACGGTCATTTTCTTCGCAGTCCTATTTCTGTCCTATTCCATTGTTGCCGTAAGACGTGTCTGATTCGATGTGACTTAAAACAAATAACAAAACAAAGAAGACGTGAACGTGTAGACACTGACGAGATACGGCTTCCCATTTCCCCTTAAACAAATAGAAATACCAACTTTATGGACAGCAATTCGAATCGAAGACCTATAGGAATTGTAGCCGTCTATCTCAGCGTGTAGTGCGCCCGTTTCACTTTCCCAATGTTGTGGTGTCAGTTTCTACTTATTGCTGTTGAAGTTATTTCACGAAACCTCTCAGACTGAATCTCAAACAAGACATCTATTGTTCGGTCTTAATTTTTCTCACCTGTTTTCTCATTAACTGAGGATCAACTCCTCTCAAAGCAGGTGATTGGTGCTGCTATGATTGATGAGCCCGTCCTACATCCTTACCCACGCCAGCAGAACAATAGAACATTTGGAATGCTGATAGGAATGGTAATATATTTTCATCATCCGTGAGAACGAAATCTTAACGTATGTGGCAGATGATGTAATGTTTCTGGATAGTACAGTCGGTTGAAGTCTCCTTGTACGTGGGTACTTTAAGGTTTAGAGGTGCATATTTATTGGTGAAGGTAGAGCGCCTAAATCGGTTGGAACTGCACGAATGTTTTCGTTCCGGACGTTGCATGGTGCATTAACTGGTTGCTCGAAAAAATCATATTCACGTTAATGATAATTATTTTCACCGTTACACTTTGCTACTTGGATGTATGTAATTATGCATAAGTATCCTCTTAGTCCCGTTTCATGATACGGTTCAGAGATGAGATGCCATTAGATGGAATGTCTTACGATCGGATGCCCTTCCTGACGCCAGACTCAGTTGAGGAGCGAATGAAAATGAAGTGAGTGACGGTGAATGAAATTGGATAAGGATGTAAGAATCGGCTATGGCCTAAGAATAGAAACTGTCTTGGCATTTGTCTCGATGTGAAAATAGGAAACCACAGAAAACTATTCTCTAAAACCACGTGCAGATTTAGCAACACCGCCTCGCAAAGTTCATTTGAAATCGCCCGCGTAGCGCTCTGATTGGCTAATTTCAGCAGCTAATAAAATGACAACGACGCGATGTATCGAATAATTCTCTTCAAATGATTTAGCAGTATGGCCAACCCTCTAACGCCTATATACCAGGTTCACGTCGTTTCCGACCACCCTGTATATTCTTGATCTACCAAGCCCACATCCCCTTGCTTTTTCTGGATGACTAATTACAGAAATATGTATTATTTTCCCCTCGTAATTTTGCCGAGATGTATTAGATAGCATGCCGTTAAGGAATGCTAATTGCTTTACGTCGCACCGACACAGATAGGTCTTATGGCGACGACGGGATAGGAAAGGCCTAGGAGTTGGAAGGAAGCGGCCGTAGCCTTAATTAAGGTACAGCCCCAGCATTCGCCTGGTGTGCATTACGAAATGAAGGACATAGTTGTTTTGTTCGGCTTTCCCATCACCGTGGTGTTTGTGACCTTATATCGATCCACGAGATCCGTAGCATTCACGTAAACACCACCTTTCGAAATACTCGAGTTTTCTAGTTATTCTGTGTTACAAGTCAATTTTCCATTTGATTCATCATTGTAACATCTGAGAATAGGAACTCTTCATTCGTGATGTATTCCAAATCCTCAAGAAGAGTATAATAATATTCGTAGTAAAGCTGCGAATCAAGCCCGGACTAACAAGGTGGGTGATAGTTTACTAACTCCTAGAACATTGAGGTGGTAAATGCAAACTCGTGTCCTCATCCCGAGGTGGCGCAGCTCCTTTCAGGCTGCATGTACCATTTCGACCACCAGCCCTCCTGCCATTCTGGCAGTACCGGAAATCGAACCCGGGCCCCCGAGGACGGTAGCTAATAACACTAACCGATACTCTACGGAGGCGGACTAAAAAGGGCTTTTAGTGCGTCGAATGTCCGAGGGTAAGTTCGGCTCGCCAGGTGCAGGTCTTTTGATTTGACACCCGTAGGCGACCTGCGCGTCGTGATGTGGATGAAATGATGATGAAGACGACACACACACCCAGCCTCCGTGCCAGCGAAATTAACCAATGGTGGTTAAAATTCCCGACACTACCGGGAATCGAACCCGGGACCCATGTGACCAAAGGCCAGCGCGCTAACCATTTAGCCATGGAGCCGGACATTCAGGTGGTAAAACCATTAATGTACAGCAGAGTCATATCCATATAGGTTTCGGATTGCTCTTGAAGGAGTGGAATTTACGGGCACTACAGCGGTTATCGTATATCCTAACTCAATACTAATTTCTGCATCGAGTAAGTGGCTGCGCGGTTTTGGTCCCGTAGCTATCAGTTTGCATTCGGTCGGGCTTCGTGGCTAAATGGTCAGCGTGTTGGCCTTTGGTCCAGAGGGTCCCGGGTTCGATTCCCGGCAGGGTCGGAGATTTTAACCTTAAATTGTTAATTCCCTTGGCTCGGGGACTGGGGTTCGTGCTGTCCTCAACATCCCTGCAACTCATACACCACACATAACACTATCCTCCACCACAATAACACGCAGTTACCTTCTTAAGGCAGATGCCGCCCACCCTCATCGGTGGGTCTGCCGTACAAGGGCTGCACCCGGCTAGAAATAGCCACACGAAATTAAAAAGTTTGCATTCGGGACATAGTGGGTTCGAACCCCACTGTCGACAGTCCTTGAGGTGGTTTGTTTTCCGTGCTTTCCCATTTTCAGACCAGGAAAATACTGGGGTTGTACCTTCAAATTAAGACCACGGTTGGTTCTTTCTCACTCCTAGTCCTTTCCTATCCCATCGTCGCCGTGAGAACTAACTGCATCGATGCGACGTAAAACAATTTTTTTTTAAAAAGAAAGAAAACTCTGCTTTTGAGCTCGACATAGGATATTGGTACCATAACGGTTGCCTTCTGTCCCTTACGGACGGAGAATGTGCCAATTTGTTTCACATCGACTTCTGAATTAAAATTGCTCCATGATGTGTAGTGTATGTCATTGAATAGAGATTCTTTTGCGTCTCATGCCGGTACCTTTGAGGTAGATACAAAGTGTAGAACAGTTAGGGCTAAATTCACATATTTTTCGACTGACATAACCACATGCGTCGACTGATATGAAATGATACGGAGTGCATGCTAGGGCTATATAAATGACCATCCGTATTGCTAGGCAACAAGTCAGATAAATTAGTATTTAACGATAAATAAATAAATAGCAGAATATCCGACACTCTCCAGTCAATGACAGTTAAAACATTGCGTGTTGGAGTGGGAGTGAAGTGGACTCAGGAAAGGAAACCAACCCACAGTGCAAAGATGAAGGAATACTGGGCTGAGAAGAAAGCTCAGCAGAGTTAGAAACCACGTGGTCCAAGGAGCCTCATCGAAACAAGAAAATAACACATATTTCATTTCATCCGAAGTTAGATTTAAAGTAGGGCGAAGTAGTCTCGAAAACCTAGCGGGACGGTCCATCATCTGTCTCCATCTACTTTTTAATTTCTTTTCAATTTTACTATTTCTGCTGCGTCATTGTCAGATTTCAGGATATATCGAGGTCAAAAATAGCAGTTCTGTGTCTGGGATCCATGACCTGGATGTTTGACACCTTAAAACATAAATCATAGTCCTATACAGAGTGAATTATAATTATACAGACAAAAAAAATCAGGGATGCTCTTCGTGTTAAGAATGAAGGTACAATCGGATTGGCGGCGAAAATAGTTTATTTTCGAGAAATTAGGTTACTTTGTTACTTCATGGCGCGCGATTGAAATTGACGAACTTGCCGTATTTGCTATGCCTAGAGCCAGTCGCTGCCTGGGAAGTGAGAGACACAGGTAATGCGGGACACACCACACATCCTGAATAGAATCCAAAGGTGGTTGTGAAATGTGCATCAAAGTAGGAGGAGGGCACATTGAACATCTACTGTAATTAAACCATTGGGCGTATTCTTTCCTTTCTTTCAGTATTTCATTCCATTTACAATGTTGTGAGTGGAGGAATACGCAATCGTGGAGTGGCAGCGTTGCATCTTCGTGCCTGTTAAATAATAAAAAATGTTACTGCGACCAACAGACGAGAGGAGAAAAGATCTGGTGCAATTCTTGACTGATAAGTGCGTCTTAATTACAGTGTGTTCTTGTACTGGGTGTGCAGTTCTTCTTCTTCTTCTTAATCTGGCTACCCTCCAGGGCCGGGTTTTCTCTCGGACTCAGCAAGGGACCCCACCTCTACCGTCTCAACGGCAATGTTTTGGAGCTTCAGATTCTGGGTCGGGGGATACAACCGGGGAGGATGACAAGTACCTCGCCCAGGCAGCCTCATTTGCTATGCTGAACAGGGGCCTTGTGGGGGGATGGGAAGATTAGAATAGATAGACAAGGAAGTGGGAAGGAAGCGGCCATGGCCTTAAGTTACGGACCATCCCGGCGTTTGCCCGGAGGAGAAGTGGGAAACCACGGAAAACCACTTCCAGGATGGTTGAGGTGGGAATCGAACCCACCTCTACTCATTTGACCTCCTGAGGCTGAGTGGACCCCGTTCCAGTCCTCGTACCACTTTTCAAATTTCGTGGCAGAGCCGGGAATCGAACCTTGGCCTCCGGGGGTGGCAGCTAATCACACTAACCACTACACCACAGAGGCGGACGTGCGTGCAGTTACAGCTGTTTAATAAACGAAGTGTAGATATTGCCTGTAAGAGGCAAAGACAATCCTGTGCGAGTCGAACCAGGAAACTTGTGCATACGCGCGGAGCATTATCTCTGACTCCATCATACCCCCCACTTCCTCTCTCGGCCCTTCTCTTCCCTGAAGCATGGCAGCAGCTTGTGCTCTGGTATAGCAAATACGTTGAGTTCTTCAATTTTAAACGCGCGGCTGGAAGTAACATAGTAACCACATTTTCTCGAAAAGAAGCCATTCCTCTTCCAGTCCGATTGCACTGTCGTTCGTAACATAACACGAAGAGCATCCCGGATTTTTTTCAGTATACTTATGATACACCCTGTATAATACAGTTGGGATTTATTAGAATATTACTTTCTGTGTTTATGACTAGAGCTTTGACTAGTCTGTTTTTATTAACCCGAATTTGTCGCTTAATGAACTGTAAACATTTCCATGTAACCATGAATTCAGATATGCGGAGTTTGTTTTATGTGCATATTTCAGGCAGTTTTCAATATTAGTAAATATCGCCACAATGTTACTGGGAGCGAGGGGAAAATATTCACATTTATATAAAATGTATACAATGAATATTTATTCGGTCCTTTTTAATTGTTATTTAATCAGTTTACCATCCAGGGTTGGTTTCTCCCGTGGACTCAGGAGGATCCCAAATCTACCTGGAGCATGAGACATTTGGTCGAGGTTAATACTGGGGAGTAGGACCAGTACCCCCAGGCTGCCTCACCTGCTATGCTGAACAGCGGCCTTGTGAGGTATGAAAAGATTGGAAGGGATGGGCAAAGAAGAGGCCGTGGCTTTAAGTTAGGTACCATCCTGGCATTTGCCTGGGGAACATGTGGGGAAACCACGGAAAACCATTTCGAGGATGACTGAGGTAGGGATCGAAACCCCTCTACTCAGTTTAATCTCCGGAGGCTGAGTGGACCCCGTTTCAGTCCTCGTACGACTTTCAAATTTCGTGGCAGAGCTAAGAATCGAACCCGGGCCTCCGGGGGTGGCAGCTAATCACACTAACCACTACACCACACAAGCAGACTTTATTAGGTACTGATAAATATAAAGTGCAATACTATTATAAATTATTAATTTGTATTATAAATACTGTTACCTATAAAAGGGTGTTCCGTAATGATGAAATGGACTTTCAGGGATGCCGGAGAAGGGTACATGAATCATTTTTAGATCATGAAAATTTGGGCCTCGTTAATGAATGATGTTTTTATACATCGGACAATCAGGAAGAAGTTTAGAAATTCGTTGTAAATAACATATTGAACCCATAATTCTACGATGAAAAATAATTCAAAATATTTATTTCAGCTGCAAACAACTTTTTTGAGAGTAGCCATGTTTTTATTTCAAGAGCCTCACTCTCTCGTGGGAACGCACTCACCGTGCCAAGCGAGTCGCCCTCTCATGAAATGCCGGGATACTTCGGTTGACCTCGAGTACCGAATAATTTTTCAATTTCGGAAAATCCTTCATAACGAGAGACTTTGGCGACATGGTAAATCCAGGAATAAAGAATCTAAATTATTAATAAACCTTGCGTGAAGATAGAATCCCCAGGGTAAATATAAATGCAGTTAAGCCTGGAAGAAAGTTGGCGTCCTACTCGCGGATTTGCGACACGTGTCGAGGCCAATGGCTGAAGAAAGACCGCGAAATGTCACGTCCGAAATAAATTCATTACGCCCGTTGCAAGTATGGGAAAAATATATAATTAACACCATAATGAATTATAAGTCTATCCGAATTTATGGAATAAATTTCAAGAAAATTGCTCCAGTGGATGTGGAATTAGCAGATTGCGCCATCGAGCTTCATGGTGAGGATGGCGTCATCACAGAGGATGTATAAGAAATCCCCTCCACTTACTTTTTTCATTCTATCTGATGGTCTGGATGGTGAAACACACGTCGCTCGTCTGCAAGGAAGTGCGGGGTTTTGTTCTCAAAATCACGTGGTGTATATTCGTGTCAATTCTTCAAATAGAATATTAAATGGAAGGTGATAGTAATTTTCCTGAGCTTCCGCCGATGAAAACTGTGAAGGCTTAGATATCTGTTTAATACGTAGCTGAGTTTCTCTCCGTATTACAATTGTGTGTGTTTGATATTGTCAAAGGGAGTCTGGAGGCTAGCCGGTGAGGGCTGATTTTTTGTTATCTATTTGAAACACCTGGACAGCATTAGGGTGGACAAAAACAGAGTTCTGGGAAAACAGTGGCAGTCACCAGTTAAGAAGGATGCTCGTCGCATGTTAAAAGCGAAGAAAGTGCGTCATATGCGGTGTTAATCGATACCAAGTGTAAAATCTGTGTAGTTTAAGTTTTATATATGTATAAGAAGATGATGTCTGTTGTAGCCATGATCGGCTAAATCAGAGGGCAGTTGGCTAAATATGACCGGAATCTCCAGGATGACTACGATTACAGGTCTGTGTATATATTTTGCATTAATGTTATAGTATAGAATTTGTTGGTCCCAATAAAATTTTCATTGCGTGTGTCGAATTAATATTTAATAATGATCAGGCGAATGTGTTATATTTCTGGTAGTCGTGTGAAACTCTTCAGGGCAATAAAATTCACGCCGACAAACTGTAAAAATGCGAAGTTTAAAATATGTGCTAACATTCTTTGAGATAGTGTTCAAACTGAGTAAAATTAGGAAGGTGATAATGATCATGTAGTCGTGCTGGATGCCTTAATTTCGAATATCGCATGAGTTCAGAAAATTTTTGTCGAAATAATTAATAATAATAATAATAATAATAATAATAATAATAATAATAATAGTAAAAATAATAATAATTACACAGGATAAAAATGTTCTATGTTAAAAGTGTATTTAACAGATATGTTGAGTAAGATTTGCGTTCATCTCGAAATCCAGTGTAGTCTGATAAAATTCTGTTTATTCGTGGGAAGGTAATTTTTGTAACACCGTGTTCTCGGTGATATAAGGAAATCACTGTATGTTATTGTATTCTTGAGGTCTGAAAGTTGTAGTAAAAATAAATGAATAGATCATTATAAATATGTTCGTCACGGGAGTATTGAGGTTTTAAAAGTTTGAAACTGGAAGGAATGGATTGTGTCGGAATATGTTGAGATAACAGTTGTGTAGATGTTGAAGGCATAGGAAGCCTGTATTTCATGTGTGATGCCGCCGTGATAGGCGATGAAGATAAATTTTTGAGACAGGCTATATTTGTTGATGGCGAAGGATTTTTGAGACAGGCTGTATATTAAATGTGATATTTCTGAGGCAGGCTGTAGTGAGATTCCGCTAACAATCCGGAACAGCTGACCGGGTGAAGGTTGGTTCGAAATGAGTGCCCTGTGACGCACATTATGATTTCAAGTTTAAGATCTCACAGTGAAAAACAATTTCTGTAGAATGTAGCTATTGGTAGTTAAGTCTAAATGGCGATTTATGTAAAGTCAGCATAGTGAATATTATAGTATGCGACCTCAAGGGTAGAAGAGCATTCTGAATACACGGTTGGTGTTATTTGACTGTATTAACAAATTTCCACTCAGTAAATTTCATATATTACGAGACAATAATTAGCATTAATTCAGAAACATTGTGGGATGAGATATTGGACGTTATTAAAGCGATAGTGTGGCTGTGTAGATTCACTGAATTTCGCTTCACTGGATAGTTTATGGATATGAATGTTTGGAATAGTGAGATGGTAGACGATTTTGGGCCTCACCCTAGAATTACAGTGTGGATTTTTGCGATGGTGATGATTAGTGTTTTGGCGATTTTCATGGAATGTTAGACGTGTGCTGAAATTCCTTATTATTTTTCCAAACTTCATTGCGTATGTCGAGATCGTGTTTGAGTTGTGAATTGTTTGCTACGTGTTATTTATTTTCAATTTCACGTTTTATTAACAAGAGGGACTTTGTTGCATTTCCCGACTTGCGTTCATTCTGTGGTAAGGTTCATTTCATTGTGTGCTATAGTTTCGACAAGGTTTCCAGCTAAATATCAAAGAGTGTGTTTGAAGTTACGATTTCGCCTGACATTTTAGAGGATGAGTAGACATCCCAGTTTCTGCTCGACAATAGATTTTGGACGTTACGCGTATCATAGGAGTATACTGATGATGAGACGTCCCAGTTTACGCTCGACGATAGATTTAGGAAGGTGTGTGTGTACATAGATGTTAGTGTTAGGGTGTGTAGACATTATGTAGACCCGACGATAAGTTTAGGGTGTCGTCTGTATACAGGATGAAGCGTAATTCGCGCACTCGAGCGTCGTAGCGCGACTCCTCACATGCCAGCAATAAAAAAATGTCTCTTACAAAATTTCGTCTTGCGAGTATATCCGGCAGAAAAACGACGTTGAAGACTAGCAATCTGGCAACATTGTAAGCACATGTAGGGTAACTACCTCTGTCAGCAGAAGTTAGTCGTACTGTACAGTTGGTGCAGTGGGTAGAGTTTTTGGTTAGCATGGAGAAGGTCGATGGTTCGATCCTGGGTTGAGGCGCATTTTTTATTTGCTAATTTCCATCTGATATTACCTACTGTAATACAGTAAGACACCATTTCTGAGGTCACATGTATCCTACATTTACAACATTTTGCAACGCTGAAACAACGTAACGTAACGTAAGGCCCTAACGAAATGTAATGGACCTGAACGAGGCAAGAATAATAGTTGGTACTAATCTATGGGGCCATTGGAGGAGGGTACAAAGAAAATACGTTTCACATCTAGTAGATGAAGTGGTGCGAATAAATTCACGCCCACGGCGTGGAAAGGGCACCTTTCAAAGCTGACCAATGAAAACGATTGTTCGTCCATTTCTAGGATCGTAGTATGTAAGGGTAAATGGTTTCTAGAGGACCCACTGCAATCGCTGTTGACGATTAAGATGCCAGATACCATACCACCTAGACTACATCTATATATATAAAACAAGAGTTTTGTCTGTACATTGCTCAGAATTTGGAAAGAATGTTATTTTTGTATCGGTCATGTTCACAGTAACAAGAAAATGCATTTTTTACATTTCCGTAATTTCTGTCTGTCTGTCTGTCTGTCTGTATGTATGTACACGCATCACGAGAAAACGGCTGAAGAGAATTTAATGAAAATCGGAATATAAAGTCGGGTGATGAACCGCTACAATCTAGGCTATAAATTATTTTAATCACGCTGAGTGAAATGGTAGTTTAGGGGAAGCCTGAAATTTCATTCTCAAATATTGATGTTCTTAGTGGTCGTGTCTGAATGAAAATCGGTAGACAAACATGTGAAATAAGTCTCTACAATATAGGCTATACACGCTGAGAAAAATGGTAGTTTAGGGGAAGGCCTAAAATTTAATTGTCAAATATTTATTGTATTATTGGTCGTATCTTCACGAAAATTGGTGTGCGAAGTCGGGGAATAGGTCGCTATAATCCAGGCTATCAATAATGTTATTCACATTGAGTGAAATGGTAGTTTAGGGGAAGGCCTGAAATGTAATCTATATATATAAAACAAGAGTTTTGTCTGTACATTGCTCAGAATTTGGAAAGAATGTTATTTTTGTATCGGTCATGTTCACAGTAACAAGAAAATGCATTTTTTACATTTCCGTAATTTCTGTCTGTCTGTCTGTCTGTCTGTCTGTCTGTCTGTCTGTCTGTCTGTATGTATGTACACGCATCACGAGAAAACGGCTGAAGAGAATTTAATGAAAATCGGAATATAAAGTCGGGTGATGAACCGCTACAATCTAGGCTATAAATTATTTTAATCACGCTGAGTGAAATGGTAGTTTAGGGGAAGCCTGAAATTTCATTCTCAAATATTGATGTTCTTAGTGGTCGTGTCTGAATGAAAATCGGTAGACAAACATGTGAAATAAGTCTCTACAATATAGGCTATACACGCTGAGAAAAATGGTAGTTTAGGGGAAGGCCTAAAATTTAATTGTCAAATATTTATTGTATTATTGGTCGTATCTTCACGAAAATTGGTGTGCGAAGTCGGGGAATAGGTCGCTATAATCCAGGCTATCAATAATGTTATTCACATTGAGTGAAATGGTAGTTTAGGGGAAGGCCTGAAATGTAATCTATATATAAAATAAGAGTTTGTCTGTACATTGCTCAGAATTTGAAAAGAATGGTGTTTCTGTATCGTTCATGTTCACAGTAACAAGAAAATGCATTTTGTACTTTTCCGTAATTTCTGTCTGTCTGTCTGTCTGTCTGTCTGTCTGTCTGTCTGTCTGTCTGTCTGTCTGTCTGTCTGTCTGTCTGTCTGTCTGTACACGCATCACGAGAAAACGGCCGAAGAGAATTTAATGAAAATCGGAATGTACAGTCGGGTGTTGAACCGCTACTATCTAGGCTATAAATTATTTTAATCGCGCTGAGCGAAATAGTAGTTTAGGGAAGGCCTGAAATTTAATTCTCAAATATTTATGTTATTAGTGGTCGTGTCTTAATGAAAATCGGTAGACAAAGATGGGAAAAAGTCGCCACAATATAGGCTATACACGCTGAGAATAATGGTAGTTTAGGGGAAGGCCTAAAATTTAATTGTCAAATATTTATTGTATTAGTGGTTGTATCTTCACACGAAAATTAGTATGCAAAGTCGGGGAATAGGTCGCTATAATCTAGGCTATCAATTATGTTATTCACACTGAGTGAAATGGTAGTTTAGGGGAAGGCCTGAAATGTAATCTATATACGGAGTGAAGCGAAATTCGCGCACTCGGGCGTCGCAGTGCGACTCCCTACATGCCAGCAATAACAAATGTCTTTCACAAAAGTTCGTCCTGCGAGTATATCAGGCAGAGAAAGGACGTTGAATAGTGGCAATCTGGCAACACTGTAACCACATGTACGGTAAGTACCTCTGTCAGCAACATATATTCGCGCTGAGCAGTGGGTGCATTGGATAGGGTTTTGGGTTGGCATGCCGGTGGTAGAGGGTTCGATCCTGGGTAGAGGCGCAATTTTTTGTTTACTAATTTCCATCGGACATTACATAATGTAATACAGTAAGACACCGTACCTTAGGTCTCATGTATCCTACATTTACAACATTTTGTAACGCTGAACACAACAAATACCTTGCTAGGCCTACTGGTAACGTAAGCCCTTACGAAATACAATGGACTTGAACGAGGCAAGAATAACAGTTGCTACTAATCTATGAGATCATTGGAGGAGGGTAGAAAGAAAACAGGTTTCGCATTTAGTATATGAATTTGTGCGAATAAATTCACGCCCACGACGTGGAAAGGACGTCTTTCAAAGCTGACCAAGGGAAGCGATTGTTCGTCCATTTGTAGGATCGTAGTATGTAAGTGCAAAGGGTTTCTAGAGGACCCGCTGCAATGGCTGTTGATGATTAAGTTGCCAGATACCATACCACCTGGACTACATTTATGAAATAAAAATAATACGCTTCAACCCAGGATCGACACCTCGACCTCCTGGATGCTAACCCAATACTGTAACCACTGCACCAACTGTACAGCGCAAAGGATACGTGCTGACAGAGGTAGTTACCCTACATGTGGTTACAGTGTTGCCAGATTGCCACTCTTCAATGCCCTTTTTCTGCCGGATATACTCGAAGGACGAACTTTTGTGAGAGACATTTTTTTATTGCTGGCATGTGAGCAGTCGCGCTGCGACGCCTGGGTGCGCGAATTTCGCTTCACCCTGTATATAAAATAAGAGTTTTGTCTGTACATTGCTTATAATTTGAAAATAATGGTATTTCTGTATCGGTCATGTTCACAGTAGCAAGAAAATGCATTTTTTACTTTTCCGTAATTTCTGTCTGTCTGTCTGTCTGTCTGTACACGCATCACGAGAAAACGGCTGAAGGGAATTTAATGAAAATCGGAATGTAAAGTCGGGTGATTAACCGCTACAATCTAGGCTATAAATTATTTTGATCACGCTGAGTGAAATGATAGTTCAGGGGAAGGCCTGAAATTTAATTCTCAAATATTTATGTTATTAGTGGTCGTGCCTTAATGAAAATCAGTAGACAAACATTGGAAATAAGTCACTACAATATAGGATATACACGCGGAGAAAAATGGTAGTTTAGGGGAAGGCCTAAAATTTAATTGTCAAAAATGTATTGTATTAGTGGTCGTATCTTCTCGAAAATTGGTATGCAAAGTCGGGGAATAGGTCACTATAATCTAGGCTATCAATAATGTAATTCACACTGAGTAAAATGGTAGTTTCGGGGAAGGCCTGAAATGTAATCTATATATAAAATAAGTGTTTTGCCTGTACATTGCTCAGAATTTGAAATGAATGGTGTTTCTGTATCTGTCATGTCTACAGTAACAAGGAAATGCATTTTTTTACTTTCCCGTAATTTCTGTCTGTCCGTCTGTATGTATGTATGTACACGCATCAAGAGGAAACGGCTGAAGAGAATTTAATGAAAATCGTCATGTAATGTCGGGTGATGAACCACTACAATCTAGGCTATAAATTATTTTATTCACGCTGAGTGAAATGGTAGTTTAGGGGAAGGCCTGGAATGTAATTCTCAAATAAGTTATTTACGTCATTAGTGGTCGTATAGATAAATCTATATATATCAATCTCACAGCTGCGCGCCCCTAACCACACGGCCAACTCGCCTGGTCGTACCGACTGAAACAGCCTGCCTGTATATTGGCGGGAAGTAGCATGCCATTCCTCTGGTTCATACATTTTCTGATATATCTGGTTCGTAACACACTGGTTCATCATAGTATTCGAGCTATTCAATCCCTACTCGGAGGCACTGATTGGAATGAGTAGTGTGCATGTTTAAAGGAATAATGACAGAGGAGTGTTCACGGCAGTCTGCGACCTGGTTATTCCAGCTCTGGAACTTCGGACTCTTAGATCGACACCGTAGTACTGTTCGTTGAAAGTGAGAAAGTGTGCGGTGTTTCATTTGATCGAGTATTTTATATGATAACATTGCATTCAATCGCTACATTCCTACTGACGTTTTTGTAATGACCTATGTTGGATTAAGTTAGGAAAACCACCAAGTCAGTCTTTCTGGGAATCCCGTAGCGAAGCACGGGTACATCAGCTAGTTTACGAAATAAAAAACATACGCCTCAACCCAGGATCGACCACTCGACCTCCTGCATGCTAATCCAAAACTTAATCCACTGCACCAATTGTACAGTACGACTAACTTCTGCTGGCAGTGGTAGTTACCCTACTTGTGGTTACAGTGTTGCCAGATTGCTACTCTTCAACGTCGTTTATCTGCCGGATATACTCGCAAGACGAAATTTTGTAAGAGACATTTTTTTATTGCTGGCATGTGAGGAGTCGCGCTTCGACGCGCGAGTGCGCGAATTACGCTTCACCCTGTATATTCAAGTCTTAGATTAGGTGTTTTTGCGAAGTGACTTGAACGGTGGTAGTGTCTGCAGTAGTGTATGCAATGCGAAGAGTGTTAGCGAAGTAATATTGAGGCCATGTTTCGGTACAGCCCTTACCAGCTGGAAGGTGTTTACCTAAGATTATGGAACCACTAGTGGCATGAACGTGTGGGTTGTCCAATATTGGATACTGAGCTAACGGTGATTGTGAGCATTTGCTGCTGTTTGCCACGCGCGTTTGAGTTCAGTGAGCTTTAGTATTTTTATTTATTTCTTGACTTAATTATTTTGTCGTTCAGACGTCCGATTGCTTTGTTATTGTGCGTGTTGACACTTAGCTTCTTTATGTGAGACTTGAGTTACGAATGCAGGTTCGATTCGTCAGCTGGGAATATATTTTATTTTCAATTTTTCGTTCTTTCATTTTTATAATAGTTTATTGTGGTCGATCAATAACTTTGTAGTTAGTCTGTTGGGACAAACAATAAGTAGATGGATCTGTAATGGTAGTCGGACTTGTAAAGGAAAGAATTCCCTAGAGAGTGTTTGGTATATTTTATTTTACCATGTGGACTTGTAATTTTATTAAGCTTAACGTAACCGTTTATAACCTGAAAGTTGGTTTTATAAGAATATTTTTCTTTAACTTCAGTGTTCGGCATTTCTTCTAAATGCATGATGAATAAGTGTTTCCTGCTTTTCGCAGTTTTGTTCCTTCAGAACGTCGTAACATAAGATCCTCTCGGATCGAATTGTTGTTGGTTCCTTCTGAACAGCTGTTTGGGTGATGCACGTTTCAGCATCTGGATAATTCTATAATTTAAGGGTGTCACGAGATGGCAATACATGGTGGAATTTTATTTTTAATTATGACTGCCGCTGTTAACTTGTAGTGAACACCATGCTTTCCAGTAGTATCTCGCAATCTATCCAAAGTAACTGATAGTCAATTTGGTTCGATTAAGGGTCCATTCGGCATGTGTTCCCATATCCGACAGGGTATTTGACTGGTGGATAACCTTAATTAAAAGTAAATCTGGAATTCTACTTGTTGAAGGTCAGATTTTCTTCGGATCGTGTGGATTAATTCTCAGTTATCGTTTGGATCAATAGGTGCCCGATTTTCAGGTTTTCTTTTCATTTTTCTAGTTTTTGCTGTCCACTAATCTGTGATATTTGTACTTTTCTCCGAAGAAAGTTATTCGATAAATGTAACTAATAAAAATCACGCCATGCAATGTGACTGTTTGAAACACTAAATAATTTAAAAACATGTTGACGAATGATTTTATAAAAATAAATTTTTGAATTTAATTAAGTAAATAAAAGTTAGTAAACACATATTTGCTCCTCATTTCAAGTAGTTAGGCTCTCTTATGAATCCCATCGTTTGGTTAAGATCGTGACCGAAATATTCCCGCTACGACCCCAAGATTTAAGAGTTCGATCTACCCCAAGATTTAAGAGTTCAATATTGCTCTACTGCAGCAGCTGTGGCCGACCAACGATGGAATGGTAAGTTAAAGGGTTCAATATGAATACAGTTGAGCACAGAATATATTCAGCTATGTGCGAACATATGCATAACAACAACAACCATAGTTTTACGAATATAGAAAAGGACATGAAATTCTGTGTGCAGTTCAGAAAGGGAATTACCTCGTACATGAATATCTTGGAGAAACAGTTTATATGCTTACCACAAAAAGGTAATAGTGACTTAACTTGAATGCACTTTCGTCAGAAGAAACCTCGTTATTTAAACTGGCAAATTCATATGCTAAATAAAGGAAATTAAATAGTAATGAGTCTATGAATTCAGCCCTATCAAGGTTCAGAACACTCTTCCAAAATGAGTTAAGAAGTCACAACCCTATCCCATTTGTTACCACAGCCGATTTGCATTCACAGTCTCAGAAGAACAAATGTTTAGTGTTATCTGAGTGTGCCATTTTATCAGTTTAAGATCTCTGAAGATGAAAACATATACATTATGCAATAGCTATATTTCTATTGTTTAAGTAGTGTTATAATAATAATTGAACATGTGTTTATTTTAATTAATCAAATTGAAATTGTGAAGTACTTTCGCTGAAGAAAACAATCATATGTTCTCGAAATATGTTCGATTGATTAACATGTATTTAACAGTTTTTTGATTAGCATTGACAAGGCGGATTCTTTATCTCCTGTTTTTTCAGTGCAGTAAGTTTATCACTGTAAGTAGTCAATGCGGACCAATATAGGCCGTTCATATGGTCAAGTTTACAGATTCTGAGCTCATCATTACAACTTGAAAGACACTTCATAACTGTTTCAATTCACGTAACTAGTAACTATAGAAACTTCCCCAGAATGACCAGCTGTCGAAGCTAGTGTAACATCAGGTCGATCATGGTTGCTATCCACGACATGAACCCATGACTGTAATTTAATCTGGTTGCAGTGTTTCCTGGAGAAGGTGCAAATTGGAAAGGAAGAGATGAACGGTAAGTAGGTTAACTCCCGCTGTGGACTGCGGCATTCCCATTGCAACTACCGCGGAGAGCTAGAACGAACTGCAGTAGGGTAAGTGTCCCGCAGGGATTTAAAACTTTCACATTCGTTCACTGTACAGTTTTGTCCAAATAAAATGTAAACGAAGCAATTTCTCTTTGCTTTGTTCTCTTGCATTAATAGAGATAGGCCATTCAACACAGAACGTAGAATTTAAACATAATGAGATTCCTAAAATATGGGTGATGTGATCAGAATGAGAACAAATCAGAAGTTTTCAGCTGATCAGGTTACCAAAGGAAAACACCCACTACATACGCAGCCATTTCTCAAATTAATCTGACGCAGTTAAAGGCTCAACATAATATTCTTTTTATACTAGGGGTTTTACGTCGCAACGACACAGATAGGTCTTATGGTGACGATGGGATAGGAAAGGCCTAGGAGTTGGAAGGAAGCGGCCGTGGCCTTAATTAAGGTACAGCCCCAGCATTTGCCTGGTGTGAAAATGGGAAACCACAGAAAACCATCTTCAGGGCTGCCGATAGTGGGACTCAAACCTACTATCTCCCGGATGCAAGCTCACAGCCGCGCGCCTCTACGCACACGCCAACTCGCCCGGTACATAATATTCTGTAACACTAATTCTGTGATGGAACAAATTTTCAGTAGGATTGTCCTCATAAATTAATGGTGTGCTAAAATTGCGTTGTGTTCTCTCGGTATTAAATGAAAATTCTGGTTACAAAACAGTCACGCTGTCTGATGACGAACTTGGAGTAAAAGGGAAGTTAAACAAAATTTATTACGATTCCATGAAATGTCGTATGGCTTTTATAGCCGGGATATCCCAGGAAGGGTTCGGCTCGCCAGATGCAGGTCTTTCTGTTTGACTCCTGTAGGCGACTTGCTCTTCGTGATGAGGATGGAATGATGATCAAGACAACACATACACCCAGCCCCCGTGCCATTGGAATTAACCAATTAAGGTTAAAATCCCCGACCCGGCCGGGAATCGAACCCGGAACCCTGTGAACCGAAGGCCAGTACGCTGACCGTTCAGCCAACGAGTCGGACTACGATTCCGTGCGGTCCTGTGACAATGTGCGGTGTTAAAAACATTTACCGAGAAAGTGGTTGCGCGGTTTGAGTCATGTAGCTGTCAGCTTGTATTCAGCAGATAGTGGGCTCGAACCCTACTGTCGGCAGCCCTGAAGTTGGTTTCCCATTTTCACACCAGGAAAATGCTGGGCCTGTACCGGAAATAAGACCACGATCACTTCCTCCCCACTCCTAGCCTTCTCCTCTCGCATCGGCGCCATAAAACCTATCTATATAACATTCTTCAGTAACCGACACTGGACCTTAAAAACAAAAAAAGGAACAAAGGCTTCTCCGCACATAATATAAAATATGAGGTATGGAAGATAAGGACTTCCAATATTCATAACCTGCAGGCTTGGTACTCTTTTCTGGTGTAGGGTGAGTTAATTTTAAGCTCATGTTCTTCAGGTTAGTAAGTCTCTTTTCTAACATTTTATACTTTCTGACGGGTATTCGATCCCACGTCCTTCTGGATAAAGTAGACTAAGCAGACCTTTACTGCTTCAGCTACATGGGAGATTGGTACAATGTAAAGGCGTCGATCCTTATATATTGGAATAGTTTTAATAAGTTAAAATCTTCCACAATAATTTATTGGAAATTATTGGTATTAGCGTACTAAGGTGCAATTTTGACATATATAACACATATTTGCATGTTTTGATTTAATAGTCGGTTGTAGCTCAAGTTGTTACATTTGGTTGATTGATGTCATCATTATATGATTGGACTAACAATCGCGTGTATTCGACAGTGTAACACGTCATTTAATCCTGTGTAAATTAGAATGGCATTCAATTTGATTCTATTTTATCTCTTTATTTTGTTATACCTGTCAAGGGATGTTGAGCCAGCGAGCATGAAAATTTGCAAACATTAAATATTTAATCTTGATATTTTACGTGTTAACCTCTTTGTAGTTGACCATTGTATTTCACCTCCTCATAATTTTGTGTGTCCAGGAGCAGTCACGTTATGTAGGCAGAGCGCTTATTTGCGAAATAATTAAATAGGACCTTCACCTGCCTAATTATTATTAATGTTATAGCATTGTTATTGTTATAGCATGCGGATAATGTAGCAAGGAGCAAATTATCCCGCGAGCCATTTTAGGCGCTACAAAAATGATTCAAAGGGGCCTGTACTCTTGGGGAACACTTTGCAGCCATGATGTAGCGGCTTACTCATTGTCCTGGCTATTATGTGAGCTTACGTTTCCATTAACGTAAGGGTGTGGAATGGACGCTTATAATGCCGGTGTTAAATATTTCTTCCATGCACAGGTACAGACACAACGTTCTCGTAGCTAAGCTCGTGAACACAACTGGAAAGTGTCCCAGGTGATATAATTCAATAGAGAAATGGATTAAAAGCCTATGTTCGGAGATCCTATAAATTTTTCCTCATGTCTTCGTACTTAAACTCCCGGCTGACGCCAGGATGCTGGTACACAGGGCACAGCCGTTCTCTTCACATAACATTCCTTGGATAAATGCAAATTACGAATGTTGGTACATACACTACATCGACACAGGATAAAAACAACAATTCAAACACACTTTACACACGCAACCGGTGACACGGGTGTCCCAAGCTCCGTAGATTAAGCAGCAGCAGCAGCAGCAGCAGCAGCAACAACAACAACAACAACAACAACAACATCAACCGGAACCTTCAGCGTTGAGATTGAGTTTCGTAACTCAGCGCTGACAGTTGTTAATTATCCTGAGTTTCGTTATGCACAGTTTCTTTTGTCTTGCTCCATGGAATGGTGGTATAGACCTTTATTTCAAGTTCTGAGGTAACGTGATAATTTGAACTACTTTTGCAGATTTTCCAATAAGGTAAATTTCCTACCTATATCCTTCACGCTCACAAGCATGGGGCTGAGTCAAAGCCCTAAAATGACATCACATAAGTAAATAAATATTAATACCAAACCCAAACACCATGGCGCAACAGCCCTGAAGGGCCATGGCCCACCAAGCGACCGCTGCTCATTCCGAAGGCCTGCAGATAATGAGGTGTAGTGTGGTCAGCACGGCGAATCCTCTCGACCGTTATTCTTGACTTTGTAGACCGGGGCCGCCATCTCACCGTCAGATAGTTCCTCAATTAATTGAAATCACGTAGGCTGCGTGGATCTCGAACCAGCCCTCAGATCCAGTTAAAAATTTCTGACGTGGCCGGGAATCGAATCCGGAACCTCCGGGTAAGAGGCAGGCACGCTAGCCATACACCGCAGGGCGAGAAAATAAATAAATAAATAAATAAATAAATAAATAAATAAATAAAATCTTATATATAATAAGAATTTTGTCTGTACATTGCTCAAAATTGAAAAAGGATGGTATTTCTGTACCGGTCGTATCTATGGTAACAAGGAAATGCACTTTTTAATTTTCGGTCACTTCTGTCTGTCTGTCTGTCTGTCTGTCTGTCTGTCTGTCTGTCTGTCTGTCTGTCTGTCTGTCTGTCTGTCTGTCTGTCTGTCTGTCTGTCTGTCTGTCTGTAAGTACATGCATAACAAGAAAACAGCTGAAGAGAATTTAATGAGAATTTGTATGTAAAGTCCGGAAATAAGTCGCTACAATCTAGGCCATAAATAATCTTTTTCACGCTGAGAGAAATAGTAGTTTAGGGGAAGGCCTAACATTTAATTCTCAAATGTTCATGTTAGTAGTGGTCCTATCTTAATGAAAATTGGTATGTAAAATCCGAGAATAAGTCGCTACAATCTAGCCTGTAAATAATCTTATTCACGCTGAGATAATTGGTAGTTTAGGGAAGGCCTAAAATTAATTCTCAAATATTTATGTTATTATTGGTCCTACATTTATGAAAATCGGAATGCAAAGTTGGGAACATCCTTAGAAACTTCCAGCTTACAATTAGATATTACATTGGGAGAGATAACTTGTGGCATATGCTATCTGGATACAGCAAATAAACGTTGTTGTTGTTGTTGGAGATTTAACTTTCTTTTTCAGTTTGATTTACGTCACACCGACACAGATAGGTGTTATGGCGACGATGGGGTAGGAAAGGTCTAGGAGCGTGAACTAAGCAACTGTGGCCTTAATTAAGATACAGCCCCAGCATTTGCCCCGAATGCAAGTTGACAGCTACGTGACACAAACCACGCAGCCACTCGCTCGGTAATCCTAACTTACCATATGATTGTCGATTCATTTACGCCATAACTGTTGTATGGTTTTGACACCTGTACACTTCCCAAGTAATCGGCTGAGCATTTTTTAATCTCCAAGTAGGCCTACAAGTACGACCCAGAAAAAAGTCCACATTACCATAGGGATTTTCTCTTTTGCTCGTGGTTTAACGTGGCACTAACTCAGGATTTCGGCGACGAAGGGATAGGGAAGGAAGCAGCTGTGGCCTCATTAAAGGTACAGTCCCAGCATTTTCCTGGAGTAAACTACCATGAAAAACCATCTTCATGGCTGCCGATGGTAGGGTTCGAACCCACCATCTCCCGAATGCAAGCTTACAGATATTAGCTAATTAATATCTGTAGATTTGTCTGCATCTTGCCAGTGTAAGGCTGTTCTTCCACTTTTTAGAACGAATTCAAATGGTAATAGTCGCTAGAAATTACCCTGAACGCTTTTAAGTTTACTAACATCGTAATAAAACTACGCACGTTCATTGGCAAAGTGCTTATTCGACAGGCATAAATATTAAAGATAAGATAATATATTTGCCATTACGAAAGGCGATAACATGGGCTGAAGTTAATACACGAGGTTTGGCGCCAATTCTTCCATACACGAGTCCCCTCAGTACGTCGAGACTCACGGTATACCGCTTTTCACGAGGGTTTAATCCTAATGTAAACAAATAGGCGGAGCACGTTGCCTTTACACGTGGACATAGACGTAGTTGATTGGAGAAACAACCGTCGCACTCACTCGACTGTATGCAAGCTCGAAGAAAAGTAGTACGTCGCATTAATTTTAGTTTAGTTTATTACATTTAGAGGGTAAAATATGGTTGTCAAATATACCGCTTTTTTATGAAATAGTGATTAAATAATGAGAAATGAAGGTGCAAGTCGTGGTGTAATACAGGAAGTCTTCTCGTAGTGGGGGAAAGTCCCAAGCTGTACAGCGTGGAGATAAGGTGGCACAAAAGAGGAAAACCGCTGAGAAGTGACCATAGACAGTGCATTGTGAATGTGTTCAATAAACTAAGTGAACAGAATCCAGGTTTAGTCGTTTATTCAGAAGTTCAGATCTTCGCACTGTTGTCGTATGTGATGCGCAGCCCTGTACGTCCGAACACGAGACGTTGACGGGGTGGAGGTCGGTACTACACGCTCAGCGAATCACAACTCTTTCTTTGATGGAGGCGTGGAAATACCATGTTTACATCAGGATTAAACTCTCGAGAAAAGACGTAGAGTATTGTCGCACGTCGACCAGACCGCGAACTGCCCGTGAACATGAGAAGAATAGATATGATAATATTTTAGAATTGCCGTGTCAGATAAATAAACAGTAGGAATTCCTTACGTTTCGCTAAGAATATCCTCCACGCAGAAGCCCGTATGCTAGACATGATCATTGAGGCGTCAGGTCTACATGGTGTGACACCGTGGGTAGCCGGTTCGAGTCCCGTTGGTGGAAACACTTTCGGACCATTCGACTGTTGCGCGGCAGGGTAGATGATATGGTGGTACATACAATTTCTGATCACTAGATTGTGTGCCAAAAGCCTGGATTCAATTCCAAATCTCTCCGTAGTGTTCACATGGAGTGAGGGGATATGGCGCTGTTGATGGTGATTTGTCCGTCGGATGGAGACGTTAAGCCTTGAACAGAATCCTTGGTGTTATTCGATAGGAGTAGGCTATGTGCCGACACCAGGTTTCACCCTATCCCTACCTCGTTATCATCACCTCACCTCGCGACCCACAGGCCACCCTTGGGTGTCAAATAGACAGATCTGCACCAAACGAGCGGAGCATATCCTCGGACTTTCCCGGCACTAAAAGCCATGCGTTAAATAAACACATTAATTAAATAATCAAATCCGTGTCCTCAGAAGTGATAGAGATCCGCCCACGACTGCGACTTCTCCAACAATGTCTATTTGAATTGGGACTTTAAAAATCACTTCACCGTTGGTACACCGTAAATGATACTCTCGTTCGTCGCCAGATGACTCACTGTGCGCTGTAGCACTCCGAACAGAAAGCGATGACGCTATCATAGCTCTAAATGAGATAGAATATAATGCAATACAATCTACAATATACTAATGGTTAACTGGTTTTCAAATTCCACCGCCAACCGCCATTGTCAGATAAATCGCAGTCGTAGGCAGACGTGTTTCACATCCGAGGGCGCGAAGCAGAAACTTCACGAATGGTTATCATGTTTGTTAATGCGGGCCGTGATAGCATCGTTATATATATTAGAAGAATGCATGCGTACATGTTTTGGTGCTGTTTCCTTCTGTGATTCTATCTTTAAAAACAGTTAATTTGTGTGTTGGGTGAATGAATTAGAAAATCCCTAATGAGATAGCAAAGTCTTCCACTTCAGCAATCGGGATACGACTTCCATGTAGCATGCTATATTGCACAATGCATATGGCAATGATAACATTATCGCTATAATGTTTTCACTGAAATGTTAATGCATTGTACATCTCCATAAGTTGTATCTTCCTTGTCCACCCTGATAAGACGAGGCAAAGTACAGATCAGTACCATTATCAGGCACCAGAAGTGTTCATTTCCAGATAATTTATGTAGCAACGGAGTATCTGGTTATCCCCGGAAACAGATGTCTTTCATTTGGCCCACTTTAGTTATTTGACATGAAAGTGCTCGAATACGTCAGTCTCGTAGATTTACTGGCACGTAAAAAACTCATGCGGAACTAAATTCCGGCACCTTGGCGTCTCCGAAAACCGTAAAAGTAGTTAGTGGGACGTAAAGCCAATAACATTATTATTATTATTATTATTATTATTATTATTATTATTATTATTATTATTATTATTATTATTATTATTATTATTATTATTATTTGACACGATCTGGTCCATTTATACTTTAACTGAACAACCAGGAACCACCATGTTTTGTTTGGTAGTTGTTCCTACCCATACCTGTTGGTTCAGATTTGTCGTACCGAACAAGTGGCCGCGTGGCTTGGGTCACGTAGTTATTACCTTGCATTCGGGAGATAGTGGGTTCGAACCCCACTGTCGGCAGCCCTGAAGATGGTTTTCCGTGGTTTCCCATTTTCACACTAGGCAAATGCTGGGGCTGTACCTTAATTAAGGCCACGGTCGCTACCTTCTCACTCCTAACACTTTCCTATTCCATCGTCGCCATAAGACCCACTTCAGTTGTCTGCTTCCTGTAATAAAGTTAAAACTGGCCCACTAAGCTTTTGTCACTGAATATCATGCAACGTACGATATACTGTAGTATTATCCTTCTTTGTCTGTACTCTAGGTAATTGCTGATGTTGGAGTTGGCCATTTAATGAAATAAGGTAAATTATGGGATATTACTTCACACTCCAATCCATCAGATTATTTATTTATTTATTTATTTATTTATTTATTTATTTATTTATTTATTTATTTATTTATTTATTTATTTATTTATCGTATGGCTTTTAGTGGCGGGAGTGTCTGAAGACATGTTCGGCTCGCCTGGCGCAGGTCTCGTTAAATTTAGCCAAATCAGTCTCCTCTCACCAATTCGACGTCATCGATTATTGAAATTAATTTCAAAGAATATTTTACCCTTCGCTTTTTTTAACCGTATATTGACCATTTATTTATTTTTTGAAAGCTATGAAGCCGAAGCTATTATACATTCCTCCCGGAGACGCTTGAACTAGCCCAATGTCGTAAGCTATACTAATTTTAGTGAGTCGCGACAATCTTGATTTCAACAGAACGCTCCCACTTCTCGCCTGGAAGTCACCGATTGTTCTTGTTGAATCATCAATCCATAGACTGGTGTGATGCATTTTTCCATGCCACCCTATCCTGTGCTAACCTTTTCATTTATACGTAGCTGCTGCATGCTACGCCCTTCGTGTCCCGTGTCTTCCTTTGGCCGACACCTTCATTTTTCGAAGTGTCGGACCCCTTCCATTTTTTCTCTCTGATTAGTGTTGTACAGCGTGATTCATCCGCCCCTTCCAATGTAGTTTTATGCAACCCACTATATTCATCCCGCCCTGAAAACATCTACCCTGCCGGTATGCTTAGACAACACAACCGGATATCTTGGTATTTAGCGCCTCACCATGCTAGGACCCCTTAATTATACTCGTATTAAACACTGGAAGACATGGGAGTGCCTTCTAGATCATATGAACCTGACACGCCGGTGAAACACTAAATTGATATTGTGACCGCAGTAAAAATAATAGTGGCTATAAGCTGCCCAGTGTGCAGTACGGAACCGTAGTGTAGTTGGTAAAGGCGTGGCGGAGAGGGCTTGCATGACAGGTGGGAGGTTCGAGTCCGGGGCGAAGATTACAAACTTTGGAATATTTGTTTAATACGTTCCAAACGCAATGTAAGTTCAGTACCCGCTTTCATGCAAAGTGTGTTTGTGGCCCTGAGAAGGGCCGATTAGTTAGCAGACCGGACACCTACAGACCGGAAATAATAGGAGCACAACCGCCCTAACAAGGTTTTATCGCAGCAATTGCGCGATGTGATGACCGTTTTGGTTTATGCACATTTGGCCCGGTGTCCAATAGATGGTGTAGCGCGCTGAAGCATTCCAGGAGCAATTGCTCGGCAGGCGTCCGTGATGAGCTGCCGGATGCGGTCAAGGTTTTCCGGCACTTGAGTGTAAACGACGTTCTTCAAATGTCCCCACAAGAAGAAGTCTAACGGCGTTAAATCTGGTGACCTGGCGGGCCAAGAAACAGGGCCTCCTCGTCCTATCCATTTCCGTGACAGTTCCTCGTTCAGATGGTCACAAACGGGCAAAGTCGAATGTGGTGGAGCTCCATCCTGTTGCAACCACATCGTCAAACGGTCGTGCAAGGGCACGTCCTCCAGCTGCAGTGGGAGTTCCTGACGCAGAGAGTGCATGTAGCGTGGTCCCGTCTAATGGCCCTCAAAGAAATAAGGTCCAGTCAGGCGATCCCCAAGATTCCACACCGAACACTCACACCCTATAGTACTTGATGGGCCGCCTGTCGCACCCCGTGAGGGTTGTCCGGACTCCAATAGCGCTTGTTGTGGCGATTGATGTTCCCATTATTGTGGAAGCGCGATTCGTTCGAGAACAAGATATGCGATACGAATGCTGCATCATTGCCCAGCGTGCCTAATAGCCACCGACAGAACTCCATTCGAGCTACGAAATCCCGCCCATGTCTTGGTGTAGCTCAAGAAGGTATGGGTGAAATTTATGTTCATGCAGTATTCGCCAGACGGATGGCTGGTTGGAGTTCACACCTGTCGTGTAATCGCCCTTGTACTGATGTGATTATTACGAGCTGCCTCCAGAAAGGCTTCTTCTGTTTCACCTAATGTAACGGGCCTATCGCGGACTGGTGGCTGGTTGGAAATTACGCCTGTTGTCTTTAGACGAAATGTCGTAGCAGCCGGGTGTCGCCTGTCAGGATACCATTCCTGATACAGACGCAGTGCCAGGCACGCGTTTTGTCTTGCTTCTCCATAAATGAGGAGCATGTCAACGTATTCCTCTGTGGAAATCATACCGAATGACAGCGGAGATTACAGTACATCCATGCCCCAACCAGTGTAGTATGCGCAGAGCACAAGATGAATAAAAGCGTTATTCTACTGTTTGAATGTGGCAAACGTGGGTCTGTGTTTACGTACTCAAGCATCAAACCGATACAAAAATATTTGAACGATACAGGATTAGAACCGCCGCTGGTACATTCCATCGATTGCTGGGCGAACACCGAACCACATCCGCTAGGCTACACTGCTGGAAACATGTTAGTAGTACGAGAACAGAGTTCAGTGTTTAAAACATTGCTGCACTGTTACCTAGTTTTATGCGTTGATTCCCCTCTTCGTTACACCCGGTCACGAGGCACTACATATTAACATACTTACATGGTAAAAGGACGTTGCTTCATGATTTCAGGGCGTCATGTGTTGCGAACGGATGATATAACATTTCGCTAAGGTTCAGAATCGTGTGCAAAATGTGATCACTGAACATAAGTACCATACAGTACGCCTGCAGGGGAATGGCGCCCTTATAACCATGTGCACGTTAGTTCGGCTGCATCAAACGATATTGGAAGGGGCTGCTGAATCACACTGTGTAGAGTCTGGTTGCCCTGTTGTACTTCCTCTATGTGTACACCCAGAAATTGCCAAAAAGTCTCATTTTTTTCAATTTTGAATTTCACATTATTTGGATTTGTTATTTTATTAGCTTTAATTTGTTGTAAATTACATAACCCTATCTTAACTACTTTTTGAGATATTGACATTTATGTAAAATGCAGCACACTGAGCCACGCCCCCTTTTATGGACACAAGTGTTTATTCTTTGCCTTCTGCTCATGCTGATCATCTGTGACTTTTGTTTTCTTTCTAATTACTGATGTACAATATAAAGGTCACTCCACACTAACCCTGTGCTGCTATCTATGAGAATTGCTCTTAATTATTTGACTAAACAGGTGTGAATGTTTTGAGCACCCTTGCATTTTGTAGGCCTACTATTTATATTGATACACTGTACTTTTAGAAAGTTTTCCAGCAATTCTAATTTGTTTATTTTTAATATTGTTGTACATTGTTGTTATAACCATGGGTAACAGAAAAACTAAAAGGAGGCCTGTAAGGAAGATCCATGGAAACCAGTTTACAAACATGAAGAAAGTTGATAGGTTAGAGCAGGACAATACAATTGGATACCCAAAGGTGAAGGCAGTTGGTGTTCCTTCCAAACAGCAGTGGCACATAGCACAGTGGATAAATATAAGCCTCAAAATGGACTACCTGACAATTACTTGAAGCTGTCAAGCCAGTGTACTCTAAGCTGACTGATCCTGCTATGCTGAGGCGTTGTCTCCATGGCAAATGCAAATGCAAATTCAAAATGAAAGTTTTAATGGCATGATATGGAGAAGATGCCCAAAAGATGGTTTTGTAGGACTAAAAACATTGAATTTTTGTGTTATGGATGCTATTTGCCATTATAATTTTGGCCCAAATGTAGAATTGGAAACTCTGAAGCGAGTGGGTGTTACTATTGGTAAACATACTCGAGCCAGTGTGGAGTTGACTAAAGCTCTAAAACAGAAAAAGTATCACCTACAAAACACCCTAGAGCAGAAAACCAGGAGGAGGTACCTGAGAGGAAGAAGAAAGATGAAGGAAGACCAGAATACTGCATTACACGGGACATCATATGATACAGGAGGTTTCTAAAACTGTGTTAAAACTTTGAGATGGATTTCTCTGGAATATAATTTTTAATGCTCTCCGTATTTTAAAAAAATCATAATATTAGACCTAATTATCGTATTTCACTGAATATTCTTTTAAATAAAAGCCAAAAGCCTACTCCAGGGCACAAACCTCAGATATGTAACTATTGTTGTAAAATATAATTGATTATGTAATTTGTTTATAAACACTCACCAAAACATTTGTATCAACTAAAGTAATAGGACATCAACAGGCACAATTTCATTCTAGGACCATGTCTTTTAGGTTTATGCTCTACCTATAAGTGTTGTGAAGAAAATGCAAAAAACAGATTTGAGAAATGTCAATTAGTTTGGGAGCTATGATGTTTAAAACAATATCATACATTTTAAAACAAAATAATTTGTTATAAACAAATAATGCAATATTTTTAGTTTTTATATATACTGATCTTTCTACTTTTTCTTGCTCATTCCAGTAACCTAAATTCCAAACAGGAAACCTTGTATTTAAAAAAAATAAAATTCTGGGTGTACACATACCTTAAAACAATTATCACACCACCACCACATTGCAAGATGAGATGAGCTTGGCATTCGTGAAAACTGTCGTAATGGATTGACCAGTTGGTGCAGAGCGGTTTTGTTGTTTATGGAAAGGGCGTCGTGAACTTACTGTAGTGTGTATGTCGTTCTGTCAACCTGTGTCAACGTCATGTTTCTACGGACAATGCTTCTTCTCCTCCTGTTCTGTTTAATCTGTTTACCTCCCAGGGTCGGTTTTTCCCTCGGACTCAGCGAGGGATCCCCCCTCTACCGCCTCAAGGGCATTGTCCTCGAGCAGCAGACATCGGCGCAGGGATACAACTGGTGAGGATGACCAGTACCTCGCCCAGGCGGCCTCACCTGCTATGCTGAACAGGCGCCTTGAGGGGATGGGAAGATGGAAGTGATAGACAAGGAAGAGGAAAGGAAGCGGCCGTGGCCTTAAGTTAGGTAGCATCCCGGCATTTGTCTGGAAGAGAAGTGGGGAAACAACGGAAAACCACTTCGAGGATGACTGATGTGGAAATCGAACCCACCTCTACTCACTTGACCTCCCGAGGCTGAGTGGACCCCGTTCCAGCACTCGCGCCACTTTTCAAATTTCGTGGCAGAGCCGGGAATAGAACCCTGGCCTCCGGGGGTGGCAGCTAATCACGTTAACCACTACCCCACAGAGGCGGACTTCATCTTCTTCTTCTTATTATTATTATTGACTGGAGTGAGAATAAGCCATCCCTACGGTAAGCCTACCTTTTACCCGGAGGCCCCAGGTTCGATTTTCCGGCTATATCAGAGATATTTACCAGGATCTGGTGGCCGCTTCGAGGGCCACACAGCCTACGTGAGAACAGGTGAGGAATTATCTGAGGTATGGCCCCGGTCTAGAAAGCCAAGAATAACGGCCGAAAGGAATTGTTACGCTGTCCACGGATTACCTAATAATCTGCTGGCCTTCGAATTTAACAGCGGTTGCTTGATAGACCATTTGTCCGTGAAGGCTGTAGTGCCATGGGGTTTGGTTTGATATGAAGTGGGGAAGGGAGGTAAGGTACATCTGTATATTCTCCTGAAGTGAATATTAATAGCCATTAATGCAGTTTTAACCGATTTCTCTACTCATTTTACGTGAACGTTCATCGGCGGTATAAACTGTTAGTCGTTCTCCTTCTGCTCCCTTGGTAATGTATTCGATCGGGGCTGGCGTCGGTATTTATATTTATTTGTTCCAACTTTAAGTCGTTGGCTTCTAGCACTTTAAGGAACTTCTATGGGACCGGGCGAGTTGGCCATGCGGTTAGGGGCGCGCAGCTGCGAGCTTGCATCCGGGTGATAGTGGGTTCTAACCCCACTGTCGGCAGCCCTGAAGATGGTTTTCCGTGGTTTCCCATTTTCACACCAGGCAAATGCTGGGGCTGGACCTTAATTAAGGCCGCGGCCGCTTCCTTTCCATCCCTAGACATTTCCTATCCCATCGTCGCCATAAGACCTATCTGTGTCGGTGCGACGTAAAGCCCCTAGCAAAAAAAGTAGACATTTCCTATCCCATCGTCGCCGTAAGACCTATCTGTGTCGGTGCGACGTAAAGCCCCTAGCAAAAAAAAAAGATATTTCCTATCCCATCGTCGCCGTAAGACCTATCTGTGTCGGTGCAACGTAAAACAAATAGGAAAAAACTTCCATGGGACAAAATTCTGACAAATTGGAGAGTCTTAACCTTGATGCAAATTAAAGAGATTTGAAACGAACAACATGATAAAACATTATTCAGCTAGGTTGAGTGGCTCAAACGGTAGAGCGATAAACTTCTGAGCCCATATTGGCAGGTTCCATCCCAACTTATCGCGGAGGTATTCAGAGGCGCTCTAATATGCCAGCCTGTCTCGTAAAAACTCGTGAGACAAATTTTCTGCACCTTGCAACTTTACTGATCCTACTTTCCCCATGCATGGGCGTCATTTGTAACTTTAACTGCTGTACTTGCTGGAACTTTCTTTAAATAGCATAATTATCTAAAATTCTGTAATATGAGCGCCAGAGTTCGTCAAAATGGATCCCAAGAATTTAGATAGGGTATGATAAATTTTCTCTTCCCTTGGGCGTGTACATGATGCTGTGTACTGGTACATCTGCTACGGGCCTTACCCAACCCTCTGAAAAACGATTAAATGTGTGGGAACTGTATTCTAGCTGTATTCTAAAAGGATATCCACGGAGATTCGCTTCATCAATCCTTGTAACAAGCATATAAACGTGTGAACACGCGAAAGACTGGAAAGATTTCCTGTAACACAGTAACATAAAAAACAAGCCAAAATCTGAAATAAATACGTGAGAAATCAAGCACTATCTACTACTATTTGTAGTAAATGCATAGGCAATGGCGAACGATGTAAACTGCAACACACTTTGAATTCTGTTGGAATTATAACCTGATTATATTTCGAATCCAAATGGTCACCCTTACTGGAAGACTGTGGATTAAAAAAAATCTCCTCTCTCTCTTGTGCAACATACACAATTTTCAGGGACTGTTCCACCGACGCGTGGTATCCTGATTCAGATCGTCTTTGTTATGCTGTACCCTTTTGTATACTTACCGTTTTTAACACTGTTCACTTTTAAGAAGCCGCATTGTATCCTTCACAAGACTTATCTACGCCTTGAAACCAGACTATAGACTATAGCATTTCAACAACATACAAGATGTCAGCCAGTAGACAGTAGGTAATAGGTACTGGACCATAGACGGCCCATGAACACTGTGCAACGAGCAACTGATAGTAGTCTGTAGACAACAAACACCGGTCAATAGACGATAGACGATTCATATCAGACAATACTGTATATTCTGTACACTGGACCAAATATAATAGATACTGGACAAAGAGCACTTTCCAGAGTCCCTCATAATACAATGGTCCTTGTCCAACATGCGCATGTATGTGCTTCCCCCTCCAACTTAACATGACGTATACAGCGTGGGGAAGGGCTGTCCAATCCAGAGAGATAGATATCCCCGCGCTCACAGATGGCTTACTACGGGGATAACCTCCACAGAAATATCTCGCCCAAGAGTCGGTGATTAGTTGCGTTCTCCTTGATGAATCATCCAACTTCTCATGTTATTAATAGCTCTTGATCTTCCCAAATGCTGTACACATATATACAAAAACTATCCACAATTGATGACTTTCCAGCTCTACATTTAACACATGGAATTAATAATTTAATGCAGAATATGCGTGATAATATATATAATACGGGGTTATGATATATGTCGTATCTTAAGTTCGATATCTGCGAAAACCGTAAAAAGTAGTAAGTGGGACGATAAACAAATACAATGACACGTTGCTCTCGCGAACTTGGTTTACACAAGTATATAATTTGATAAGGCTCTTTTACAAGACCAGCTTGTAATAGAAATGGAGACAAAGCCGATATTATTGACGTAAATGGTTGTGGAAACAACGAAGGGAAATTCTACATCGTGAGTATTAGTATATATTATTTCTTCATTGCTATTAATGTTTAACCCTACAATACGAAGATATTTTTTGTGACACACATTACCAAAGTGGGACGAAAACTTCAATTTACCATGACATATACAAGTTATCTGATATTTTCATACGTTAGGCAAAAGGCACAGTACTTCCATGTCTACGGATTTCATTGTCTTCTATTTCACTTTCCTCTAAATCAGAAACTTCTTAAACTTCTGCATTTACTATTTCCACAGGGCTGTCACGTATTTTTTTTTTGTTTTTTTGTTTTTTTTTTGTTTTTGTTTTTTTTGCTAGTTGCATTACGTCGCACCGACACAGATAGGTCTTATGGCGACGATGGGTCAGGGAAGGGCTGGGAGTGGGAAGGAAGCGGCCGTGGCCTTAATTAAGGTACAGCCCCAGCATTTGCCTGGTGTGAAAATGGGAAACCATGGAAAACCATTTTCAGGGCTGCCGACAGTGGGGTTCGAACCTACTATCTCCCGAATACTGGATACTGGCCGCACTTAAGCGACTGCAGCTATCGAGCTCGGTGCTGTCACGTTTACCAGGCTTGAACCTGTTTATCATACAAAGTCAGCAAAGGTGAGGTAAGGGTTATTCTGCCCGAAGGCAGGTCCGAACCTCCGCAGAGGTGTTCCTGAGCCGGAGTTTACGTGCGGTAGGGTGGCCAGTTCCTTTCCGCTCCTCCATTCCCTTACCCTCCCCCCCCCAACCAACAGCGCGTGGCAACCCATCCAACTCCTGACCACGCCCAATATTGCTTAACTTCGGAGATCTCACGGGATCCGGTGTTTCAACACGGCTAAGGCCGTTGGCAAGTCAGAAAAAATATAACATAAAATAAACTTAAAAAAACCGTTAACTTCAGTTCAGTAAAGGATATAAATGCATAGTATAAAGTCTCAAATGTTATACTGTGTATTTCGTTATATGTTTCCAAAATCGTATTACAAGCCGGGGAGCTCTGAGACCGATGAACAATAAATGAATATAAATTGTTCAGTAATGAATGTTGCTCTAATTATTTTAACTGATAATAGCAGCGTTACCAGTTTATATTGATATACAGTGTTACAAAATACACAAAAATAAAACAGTGGGTTTCTAAGCCGCCGCCCCCCCCCCCCTCCAAATCAGGTAATATTTGGTTCAAATATTGGGAGTATTTTTGTTAGGTTATCAGCCCAGATACTGGTTGGATCCTTAAGTGGCACCTCCAGAGGTTATATGGTTATGGGAAACTACAAAAACTAGGCCAGTCTTGTCCTATGAGTAAGACCTTTCATAATAATCAGACGCAAAGTCACTAAATGTCATTTCATTAATTACTCAGGCCACTCATACATTAGCAGCTCCCATACTCCCACAACTAAAAATGAGACTGGGACTTCGGTGTAAGCTACATTTTGCTCTGGGCTGTAGCAAGAGACAGATGCAAAAAATACTGCCTTCATGAATAAATGGCAACAGGCAGGAGATTGGGTGTCTCATTCAGTAATGTTCCTTTCCGCCGCTCGATACCTTATGGCAATGTACTGCGGGTAGTATACAGTTACTATTCGAGAACAGACGAACAAAATTGAAACTTGACTCTGGACTTCTTATATACCATGAAACATTTCTCTTGTGCGTTTACTCTGAGAGAAGAATTTCAAGGAAGGAACTTCATCACAAGTGCTTCATATAATAGAAAATACAGAGCATAAAAGAATTCCATTTCGTGTAATAAAATTAACTTCTGTTGGCAAAGTAGAACTACTTCGTTTTGCTCCCATTCTGAGGGGGTAGAGGTATACGAGGTGGAGTGGAAATACGAAGCATTTCATAAGCTTAATTGCCATCGTTATTTTAAATGGAAGAGCCTAGGGGTTAGAGGAATACAACTATTGCCGTTCTCTGCGTTCCTGAAACATTCGCTCACTTTTCTTGATCTGTTTTATAAAATCCATGTGCTACATTATAACTTGTATATATAAATAATTTTATGGGAATTACATCCCATTAACTAATTTTACCTTTACTCGGAAGCGCCGAGGTGCCAGAAATATGCCTCTCAGGAGTTCTTTCATGTGCCAGTAAATTTACCGACATGAGAATGACATATTTGAGTACCTTCAAATACTGTACCATCAAACTGAGCCGGGATTGAACCACTAAATTGTGGTCAGGAGGCCAGTATTATATGTTTATTTATTTATTTATTTATTTATTTATTAATTAATTTATTTATTTATTTATTTATTTATTTATTTACTAGCAAGATACCCGTGCTTCGCTACGGTATTATACTGATATTTATAATTGAATGCTTATTGTTTTAGATATATAATCCGCCGAAATTCGCGATCTGACTCGTTTTCTGCGAGAATCCACCAAAATTCCCGATCTGACTCGTTTTCTATTATTTTACAGCACGTTTCCTCCCATTTTTCAATCTTCCTTTCCAGCAATCGATTTCGTACTTCCCGGGCTAGGCTCAGGTATTCCTCCTGGTCAGTTGGGTCCGTAAATCTTTGCTATCCTTTCCTTTAATCATTTTTAATATGGATAAAATCCTTCAGGAGATCCGGCGTGGTGTCATATTGGGTGCCTTGGCGGCACTGAACCCGCGGCCGGACTGCATTCTTAGTCATTACCCGTCCAGGAGCCGTTACCAGCGCGGTCCGCACATTTGACGACGGTCCGGAACATTATTATTATTATTATTATTATTATTATTATTATTATTATTATTATTATTATTATTATTATTATTATTATTATTATTATTACTATTATGTGTTGCTGGAATGGCTGATGACAGGGAAAACCGGAGTATCCGGAGAAAACCTGTCCCGCCTCCGTTTTGTCCAGCACGAATGTCACATGGAGTGACCGGGATTTGAACCACGGAACCCAGCTGTGAGAGGCCGGCGCGCTGCCGCCTGAGCAACGGAGGATCCTTATAAGTACATTAATAACAGTAAAATCAATTGGTCTCACCTCCTTCTACACCCCACCGCCGTTAAGTTTATTTACCGCCACCCCCCCAAAAAAAAATAATTAAAAGAAGGCTTGTTTCTTTATGTTTAAGGGAGATTCCAAACACCAATGTTCACGTCTATTACCTTCAGTTTTGAGATATAAGTATCCCCATAAAAATAATTTACTTTTTTCACTTCATTTCACACTACTCCCCCCCCCCCCCACCTAAGTGAACTTTTACGCAAAAAATACTTGTTTCTTTAATAGTAAAGGATCTTCTAAATACCAATTAGCACGACTCTAACTTCTTCAGTTTTTGATTTATGCGTCCTCATGAAAGGAATTCAACTCCTTTACACTCCCGCCCTCCAAGATGTTTTCCCGCCCAAAACGCGTTGATTTTTTTTTTTTAAAGGAGATCCAAATACGAATTTTCACGTCTGTAACAACTTTAGTTTTTATTAGATGTATGTATTCTCATACAATTAAGCCAATTAATTTTTCAATTCTTTCACCCCCCCCCCCCTCCCCATTCATTGGATTTTCCGAGAATACGTGTTTATTTACTTTTAAAGCAGATTGAAAATATCAAATTTCACGTTTTAACATCTTCATTTTTGATATATCAGTAGCCTAATTAAAAGAATTCAACACCATTTTCAGTCACTTTTACCCCCTCCCCTCCACCCAAGTGATATTTCCGAAAACTAAAAATACACGTTTCTTTATGTTTAATAGAGAAAAAAATACCATTTTTCACTTCTGTAACATGTTAAGTTTTTTTAGATATACTGTAAAAATTCTCATTTTAAAATTTAACCCCTTTTGAGTTCGCCTTAAGTGGAGGTTCCAAAAACAAATCACCTATATTTCTTTACATTTACAGGAGATTCCAAACACCCACTTTTTACGTCTGTAACATTATCCGTTTCCAAGATATTCTGTAGATATAGTCTTTCAAAAAATTCACCCCAATTTGTCACTCCTGTTTAACCGCCATTAATTGGATTTTCCAAAAACGAAAAAATACGTGCTTCTTTACTTTTAAAGTAGATCCCAAATACCAATTTTCAGGTCTGTAATATCTTCAGGTTCTGAAATATAAGTAGCCTCGTTAAAGGCATTCAACCCATTATTCACCCTTTTACACCCTTCCTATTGGGATTTTCCGAAAACAAAAGAATACATGTTTCTTTATTTTTAAAGGAGATTCTAAATACCAATTTTTACATCTATAAACATTAAAAGTTTTGAGATACAGATACACAAATTTTAAAAAATCACCCCCATTTCACCCCCCCCATTAATGGATTTTCCAAAACAAAAAAATGATGTGTTTCTTTTTTAAAGGAGATCCCAAACACCAATTTTCAGGTCTGTAATATCTTCAGGTTCTGAAATATAAGTAGACTCATGAAAGGCATTCGACCCTTTCTTCTACCTTTTCCACCCTTCCTATTAGGATTTTCCGAAAACAAAATATACGTGTTTCTATATTTTTAAAGGAGATTCTAAATACCAATTTTCACACCTATGACCTTTAAAAGTTTTGAGATATAGATACACTCATTTTAAAATATTACCCCCTTTTCACCCCCTCCCTTAATTGGATTTTCCAGAAAGAAAATAATACGTGTTTCTTTATTTTTAATGGAGATCCCAAACACTGATTTTCAGGTCTGTAATATCTTCAGTTTCTGAGATATAAGTAGTCTCATTAAAGGCATTCAACTCTTTTTCCACCCCTTTTCACTCCTCCTATTGCGATTTTCCGAAAACAAAAAAATACGTGTTTCTTTATTTTTAATGAAGATTCTAAATACCAGTTTTTACATCTGCAAACTTTAAAAGTTTGGAGATATAGATTCACTCATTTTAAAAATTCACCCCCTTTTCACCCTCCCATTAATTGAATTTTCCAAAAACAAAAAAATACGTGTTTCTTTATTTTTAAAAGAGATCAAAAGTACCAATTTTCAGGTCTGTAATATCTTCAGTTTCTGAGATATAAGTACCGGTATCCTGATTGAAGGCATTCAACCCATTTTCCCCCATTTTCACAGTTTTTCACCCCTCCTATTGGGGTTTTCAGAAAACAAAAAAATACGTGTATCCTTATTTTAAAAGATGATTCTAAATACCAATTTTTACATCTGTAAACTTTGAAAGTTTTGAGATATAGATACAATCTTTTTAAAATTTCACCCCCCTTTTCACCCCCTTAGCGACGAAATATCCAAAAATCCTCTCTTAGCGAGCACCTACATCTTAATATGAATATATCCCCAAAATTTCATTTCTTTATGTCCAGTAGTTTTGGCTCGGCGATGATGAATCAGTCAGTCAGTCAGGACAAGTTATTTTATATATATATAGATTTATTTATTTATTTATTTATTTATTTATTTATTTATTTATTTATTTATTTATTTATTTATTTATTTATTTATTTATTTATTTATTTATTTATTTATTTATTTATTTGGCTTTTGGTCCTATCAGATATACAGCCAACAACGTTTTGATCATTGTATATAACAAATATATAAACAAATGCATATAAGATATTACATGTAAAAGAAAGAATAGTATAATAATTGTTGAAGAAACGAGTAAACAAAGGAGGGTAATTGCAGAAATCTTGTAAAAACAAATTCTTTCGTTAGATATTTTGATGTTCAATGTTTTGTATCACCTAGAATCAGAAAATCGGTACAATACACATTTCGATAAAATAAGATAAAAACTATAAACAAGTGATTATATTTTTATGGCACTTTTTTCTGGGAAATTTAGTAGATAAAATCGTTTATGCACTGAAATTAAATGGTGAAATTAGAACAGCCTCGCTTGTAGGGAGTGGAGTTAAGATTGTTGTCCCTTTCTCGAACAGCACTGTTTGTGCTGCACTGTGTTTTGTACATATATATAAGTATCACCACGTTAATTGTAGCTTATCCGACGTAGTTGCCACTGTAATTGGGACACTAAGTCCTGTAGTGTGCAATAAATAAATAAATAAATAAATAAATAAATAAATAAATAAATAAATAAATAAATAAATAAATCTTCCTTCAGGCTAGCAACCCGTCGGAAGGACATTTGATTGCTTTCAAGTCTTGCAAAAAGTAAAATGCAAGACCGTAACGGGTCACATGGCCCAATACTTGGAAGGAAGATGATGTTTAATAAATAATACAGGGGAAGTCGGAAACAACGTAAACCGGATATTTCAGCGTTATAGTGTTGGTCATGCTGATAAATAATTGGTAAAAATTAATTGGATATCTCGCGCCGTTCTCATTTTATCATCTGCTGAAGTTAGCCAATCAGATCACTTCGCGGGCGAATTCAAATGGGCTTTGCGAGGCGGTGTTGCTAAATCTGCACATGGCTTATGACCGGCTTCAGAGCACCAATAGAAGAAATACACTTCTCCAGGGGCGGGGCTTGAACAAGGACCTCCCTGCTGATAGGCTCGGCCCATAACAAGCACGCTACCGTGGCATTGGCTGAAACCACGGCCTGTTAGTGTTTGATGCTCATTTCTCGGCGTCGTTCTCAAGCCCGACCGAGCCACGTGCAAATTTAACACCACCGCCTCGTAAGGCCCATTTGAATTCGCCCGCGGAGCGATCTGATTGGCTAACTTCAGCAGTTGATAAAATGACAATGGCGTGAGATATCGATGTAAATTTTGTTTCAAATTACCTGTTAGTATTACCAACGCTCTAGTGCTCACCTTGCTTCTGACCACACTGTATGTGGCTCAAATCTGCTACACATGGGGTCGAATTCATACTTGTAGGGGTCTAGCACTTTAATCCAATGAAGATGGCTGGCATAACATCCGTGTCCGAGTCGCATGCATATTAGTGATGTAAGTTGGCATCTGGTGAGTTTGATGCTGGTGAACCACGGTTTAGTTGGAGTATTGTTTTGAAACCCGGCATAATATCGTTCCTTGTGAAGATCTGTTGTAGTCCATACTGTTTACCATCTCTTAGGAGATTTCACACGGTTAATGGGGTAGGAAGTTTGTATAGGGAAGTTAGAATTAAATTTCAGTTATACTTGGTTTGGATAGGAGATGTGCTGTTACGTTGTGTTCTATTCCTGCATGTCTTTATACCCATATTGAGTGTTTTATTCCTTGAAGTTCTGCGTTTACCAATCATTTTAGTGTTTAAAAAATGGTATGTTGTGTTCTTAACCTGATGGCGTGTTCAATCCCGAGCTGTTCTACCATTAGATGCCATGGAAAGTACGAGTGTCACTGAAGAAGCATACTAGGCAAACTAGAAGTGAGACAGTTTAATAATAATAATAATAATAATAATAATAATAATAATAATAATAATAATAATAATAATAATAAATGAAATGGCGTGTGGCTTTTAGTGCCGGGAGTGTCCGAGGACATGTTCGGCTCACCAGGTGCAGGTCTTTCGACTTGACACCCGTAGGCGACCTGCGCGTCGTCATGAGGATAAAATAATAGTGAAGACAACGCATACACCCAGCCCCCGAGCCAACGAAATTAACCAATGATGGTTTAAATTCCCGACCCTGCCGGGAATCGAACCCGGGACCCCTGTAACCAAAGGCCAGCACGCTAACCATTTAGCCGTGGAGCCGGAAATAATAATAATAATAATAATAATAATAATAATAATAATAATAATAATAATAATAAAAGAGGAAAACAAACAGATAATTACATCATTAAAGAACAACAAAGCACCTGGAGAAGATGCGATAATTGCTGAACTCTGGAAGGCTGCAGGTGAAAAGGCGATCGATAAACTAACTGAGATCATTCGCGAGATCTGGGAAACAGAGAAGATCCCAAATGATTGGACAGCAGCCCTGATTCATCCCCTACATAAGAAAGGTGACAAAACAGATGTAAACAACTATCGCGGCATCTCCCTTCTCGCAGTAACATACAAAATTCTCTCCAAAGCCCTTCAAACTCGGGCAGAAGAGCAACTTGATTCACAGTTTGGTGAATACCAAGGAGGCTTTAGAAAAGGACGATCTTGTGCAGAGCAGATCATGAACCTTAAGTCTCCTGTCGTACCTAAAATCCAGGAATAAGAATTTTGTAGTTACTTTTGTTGACTTCCAAAAAGCCTACGACTCCATAGATCGACACACACTCCTCCGCATTCTGAAGGAAATGGGCTTAGACAACAAAACGAGAGCTATCATTCAACAGACCTTAACCAGCACTACGTCCAGGGTGAAATTCAGGGGAGAAATTTCGAACGTCTTTGAAATCAAGACTGGTGTTAGGCAAGGGGATGGACTATCACCGCTTCTCTTCAACTGCGCTCTGGAGAAAATCATTCGGGAATGGCGCAAGGAGATGTGCAAGGAAGAGGTTGAGAATGGCCTTAGAATAGGATATAAGAAAGATGATCTTATCATAGACTGCCTAGCTTTTGCAGATGACCTAGCGATCTTTTCTGATTCCCTAGATACTGCTGAAAAACAAATTAACCAACTGAGAATCCAAGCAGCAAAAGCTGGCCTCCAAATCTCTTTCCAAAAAACAGAGTTTATAACCAACATCAAGCCAGCTCCCAGAGAGCTCATTGTGGAACAGGGAAAAATCAAGCAGGTGGAAAAGTTTAAGTACTTAGGCGAGTGGATAGTACCTAACAACTCTGAGAAAGAAGCAATCATGTGCAGAATCAACAAGATGGAGGTGGCATATCAGCTGACTAGGAATGTCTACAACAAAAGATCAGTGTCCATCAACGCCAAGCTTAGGCATTATTGTTCGGTTGTACGCCCGGAAGCACTGTACGCAGCAGAATGCCTTGCAATGAACAGAAAAGGTCTGATGGAGAAGCTAGAAGCTAAAGAAAGAAAAATCCTGAGAAAGATTCTTGGACCAATCAAAGAAAATGGTGAGTACAGGAGACGACACAACAGCGATCTGTACCAGCATATGGAGAGGATAACGGACACGATTCGGAAAAGGAGGATTAATTTTTATGGCCATATAGCACGCATGAGCACACAGAGACAGACCAATAGGATCTTTTCCTACTTTCTTAACAAGAAAACCAAGGGACCCTGGTTTATCGAAGTTGAAAAAGACCTTCAAGAAATAGGAATCACACTCGAAGACATCCAGAAACGTGCTCCTCTCCACAAAAAGCTCCAGGGATACAAGAGGTTCCAAGAAAGGCCAAAGTTGAAAACAGGCAAGAAGTGGACTGATGAAAGAAAGGAGGCTCACAGAACGAGAATGCGTGAGTACTGGGGAAGAATTAAAGCTCAAGGATGCAAACGGTTGAAATAACGTGGTCCACAGCAGGCCGAAACGAAGAAAGAAGAAGAAGAAGAATTGTAATATGGCTGATGGTTTGATATCTTGATCATAACTGCAAGATGTCCAGCTTCACATAGAATCGGAAACACTGACGCGGGACTTTTCATTTCAAAATTCCTACATGTATAGCCCGGGATTCAAACTTCGTTCACCTTGATGAGAAGCCATAGACGATGCCACTCGGCTGTCATGCCCTCCGTAAGATAAAAAGTTTAGTAACAAACTCCGTAGTACATCATACCAGAAGACGTAGAGCACAGCGAACACTACATGTTATCAGTCATGGATCAAGGCTACATTATAACGTTTGGAAGAGTGATGAAGTGCGAACATAACCTACTGATTAATGGTGGTAGAGTCTGTCCTTTTAAATAAAAAGAAATTAACAGAAAGTGTAATTGGGAAATAGCCAAAGCACTGAAGAATGAGAATATTGATTAAAGAAAGAAATGGTCCTTGAAAGGAGTGAGAGTGAAAGACCGTTGGGGTCAAGGAAGTTCTAGACTTGAACTAGGGAGGTCGATAGAAATGATAGTAGCAAACCTCTAGCACAAATATGTGGAAGCATTACCAGACTTCTCTCATGAGTTGTCAAACCGACTGTGTAGTGCAATAGTGCAGGTGCTTGTCCAATGCACTGTAGACTACAGGATCGAATCTCTACACCGTCGATAACAGTGTAAGAGTGCTTAAACTCGAGCAGATGTACTGCCTTGCTAAAGGATTCCGATACTCCAGCATACCGATTGTAATTAAAAAGATACTAACACGTTATTAATATACTGCTCACAAAAAAAGTATCAAATTTTTGATCGGCTGTAATATTTTGTGTGCCTTTATTTTGCAGATGTATATTATACAGAACCAAAACATGTTCATTTATTTGTACAGAAACCAAAAATGAACAAAAAAAAAATACACACACCTTTACGAGTGGTTGTCGCAAACAGACACAGTGGTCCAAAACCGAAAGTCACTGCACTTGAATGCAACTAAAAACAAACTGAAACTTACAGTTAACACTTTTCAGTACTCTTGTGTTCCCACATGTGGCTCGTAGCACAGCAGCACAACGGCGTATCATGCTTCTGATAAGCCTCCGGATTGCATCCTGGGGGATAATGCTGCTGTCAGCTCCTGGAGTGTGCGGGGTTGCCTGTGGGTGATTCTGGATACGCCTTCCAAATTGATTCCACAGATACTCGATACAATTGAGGTCGGAGCTACATGCGGGCGAGTCCATTACTTGAATTCCAGCAGCTGAAAGGAAGTTGCTTGTGGCCCTAACAGGATCTACAGTGGCTCCATCGTGCACTAATGTGAAATTTTGCCCAATATTGTCTGCGATCGGTAGTACATGGTTCTCCAGAACCTCCTCAGTGTAGCGCACGGCCGTCAATCGCCCTTGAATGACTAGAAGGTCACTTTTATGGTTCAAAGAAATTCCTCCCCAAACCATTACTCGTCCGCCACTGTAAGCGACTGTTTCCTGCACGTTGCAAGGCAAATTTCGTTCTCCTTGACGTCTCCAGACTCGAATACGACCATCGGACCCAGAAAGCTGGAATCTGGATTCATCGGCAAAGAATACTGGAGTCCAGTGACGGAGCTGCCAGTTGACATTCTGTTGTGCAAACTGCAGATGGCATCTTCGGTATTGAGGGATCAACCGGGCCACTTTGAGCAGTCTCCGGGAATTGAGCTGACCTTCCCCTAGTCAACTGTGGACTGTCTGTGTACTGACAAGAGTCCCATGTGCGTTGATTAGCTCACTTTGTAGGTTCCTGGCTGTAGTGCGCGATTTCGGAGGGCCTGTAAACGAAGAAATCGGTCCTCAGCTGGCGTTTCCTTTTTTCGTTTTCTCCCTGGATCAGGTCACCGTTTGACATTTTTTTAGCTCTTGATATCGCTGCCACAACCTACAGATGACTGATTGAGACACTCCGAGCCACTCTGCCACGTAACGCTGCGTGCATCCTTTCTGCAAGAGGGTTATTGCTCGCATGACTTTTCTGATGGTAAATGCCTTCCCTGCCGTACGTCATGAGAGCCACTCCTGTTTGGGGTGTTGTCACAAAGATAACTGCTACGACTGGAGGGTTATGTACTTGGCTTCAGTATTCCACCACAATAATGTCACCAAGGGATAAACAAAACAACCAAGCAGAGCACCATGGATGTGAAACAGCATGTGTGTACGCTAGTTCATACCAAATTTGTGATACGTTTTTTTTTGTTGTGAGCAGTGTATTATTATTATTATTATTATTATTATTATTATTATTATTATTATTATTATTATTATTATTATTATTATTATTATTATTATACCGGTTTATAACCAAGCAGTTACCATTTACTTGTATTTTATAACCATATTTTTTGCTTATGTATTTCTCGTTTTGTCTCTTTAAACTCGAGATACTTCTGGTTTATGCTGTGTTTAATCCTTACTTATTTCATGAACCATGTGAAACTGCAGTTAGCTGAGACATTTAAAATTAACGCATTTTATCTTCTTTTTCTTGCAGGTAAGTTAAAATCTAAATTTGAGGATATCCATGCTGTGTCAATCCCTTATTGAAACATCAGTCAAAGGTAAGTTGCAAACTAGATTAGTAGTACGTAGGGCGTCATACATTTCATACGTCTATTTTCTATATTTGTATCACAGTTGGTTTCCACCGTAAATTTACTGCTCTAAACATGTTACTAGACTAAGGCTCGTTTACAAGCTATAAGTATCAGAGTTGCTTAATTAGAATTAAAAGCATAACTTGCACTTTTAAGTAAGTTACACGAGGTAGAGTTCTGAATTAATTTAGGGCTAGTGATCAACGCAAATAATGGTAACATCACTCGTTAGAAAAGAAAAAGAGTAAAGGTGGATGCTTTAGCGACTAGCGTGACGCTACAATGAAAACCAAGCACCTGGAAGAAAAGATAAGATGAGATGGCTACAATCTTAAAGGAGCTTATAATCTGTTATTTATTTTGCTTTATAACATTTGTACATATTTCGTTTTTCTTTGACATTCGCCTTCTTCTTCTTCTTATTCTTCTTCTTCTTCTGTTTCTTCTTCTTCTTATTATTATTTCTATCCTTTTCTTAATTAGCTTCTTCTACTGGACTTGATGCATTTTACTTCAAGCTTGCTACTCGTTTATTATTGCCCGTACGCATTGAGTGCAGAAAATGCAGTAAACATGTCAAACCATTCCGTAAAGAAATAGACAAAAGTGCTATTTATCACCGGTGCACAAATATACATTGATGATGATTATGGAGAAAGAAATCTAACGAAACTAAAAACAGAGAAGGTGCATAGGTATACGGAGCGAGTTGGCCGTGCGGTTAGGGGCGCACAGCTGTGAGCTTATAATCGGGAGATAGTGGGTTCGAACCCCACTGTCAGCAGCCCTGAGAATGCTTTTCCGTATTTCCCATTGTCGCACCAGGAAAATGCTGGAGCTGTACCTTAATTAAGGCCATGATCATTTCCTTCCCACTCCTAGCCCTTTCATATCCCATCGTCGCCATAGGACCTAGTGTCGGCGCGAAAAAACTATTAGGTATCCTAGACTATGGTTTGAAGTATATGATATAAAGTCTAATTAATGTAGATACTTCCAAGAAGTATTTTGAGGATAAATGAGATTTTTTTTTAAAATATTATTTTTGTAACATTTTGTTAATTGGAATACCTTTACTGTTTACTATTACGTGTTAGTAATGATTACAGTAACTGAATTCTCTCTGGTCGGTAACCTTTGATTGGGACAGAAGAGTCCAGGGCATGCCCCATATTGAGCCTGGGTATTCCGCCGATCTCGCATAAATGTGGCGTTGAAGAAAAAGTCTGTCTAGCGAGTGTTTTTACTGTTATTTGACATGATAATATGTAAAAATAATTTGGAATTTTCTCACGTTTTATTCGAATGAAATGCCCTACTATTTTAAACTACTGCTCCCGGGCTGAGTGGTTCAGACGGTTAAGGCGCTGGCCTTCTAACCCCAACTTGGCAGGTTCGATCCTGGCTCAGTCCGGTGGTATTTGAAGGTGCTCAAATACGACAGCCCCGTGTCGGTAGATTTACGGGCACGTAAAAGAACTCCTGCGGGACTAAATTCCGGCACCTCGGCGTCTCCGAAGACCTTAAAAAGTAGTTAGTGGGACGTAAAACAAATAACATTATTATTTATTATTAAACTACTGCTAAATTGATATTAAAGCAATGTACATAAATCTTAAAGATAGGATTATTAAAAGGAATGTGCACATTTTACTGCTGTGTACTATGTGTATATCGCATTCAAATGCGACTGCTGGCAGTGGCAGGCGAGTAATCAATTAATTCGGTGCGCTATAGCTTATTATGGTGATCCTAACTATAGATTATATCCACAGTAGGCTGTGGTTTGACTTCTGCAGTTGTGTGTGTTGGTATCTAACTTTTAAGTTTTTACACTAAACCGATTGTATAGTCGGTGTTGCCTAATCGTTGTCCTTACATTTTTCCACCATTACTAATTAAAGTAGTCAGTTGTAGTTATTCTTACGGTTGAGTTGCATTCTGTGTTGCCAATCATGCAGAAAAACCAGTTTACTTGGCACTACAATGTATTTTAGTTGTAACTTACTTGTTGGCAGCATTCTTCGTGATTTGTGAGGAGATTTTTGTTTTATTTTTAATGTACTACTTCTATGTAGAGTTGTAGAAAATGTATTATAACATAGAAATAAACCGTTTACGGTCTCATGTCCATATAACATATTTGCTTCAACGTCTAAGGCATGTGTCTTGAAAGTTTGGCCATGCCTTGCTGTTTCACCCTGTGGGCATAAACTAGAAAGACCGGAGACCATATGCCATTTAATCATGGGAGACACTCATCAATGGAACGCAGGCCTACAAGCATACCACGACTGTAGATATACATTCTTACAAATACCTTCAATACTGCTTCCCACCACTTTCTAGGGTAATATTTAGAAAGGGGCTGGTGCTCTTCATGTTTGGCCGCTTAATACAATAATCATAATCAGTATCCGTGTGAAAAAAATCTGCTACGTTGGCAGTAGTAATCAGTATTTCTTCTTCTTCTTCTTCTTCTTCTTATTATTATTATTATTATTATTATTATTATTCTTATTCTTCTTCTCCTTTTTAATCTGTTTACCCTCCAGGGTCGGTTTTCCCTCGGACACAGCGAGGGATCCCACCTCTACCACCTCAAGGGCAGTGCCCTAGAGCTTCAGACTTTGGGGCGGGGGATAGAACTGGGGAAAATGACCAGTTCCTCGCCCAGGCGGCCTCACCTGCTATGCTGAACAGGGGCCTTGTGAAGGGATGGGAAGATTAGGTGGGACAGGAAAGGAAGAGGGAAGGAAGCGGCCGTGGCCTTAAGTTAGGTACCATCCTGGCATTTGCCTGTAGGAGAAGTGGGAAACCACGGAAAACCACTTCCAGGATGGCTGAGGTGGGAATCGAACCCACCTACTCAGTTGACCTCCCGAGGCTGAGTGGACCCCGTTCCAGCCCTCGTACCACTTTTCAAATTTCTTGGCAGAGCCGGGAATCGAACCCGGACCACTGGGGATGGCAGCTAATCACGCTAACTACTACACCACAGAGACGGACGTGATCAGTATTTAATTTTTATAATCAAGTATTTTATTCCTGTCTTAAAGTCTCGAGCAAAGCTGGATTACTGGCTCAGAATGCATATGATGCTGAGTAAGTTGTTTGACAGAATCCTGGGAGATGAAATGTATATAGAGAGGCAAGAATACTTGCCAGAAAATGACTTGCGATGTAGTATAATGACCCACAAAATACTGCGAAGATGAACATCTACGAATCAACAGTATACTATTTTGAAGAGAAATTCCTTCTTCACTGACTTATTGCGGGAAGTAGAAGTCAGGGAGAACATTCATATACTTTGTAGACTTCTGTAGATACTTTGGACTTTATTAAATCATATTACCTCCTATTTTAATTGATGAATTCTACTTCAGTAATGGAAACAGCACATGTGGGCTCTAAAATCATTAGTCTATACACGGTTTATTTTCAAGTACTTTTTTTATAATGCCGTCTTTTATTGTACCAGCCCAGTGGTACAGGTGTAACGTATCTGCCTCTTACCCAGAGGTCCGGAATTCGATTTCAAACTCGTCTAAGGATTTAATCCTGGATGGAAGTTTTTACTGGGGTTTTCTAAGCCTCGCGAAGCAAACTGAAAAGTTGTCTGATATGTTAGGCAGGAGACTCGGTCAGGAAAGTCAAGGAGTATGGCTGAGGATGTCGTGATGCTGACCAGGCAATACGCCATTATCTGTAGGTCATCTGAGTGAAAAGCAGTCGTCCTTGCAAGCAAATACTCTAAATGTCTCTATGTGCCACGATTTAATATTTTCTTTCCTGCGTTCATAGTCATAAGACTGTACGATACTTATGTAATATGGAAGTTCTGTTTTCATTTTGCTATGATGAAGGAAAGCTAAATTATCGTTGTACTTCTAAAAAAATAACAATCAGCACTACCACTACCGCCAAACCAAAATTTCGTGACTAGCATTCGTCTAATATTCAACGACAAGATTCTTTCTTTACTCAGTTCCTTCCTTTTGTTAATTTAATTGTCATACTTGTATTTCCTTTTACTTAATGATGCATCATTTAGTGATAAAAATATCATGGTATAAGCCCTGCTTATTTGCGTTATTGTGGCGACTAAATGTATGGATGTGTACTTTATGTCGAATCGATCAATTGGGTCTATAGTCAGGAGAAAATGTTCAGAATTTTAACTTGAGCAAGAACCTAGCATTTGTATAAATAGAGTGGGGGAAGCCCAGAATCCAATGCATGGGAAGTCACTCAGCTCCGGCTTTCTAAACTTTTCATAGTTATTGTCCTGGATTGGACATGTGGGAGATGCGGCATCATCGTGAAATTGTGTTTCCTGAATTCATCCATCTTAGGGTCAATTCAACAGTTAAAAAGAGCTTTATTTGTCACGGAACATATATATTTCAATTATAAGTGTGATGGTCATCGGGAAACAAATTAAGGAACTATTAAAAGTGTTCACGCCGATCGAGTGGCTACGTGGTTTGATTCAAGTAGTTATCAGCTTGCATTCGGGAGATATTGGCTTCGAACCCCACTGTCGGCAGCCCTGAAGATGGTTCTCCGTGGTTTACCATTTTCGCACCAGGCTGTACCTTAATTAAGGCCACGGTCACTTCCTACCCAGTCCTAGCCCTTTCCTGTCCTATAAAACCTAACTGTGTCGGTACGACGTAAAAAAATACTAAAAATAGTGTTCACCAAAGCAGTCACAGAGCAAAAACTAATAATGAGTTATGGAGTGTAACTGCCGCGGTGTTTCAACAGATAAGGCGTTGGATTTCCAAATTAATAGACTTGAGGCTCAATACCTCCTTCTAATACGAGTTTCAGAAAAGTCATGCATATGTCAGGTGACTTCTGGTCTACTCAGCCAGCTGTGCAAAGGAGTGTTTTAGGGACATCGTCTAACGGATTTCCTTTGAGCGCCAAGGTCGGACGAGAGCAGTGCTGGGCACTGTGCCCTCATTTCTCGCAGTACGGGTATATCGAAACCTTATTTACCTTATCTGTTGGTTAGAAGGAGAACTTTACGTATCTACAATATTTTCGACTCATAAAGTTAGACACTGAAAATTCTAATGACCGTATATAACATGGCCTCTCAAACTCCCAAAATCGCATGCGTGCAAACAGAGGCGCAAGGGTTCCGGGTGCATCGGTCCGCTCGGAGAGCAGAGAGCGACGAAGCGTTCGGTGATAGACGGCTTGTGTATCAGTGAAATAGATACGCGCAAGACAACAACATAATAATGGAGCAACCTGTTTCGAAGAAAGCAAAGACTTCCGAAAGTCTGTTTCAATCGAACTAGAAACTTTCGTATTTTTTCTCAGTCGTGACGGTAAAGCCAAATGCATCTGTGGGACAATAATTACGTGATGAACAAAAAGATGTATTTTTCAATACAAAGGCTTTGCTTGAATTCTACGAAAATTTGTCAAAGGAAGATTTTCCTAAGCTGCATAGAGAATCAGGTAAGTACACCGGTAACATTGTCCCATACAACTGAGTGTCTCCGCTCACCGCACATGAACATTTCCCAGTGAGGGTAATATCAGTGAGGAAGGTGAAGAAGGCGGAGGCAGGCCAAACGGGTGAGAGAGATGTAGGGAAAGAGGAGTGGGGGTTTGCACTCTGGTCAAACTAGTGAAGTCGTCTCCTGCACCTTACGCCGTGCAGTGCACGGGCGCATGCACGCTGAGAGGCCCTGGTATATAACATCCCCCATAGTACCGTTTTTATAAACAGACTAATTACTTTTGTCTTTTTTTTAAAATAATATTGTTGTATCATATGTCTGATTTTCTTATGTCCGGCTCCTTGGCTGAATAGTCAACGTCCATGTCATCGCTTCAGAGGACGCCGGGTTCGATTTCCGATCGAATCGGGACTTTAATCGCGTCTGGTCAATTCCTCAGACTCGGGGCTGGGTGTTTGTGTTTGTCCCAACACTCTCTTCATATACACACAACACACGCACTACCAACCAGTACAGAAGCATGCAATAGTGAATACAAGGTGTGTCTAAGAAGTACTGTGAATTGACCGTTATCGCAATGGAAACGTGTGGTAACACTGCGTGCTTGCGCATGAAAATAGAAGGACTCTCGAGAAACGCCACGTAACGTTGACACACGGAACTGAAGCAGCTGAGTCCGCTGCAGCCTGTCGAACCTAATGCGTGTGAAGGCTCGTGTCATAGTGCAATGGAGTAACGCATAAACAACAAGTTTTGTTACAAATTGGGAAAAACGGTGACAGAGACGCATGCGATGTTGGTGCAAGTGTATGGAACAGAAGCAGTAAGCAGAAAATGCGTTTGCGATTGGTTCAAACACTTTCGGGATGGACTGGCAAACTCTTTATGGTGCATCTGTTTACGGTTTCTGTTCTGTACACTTGCACGCATGAGCCTACATCGCCGTTTTTCCTAATTTGTAACAAAACTTGATGTTTATGCGTTGCTCCATTGCACTGTGACACGAGTCTTCACACGTACTACGTTCCACTGGCCGCAGCAGACTAACCTGCAACCTGCTTCAATTTCGTGTGTTCAGCGCAACGTGGCATTTCTCGAGATTCCTCTCTATTCACACGAGCTTGCACGCAGTGTTACCACTCGTTGCCATTGTGATATCGGTCTTTTTAGACACACCCTGTACATTCCTCCACATAGGCTTGGCGTCTGGTAGGACATCCGACTCTAAAGCAAGACCATGTCCACATGAAGCACACATTCCGCACTTGAAACCCCATCAGGGTGTGGGAAAAACAGTAGAAAGTGTTGATTTTCTAATAATGTTACTGGTTTTATTTCCCACTACCATGTTAACGGTTTTCATAGATCCCGAGGTGCCGAAAACTCCGCCCCGTGGGTGTTTTCTTTTTACGTACCGGTAAATATGTCTGCACGAGCCTAGCGTATTTGATCACCTTCAAAAAATACCATGGAACAGAGCTGGGACCGAAACCGTTACCTTGACCTCAGTAAACCAGTACTCTACCATTCAGCCCGGTTTCTAATTTTATAGCAGAGATGCTAATTGCCAATAACAGGAAGATACAGCAGTTTTAAATTATGTTTAGTAATCAGTTCTTTTTATTGGAGTGACTGTGGATATTGGTTTTAAAGTACAAATTATCCTTACGTTCAAACGTGGATTCAACGGAATCCAATTATGCTCTTTAATAAGATTGCAGCAGTCCCCACGCCAATTAAAATAACGTAACAAGTGTTTGTAATTAGAAAGAATTGAGGATATTGCAGGCAGTTAATTCATTCTGATGAGGAATCCGCGTAATAATTCACTACTCTGTCCGTGGGTTAAACAGTCTCTGCGCGCGATTATTGGCCCCTGAGCGTCGCTTTGACGCTGGAGTGACCAACAGGCTTCCCATTCGTATTTTGCTTTCATTCGTTACTCCGTGTGCGATATATAGGTCTAGCGCTTATTCGTTCGGAGGTTGTGTATGTCATCTTTGTAATCGTATTAGTAGGGCATGCTTGTTTGTGTAGCGAGGTTCCTGGCTTGTTTCCAAAGCTAATAATATTGTATATTATTTACAGTTAGTTGAGAGCATTGTAGAGCGTCGCTTGTTATGTAGGCCCATGTCTACATAACCCGTCGTTGGCCGGTTAATTTTTACATAAATGCCATCTAGCAGATATGAGTGGCAACCGAAGAGAGCACATCAGTCAGTATGATTTACTATTGATCTCTTTTTTTTTTGGCTTTGGACATTGCAGGCCACCGCTTTCAGTTATCTCTCAGCTCGGCGATATTAAGGCATTCCAAGCCTAGGCTTTAACTTTCTCCCTTTTATGAACACTTGCCCTGCACCCTCCGCGCTATTTCTCTCTCTCTCTCTCTCTCTCTCTCACTCACACTCTCTCTCTCTCTCTCTCTCTCTCTCTCTCTCTCTCTCTCTCACACACACACACACACACTTTTGGGCGATTTTTCCTTCACGTTCTTCTCATTTCGATAGTCATTTTCATTATCTTTACAGGTGAATAGGGGCTAATGACCACGTAGTTTGCAGCAACAACGAGTTAGATCGTTTCCCGTGACGACTTGGCAACAGAAATCTAAATTTCTGCAGAAAAATACCGGGTGAGTCAGCCGCGTCTGACTTTTCTGCTTCTAGGCATCCCAACGAACGTCAGTGGGGTGGTGGTCGATTTTCCTTTGCCGTATATTCAGCTACAGTCGCCTTTAAAGCACTTACTGCGTCATCACTGCACGACTTTTGCAACAACATGTATGCGACAGGTATTTACACAACTGTCATAAGGTTATGTAAAATGTACGTGCTAATTGTAAGCTTTCGATTGCTTATGAAATTATCACTAAAAGCGGTGATAGAAAACATGTGTGTGTTTGTGAAGCGGGACGTAGTTTTACACCAAGTAAGCTTTCTGATAAACTGGAGGCAACAGTCGCCGTGGTGTAGTGAACTAACAACACACGTGTTGACGCACGTTGTGTTGGTAGGTGGGCTCGAATCCCACGAGCGATAAATATATTTATTCACATTTTAAACTTTGAGGATCAAATAAGAGGGCATTCGTGCCACATTCGACCAATAGCATGCATGTTGAATGTGTAGTGGCCTGAAACTTGGTGTAGCCTAGCAATCTTGGTCATTTCTATGCTATATATTCAACAGATGAGTATATAGACATGCTCCTCATCTACGGTGAAGCAAGATAGAACGCACAGGAAGCACAGAGCCTGTACCAAGAAAGATTTCCACACAGACAACAACCAAACGCAAGTACGTTTAGGAGGGTGGAGCGACGTTTGCGCATAACTTCGTCACTTTCCCGAGCAGGTCCTGTTAGAGAGGCACCAGTTACGTCCGGTGAAACTGCTGAGATGGTTTTGGACACTTTCCAGGAGAATCCTCACACGATTACCCGGGCAGTAGCACAACAGGCGAACATCGGCCAGTCGTCTGTTGTAAGGATATTGCATTCCAAATTTTTTCGTCCGTATCACCTGTATAAAGAACTCCATGGACGAGATTAGAAACTCGTGTTCATTTCTGTGCTTGGATACTGTCGCTAGTGGCAAATGATCCAGGGATTGTATCTCACATTTTTTTCGGACGAGGCTCGATTTCATAATAATGGCTTTGAGAATCGACATAATATGCACTACGGGAGTGTTAAAAATCGCCACTGGGTAAGGCAGGCAGCATTTCAGACACGACGAGAGTAAATGTCTGATGTGGTATACTGGGTGATCACCTAATTGGACCATATTTCTTTGAAGATTATTTGACTGGAGCCCGGTACCTATAGTTTCTTCAAGACCAACTACCATCCCTGTGCCCCTGGGTGTGCGTGTAACCATGTGGTATCATCACGACGGAGTTCCCCCTCATATATCAGCAGATGTTCGCAACTACCTGGATGTTACCCATCCCGGTCGATGGATAGGAAGAGGAGGACCTGTCACCTGGCCTGCTAGATCGCCCGATTTGACGCCACTGGACTTCTTCCTATGGGGCTATTTGAAGGACGTAGTGTACGCTCAGCAACCGGAAAATCCTGAAAGCCTTCGAAACCTTATTACGGCATCCTGTGAATCCGTAACACCTGCAGTGCTACAAAGAGCCCGAATGTCAGACAGTTCAACGGCGTGCTGAAAGGTGCATAACTGGAGAAGGCCATCTATTCGAGCACTTTACTGCGCTAACAGGCTGTTGCTCAGTCAAGCAGATTCAAACCCTCAACCATTCTATCCTCGCCCATCCCTGCTTATAAAACATCCACATAAGCAGCGCTAATGGCCTAGAACAGTGCCAAACTAAATAAATAAATAAATAAATAAATAAATAAATAAATAAATAAATAAATAAATAAATAAATAAATAAATAATTTATCCCACGGCGCGAGGGCATTCGAATACATTAGCTCTGTGGATGATTCTCACAGTACAAAATACGAATAAAATTTACAAGCTCAAGTGGGATTCGAACCCACCTACCAAACGCAGCTGTATTAACAGCACCGCACTTCACCTATGACACCACGGTGACTCCAGCGAGTAGGTTTCCAGTAAGCCTACTAGATAGAATACTACTTCCGCTTCACGAATGTACCACGTTTTCTATCAGTATGCCATCGTTTTAAGCGTTCATTTCACATCCTACTGAAAGCTCATAATTGGCACCTACTTTTTACATAACCGTATGATAGTTTGATGCATTGTGTAAATGCTTGTCGCATACGGAACATGTTTTTGCAAAGGTAATGGTGCAGTGAGTGATTAAAGGCGATTGTTGCTTGGCATAAGGCAAAGAAGAATAGACCATAACGACACCAGTGACATTCGGTGGGATGCATAACAGCATAAGACGTCAGGCGCGGCTGACTCACCCGGTATATCAGATATAACAGATTGGCACTTGGATCTTCTATAATTTTATGGTTTTCTGCGGTTTCCCATTTTCACACCAGACAAATGCTGGGGCTATACCTAAATTTTAATGCCACGGTCGCTTCCTTCCCACTCCTAATCCTTTCCCATACCATCGTCACCATAAGACGTATCTGTATCAGTGCGATATAAATTGTAAAAGAAAAGATGGAAATTTGAAAATGGCATTTCCCTCTTATTCTGGACAACACTGACACACAGATACCACTTGTTTAAAAAAGACAAAACTCTTATTTTATTTATATATATTAGAACTGCCACTTAATTTTGGGTTGTTTATTTACCTTACCTGTACATATTGTACCGTATCCTGTCTTAAATTCTGCCTAGCTCAGGGTAGAAGCGCGTGGTACGTCCGTGTGTGGGCAATACAATCTCTACTTACTAAATTATGCTAAAGGTATATGGGCAGGAAATACGTACATATAAAACTAGTGAATGAGAACGCAGGTAATCGGGTATGATAGATTTATTGAGCTTAAAACATGAATAAAAATCATACTAATCAAATAACAAAATCAAACAAACGAATAATCGACCATTACAATTGGTCAAAGAAAGTGATGCGCACATTTACATGAACTGACATATTAACAATAATTTACAAAATATAAACGGGCAACGAACCCGAAAAATAAGGTCCCGTCACATGGAATATGGATGTGTTTCATGACTTCATTTGGTTGACTGCCTCGTTAAGTCGCTAGTTCTTTGCCCGACGGCTCGATCTAAAACCATGCATGAGTTGCGAAAATAATATCCGATACACTAGTAATTGGCCTAATTTACGTATGTACATTCCGATCACTCGGACCCAAATGTATAAATCACTTGTTCAGGATTGCGTCTAAATTACCCATCCACAACAGCACAGATTCTAATCATATGGGTCCGTATCCATGAAAACAGGATAAGGACAGAACCTCGCTTCCCCGAAATTGGCCATCTGGCCAAGGTCTCCACGTTACTCAACAAAGGACAACATCACAACACAAAAATAAAATAAATGCACTGGACACAACAACAAATAACACAAGATAAATATGCATAAATCACACCTGTATAATAAAACACACACCAAATATGCACTGAAGTTAATAGAGGCACTGGATTTGATCCCGACATACTCAGGCTCCGACGACTGCATGTCCCGTAAAAACACAGCACTACCGCATATCTCGACATGGCAAGGGACATCAGCTACATCAGCTGGTAAGCAACAGATATAAAATAAGTGGGGTTCGTGGTTGGCATTTCTTGGAAATAACGGTATTCATTGTAAAGTATTTCACTCATTCTAAACTAGCCCCTGAGCGTACAGCTGGCTCGCGGTTTTCCTCTACCTGCAAGACAACTTATCTGGTCGGGACTTCGCCGACCTCCTGGCGCAGCCCACATATTCACTCGCAATAAAAACAGGCTGGCTTATCAATTCATGGCTCCAATTAAAACGCACCCTGGCTTTATAGCCTTTCTCTTATCATTTCAGCATCGTAAATATCATGGCAATTCTAGCCTCACACATAAAGGATCCTTGGTTCGATGACCGTTACCTTCATTAATTTGTCTGTCACCACATTTAAAGACCCTGATCTATTTCCAACGTTGGAAGCTCTCTCATTACATCTTCTTCCAGCTGAAAATTCATGCATCATGCATAGAAATAGCCTGACCTCATGCTGTATCTAGTCTACTGTATATAATATCGCAACGCTGATGGCGCGAGCCCATTTGGTATTATGAAGAGTCTGTCCAACATCTCTATTAAAATCAACTCATACAGAAATGAAATACTATTAACTAATGCACACACCCATATCTAAACTATTCTGTCCCTTGCTTCCATCTAATTTAAATATAACACTTAACACGGGGACTGAACATGCATACAGCCCTGAACGTATTTAATCTTATTTAAACTGAGCAAAGTAAATGTCGCACTGGCTTACATTTAGCACTACCGGGCGAATTGACCGTGCGGTTAGGGGTGCGCGTCTGTGAGCTTGCATCCGGGAAATAGTGGCTTCGAATCCCACTGTCTGCAGCCCTGAAGATGGTTTTCCGTGATTTCCCATTTTCGCACCAGGCAAATGCTGGGGCTCTACCTTAATTAGGGCCATGGCCGCTTCCTTCCAACTCCTGGGCCTTTTCTGTCCCATCGTCTCCATAAGACCTGTCTGTGTCGGTGCGACGCAAAACCACTAGCAAACAAAATACATTTAACACTTAATTAACTGATTTACGAAAGGCCTAAACTAGTGCATCCAATATTACTTCACATGCCTGTAGAACATATGGACTTAGCAGCCATCTCTTCATCAGCGATGAATCACATGACCGCTATGTCACGCGCGCCTAGCCCCTGATGACGGCACTCAGCCTAGGGATGAAGGTCCTCGCCTCGAGTCCTGGGTACACCATGTTTGTCGTCTGCTTGTTCTTGGAACTTTCTGGAATGGTGGATTTACTTCAGTACATCTACTTCACCGCTTAGCGTGATCGTACACAAGACTACAACCTTAGTTAGGCTACTATTGACTAAAGCCCGCTCAGATATGAGTACCAATCTGTGCGGCACTAATTACGGGACGCAGCCCGGTTGTAAATCAGTCTTTGGCAGCGGTTATATTATACACGGCTCGCACACGTTATTACCTTTAAATCGTCACCAGCTCTTGTGAGCCAACTCACGGCGGTTGTACAGTAGTGTGACGACAGTTTCACAACTGAATGTGTCTAAGAAGTTCGCGTATTACGCCACGCCGCACTTGCCGTTTCTAAACAGCGAATGAGTACCAACTGAGTGTCTATCTGAAACACGAGTGAGACTAAGAATCACATAAGTGCTCCTTGTAACACTATTGAGAGCGATTCCTCTGATGCGAATGAGACTACTTCCTGCGACATGAATGAGAGAATGGGAGTGCTTCCTCCCTGGCGGCAGCCTTTATAGCCTCAAAGGACATTGGCCTCGAGGGTACTCCACGTCTAGCAGACTGTTCTCCTTTGTGACTGCCTTCGAGATTTTAACGGCCACTCCAGCAAACACGCACCTCTGTCAATTCAGCACAAGTAAATAATGTTACCGGCTCCTGGCATTCGATAATTATGTTCTTAATGGTGTGTGGTGTCAGATCTGTGGAACTTAGCATAGTGGCGGATTCATTGATTTAAATGCAGATGATTCCAGCCCTGGGAAGGAGAGGTTTGTCAGCCTGTGACAATTGTTCTGTGGATCCTCTCGTTTAAATCTCACCCCCTCCAGGTTGCTGCGCTTGAAGTTAGTGATATAGTAGATGTCTGCATGAATGAAGTCAGGGCTTGCGGCTCAATTTAACTAGAGGAATTCGTTCCTTCCGGACCAATATGGGGTTCTCACGGCCTATGGCATGGCCATCCAGGGTTCCTTCCTTCACTCTCTGCGACTCTTTGACGCGCTAAATAAAATTATGTCATAGTGATCTTATAAATAAATTGAAGCATTTTACGAAATGGTTCAATATAATACAACTGAAATTGGGAGTGATGTTGATCTGCGAATTTGTTCCACCGTAACTCGAAAACGGCCGGTGATATATATGTCAATAAAGTTTGGTGTACGTTTAGATGCATTATTAATGTCGGTACTGGGTTCTGTACTATAGAGATAACTCAAACATGGTGCATTCAGTGAAATAAACTGCAGAGCAGATTGGCTAAATAAGCTTAAAAGTCCTGGCATTCCCAAACGATTGCAGATAAAGCAAAACATGCTAAAGAAATTACTTTTCCTCAACTAGTCTATAAAAGTTAAGCGAAAGCATATGTATTATCTCCAGTACATAACTCACAATTAAGTTTTTTTGATTCACATCTTCACTGTTTAGAGAGTGGTAAAATTTCGCATGATTGCTGGGAAAACTTGAGATACTTCACGAAAATAACCTACGCCATACGCTAGCAAATTTCATGACAGTGAAAAGGCCTTTTACTGCAAGTATTTTGAAAGAATAGTTTGGAGATATCGCTTCCGTATACTCTTAAAAAATAAGTGGCCCTACACAGAACCCGCCATTTCGAGAATAAAAGCTTACATCGACACGGCCATTACCGTGCAACTAATTATATTGCTTTAATTGTTTACACGATAACAAATTTTTGAATAAAAATGTATAATAAAAAATCCTAAACATAATATTAACATTTATTTTCACCAAATCATTTGATAAATTTTACTAATTATCGTGTATAAAATTTGAGAAATTTGTATTACGGTCAGTAAAGTTATGGACGTTTAAAGTTAAGTGGTCTAAATTACACAGAATTCCCCAAAATAGTTTTTTTCCAGATGTATTGAAAATTTTATAGAATCTGAGGATGTTCTTGTAGAACGAAACATGCCATTCTTTGTGTAATAGTGTGTATTTTTTACATGTATGTTCATAGTGTTATAATTTTTATTGAAATTCTGAGTGTTTGGCAGACTGGAAAGTTATTTTATGTTCTATTTGACTAAGTCGACACTGGAAAGTATGACTTCCTTCTTAACAAAACAAAGTTGTTTAATGTATTTGTTACGAAATACTAAGCAATAAAATACGACGCTATGAATTTTGTTCCTCACTTTTGGCATGTAGGACAATGATAAAACAATCCATCTTGAAATTTGGCGCAATTTCATGAGCCCACTTATTGCAGTTACTGAATTGAATCCAGTCGTCATCATATTACTTGTCGCATAAATGCAAACTGGTTTTTTTTATTTTCTTGCGCCTGTAGTGAACAGTGCCTTTTTTTGAAGTGTTGGCGTTGGTCGGTCGTTTATGGCCTACCAAGCAATCATTGCTAATCCCAAAAGTGTCGTGTGGTCAACACGACGAATCTTCTCGGCCGTTTTCTTGGCTTTCTGGACCGGGACCGCTATCTAACTATCAGACAGCTTCTCAATTCTAATTACATAGGCTTAGTGCACCTCGAACCAGCGCTCAGATCCAGGTAAAAATCCCTGACCTGGCCGGGATTGAATCCGCGGCCTCCGGATATGAGGCAGGCACGCTACTCCTACACCGTGGGGCCGGCCTCCAATTATAAAACAACTTATTTTAAAATCACCAGTAAAACTGCGAAGAAAGATAATGTTTACAATTGGTTCAACGGTCCAAATTACACACGCTCAATCAGTCTAAATTACACGACATGCAAAGATTTAATCAAAAACTAAAACATATGCAAAGTATTTAAAATATATGAATGAAACTACGTTAAAACTTACGTAGATATTTCATCAGTACTTGCAAAAGCTTAAACACCCTCTTGGCTGAAATAACTACTTTACAGTACGCTTACTTGTCACCGTATACATTTGCAAGGAATGTGAATAGAAGGGTTATTTTTCTCTCCCCCCTTCAATCGTAAGTCGATTAGCAAAACAACTTTTAGGAAGAAGCTTCCCTCGGCTGTCTTGCTGACCTTGCCTCAGACAAACAGTGACCAAACTTGCAAATACCAAAAATATTATCGGTCCAAATTACCCGTGGGTCCATAATACACGGACGTCCGCTATCTCTGTTATCTGTTAAGGATAAGATTCTAGTTACTTCATGAATATATCTTACTTTGACCGACTGACTAATGGACTAAGTTGCTTTCTGCACATGTCAGTGAGTTTTTAAATATCTAAATGCATACATTCCTTTCTGACCAGCGAGCTGAATTAAATTCTTCTTTTACATTTTATGAGACTTTTAAGAATATTTATCTTTTCCTTTTCGTTCGCCTGTCCGAACTTCGTGTTATTAACGCTTTCGGTTGCATACAATAGGCTTGTTAACTTGTAAGACACTCGACTATCTTCCGTCCACATTCAATGAACTTATTCCCAGCCTGTTTCTTCTCCAAGTTCCTCGTTTTGCTTCTCTCAGACCTTCTTGTTCCTTTCCTCCACGACACGATAACATTTACTCTGCTTGTTATGAGCATACGAGCGCATACCTGTAGTTTATGAAAGATATAAAAAGTGATTTTCATGCCAACTTTATTCCCAAAAAATTTGAAAACTGGAACTTGTAAACAATTTAGCTCTCATCATGAATAAAGAATTACTTCGTTAAAATTGGATAGTATTTTCCTCACCATACAGTGAAACTTTTCCAGTCACCACCTTCAACTAAGTATTGGTACGTTTGTATGAATTTTAACAATAATGTCATGAGGCTCTGGAATATTTCTGACTAGCGAATGTACCCGTGCTTCGCTACGGTATTCTACATTGTATTCGAATATCGAAGTAAATAGTGTGCATGCAGTCAATAAGATTGTTTTAAAATTGCATGTCTCTTAGCGTTATCCGAGGAAGAGCATGGGGAGGTCCCCGTACGTTGTTTCCAATGCAAAGTGTTTGTTATGGATTTGTGATATAACGGCAGGCTCACTGGCCTACTGCCATTCACAATCGAGTTGGGAAGTTTACATTATAATTTCAGGCCCCATTGCCTACTATGCGGACAGAATCGATTTGGAGAATTTTCGTTAAAATGGCAGCCCCCCTTTCCTACTTCCAGACAGATTAGAGTTTTTATTATAATGGCATGCAATTACCCTACTACCACTCGAAATTAAGTTGTGCAGTTATCATTATAATGTCAGGCCCATTTTCCTACTTTCAGCCAGCTTACTGCCAGTCACACCAAGTTGGTGAGTTTCCATCAAAATAGCAGGCCACTATGCCTAATGCCAGTCACATTTTAGATGAGGACATTTCTTTATAATGGCGGGCACCCTTGCCTACTGCCAAACACAATCGGGTAGGGGAGTTTTAAACAAAACTGCATGCTCACTTGCCTTCTGCAAGTCAAATCGAGAAGTGAACTATTCATTACAATTGTAGACCTTCCTTACTAATGACAGTTACACAGGAGTTGGAGAACGAACCCTTTCATACTGCCAGTCAAAGTCGGTGTGGGGAGTACTGATTACAATAGCAGACCCACCCTTTCTCGATCGCTAAAAATCGACATCAGTGAATATATATAGATCGACATACGAAAGTATATGCTTGTTTACAATATTGAAGACCTTCATTTACAGATTAACTGCTGCTAAACGTACGTCATATCGACAAAGGATTATACCATAAGACACGCCGGATTTAGTGGCCTAAATGGCTGGTCCTATGATATGTAATCTATTCTTGGGTCAGATTGAGTTAGAAACGTGGAACAGGGTAACGTTCTTGTAAGATTATCTCACATTACATTAATTTTCGAATAATTATGTGACGGCTACATACATAGCATTTGGCTCATGTATGGCTACTGGGTGGGCCAATTTTCGTGAAGAGTTTGATGATTCTGTATTTCATAGAAGTAATCGAAGGTATGAATTATGCATGTGAAAATTCCAAATTGACTTAACATCCATTAATAGAGAAAAATCAAACGTAAAAGTGATACAGATACGGCAAAAAGTCATGAGACCAAGGTTGTAGATCATTCCAAATTGAACGGAGATTGTGCAATCTGTTATGTGATAGGAATTTCCGAAGGTCTGCACCATCATAAAAATTGCCTGCATATTTCGATATTCTTCGGGGATAAAAAGTGAAAAATTTAATGATCTTGGATGTTTTCCGTTCGTTACAGTCTAAAACGTATAATTTTGTCAAATTTCAATTATCTTCTTTTTCTTCTGGCAGATTATGCCGCAATCTGGATTTTGGGCGAGGCGGGTAAAAATTAGGACTTTCAGGAAACTAAACCAAAAATTATGCAGATGGTCATTATTACCCCTTAAACGGAAAGCTGTACGAAAATTTCGCCAAAATAGTCAGTGTAGAGGCACACAGTCGTTACGATTTGATTTATGTAGATAAGGAATCTGCTCCATGTAAAACACCTTTTTGGCTATGTCCGCTGGACTTAACCTGCAAAACTGACCATTCATGATATCTCCCTTATTAATCCTCCTGACGAAAAAATGCACATGAAAAAAAGGTTTAGAGGTGGAATTCCATCACGTTTGGTCGATTTCCAGTCAGGTTGGTCTTGTTCTCTATATATTGTGGAAGAGTAAAATCACCATTTCGGTTCCCTATAAACCGCCAGTCCATTCCGGAACATGAAATGTTATTTACGTTTAAAACCTACCTTTGGACAGGTGGATGCTAAATATGAATTTTGGTTCGAATATCTTCAGTAGTTTTCAAGTTGTAAGGAATACGCTTTACACGCACCCGCTCGTGAGTTAAGTCCGATGGGACTTGTACAAAAAAACGGTCCGTTAATGATATCTCCCTTATTAATCCTCGTATCGAAATGATGCACATGAGAAAAAAGGTTTAGAAATTAATTTCTACCGAGGCAGGTAGATTTAAATTAACGTTGGCTGTGTATATTTTGTGGAAGTGCAAAATCACTGTTTCGGTTTCGTATAAACCCCCAGTCAGTTCAGGGATTTAGAAACAATATTTGCCCTAAAACCTATCAAGGACAGGTGTATTCTAAATATGAGTATTGGTGGAAATACATCCAGTAGTTTGTAGCACTCGCGTACATACGGCGTAATTAAGGAAGAAATAATACAGTTAAGAAAGTTGAAAGTAATAGAAAATGGATTATAATTGAGGGCAGCCGGAAAACGACAAATATGTAAATGCCAAGTTAATGTATTGGAAAATCAAATGCCCCTCAATAAATTATGCTAGTGTGAGTTATGGATATAATAAAGCGGTAACAGAGGAGAAATTTAGGTCCATTGATTCCTAGGTAAACAAATAATAAGAAGATGACTAATGGTGTTATTACTTAATCTATTCGAAGGCGGTTATAACATCCAACGATATTCCGCCAATATCCCGCAGATAGGCCGATTGACGCCTCTCTTGCCTTCTACCTAAGGAACAACCACGAATTTAAAAGCATGATGAGGAAAATGGCAATACGTTACTTCCCTGCTGACATGCAGTCAGAGACGTTGCCATGGTAACCTGTAGGTTCGTTGTCGGTCTGTCGGTCACTCAATGCAGAACATGGTACCAGCAGAAAATTGTAAATTTCTCCGTCATGTAAAGAGTAAGGTAAATTATGAACATAACGAAAGTTGTTTATAATTAAGAGACGTTTCACGTACGGTAAACGAAGTTTACAGAAAATCAATAGTATAAGAGAAAATGGAGGAAAACCATTCTGGTTTTCTTATAAACCCCAGTCTATTCAAAGATTTTAAAATGATATGCATATTGAAACCTTCCCCGGGATGAGTATACTCTAAATATGAAGTTTAGTTGAGATCTATCGAGCCGTTTCGACGTGATGGTGGAAAAACCATTCTGCTTTTCGTATAAACCCCCGTCTATTCAAAGATTTTAAAATGATATGCATATCGAAACCGTCCCCGGGATGAGTATACTCTAAATATGAAATTTGGTTGAGATGTATCCAGCCGTTTCGACGTGATGGTGGAAAAACCATTCTGGTTTTCCTATAAACCCCCCGTGTATTCAAAGTTTCTAAAATGATATGCATATCGAAACCTTCCTCGGGAGGAGTATACTCTAAATATGAAGTTTGGTTGTGATCTATTCAGCCGTTTCGACGTGATGGTGGAAAAAACCATTCTGGTTTTCCTATAAACCCCCCGTGTATTCCAATATTTTAAAATGATGTGCATATCGAAACCTTCCCCGGGAGGAGTATACTCTAAATATGAAGTTTAGTTGAGATCTATCGAGCCGTTTCGACGTGATGGTGGAAAAAATATTCGGGTTTTCCTATAAACCCCCGTCTATTCGAAGATTTTAAAGTGATATGCATATCGAAACCTTCCCCGAAATGAGTATTTTCTAAATATGAAATCTGGTTGAGATCTATCCAGCCGTTTCGACGTGATGGTGGAAAAACCATTCCGGTTTTCCTAAAAAACCCCCGTGTATTGAAAGATTTTAAAATGATATGCATATCGAAACCTTCCCCGGGAGGAGTATACTCTAAATATGAAGTTTGGTTGAGATCTATCCAGCCGTTTCGACGTGATGGTGGAAAAACCATTCTGATTTCCCTATAACCCCCCGTGTATTCAAAGATTTTAAAATGATATGCATATCAAAACCTTCCCCGGGAGGAGTATACTCTAAATACGAAGTTTAGTTGAGATCTATCGAGCCGTTTCGACGTGATGGTGGAAAAACCATTCTTGTCTTCCTATAAACCCCCGTCTATTCAAAGATTTTAAAATGATATGCATATCGAAACCTTCCCCGGGACGAGTATACTCTAAATATGAAATTTGGTTGTGATCTATCCAGCCGTTTCGACGTGCTGGTGGAAAAACCTTTCTGGTTTTCCTATAAACCCCCCTTGTATTCAATCATTTTAAAATGATATGCATATCGAAACCTTCCCCGGGATGAGTATACTCTAAATATGAAATTTGGTTGAGATCTATCCAGCCGTTTCGACGTGATGGTGGAAAAACCATTATGGTTTTCCTATAAACACCCCGTGTATTCAAAGATTTTAAAATGATATACATATCGAAACCTTCCCCGGGAGGAGTATACTCTAAATATGAAGTTTGGTTGAGATCTATCCAGCCGTTTCGACGTGATGGTGGAAGAACCATTCTGGTTTTTCTATAAACCGCCCGTGTATTCAAAGATTTTAAAATGATATGCATATCGAAAGCTTCCTCGGGAGGAGTATACTCTAAATATATAGTTTGGTTGAGATCTATCCAGCCGTTTCGACGTGATGGTGGAAAAAACCATTCTGGTTTTCCTACAAACCGCCCGTTTATTCAAAGATTTTAAAATGATATGCATATCGAAACCTTCCCCGGGGTGAGTATACTCTAAATATGAAAATTGGTTGAGATCTATCCAGCCGTTTCGACGTGATGGTGGAAAAACCATTCTGGTTTTCCTAGAAACCCCCCGTGTATTCAAAGATTTTAAAATGATATGCATATCGAAACCTTCCCCGGGAGGAGTATACTCTAAATATGAAGTTTGGTTGAGATCTATCCAGCCGTTTCGACGTGATGGTGGAAAAACCATTCTCGTTTCCCTATAACCCCCCGTGTATTCAAAGATTTTAAAATGATATGCATATCAAAACCTTCCCCGGGAGGAGTATACTCTAAATACGAAGTTTAGTTGAGATCTATCGAACCGTTTCGTCGTGATGGTGGAAAAACCATTCTTGTCTTCCTATAAACCCCCGTCTATTCAAAGATTTTAAAATGATATGCATATCGGAACCTTCCCCGGGACGAGTATACTCTAAATATGAAATTTGGTTGAGATCTATCCAGACGTTTCGACGTGATGGTGGAAAAACCATTCTGGTTTTCCTAGAAACCACCCTTGTATTCAAACATTTTAAAATGATATGCATATCGAAACCTTCCCCGGGATGAGTATACTCTAAATATGAAATTTGGTTGAGATCTATCCAGCCGTTTCGACGTGATGGTGGAAAAACCATTCTGGTTTTCCTATAAACCCACCGTGTATTCAAAGATTTTAAAATGATATGCATATCGACACCTTCCCCGGGAGGAGTATACTCTAAATATGAAGTTTGGTTGAGATCTATCCAGCCGTTTCGACGTGATGCTGGAAAAACCATTCTGGTTTTCCTATAAACCCCGGTGTATTCAAAGATTCAAGAATGATATGCATATCGAAACCTTCCCCGGGAGGAGTATACTCTAAATATGAAGTTTGGATGAGATCTATCCAGCCGTTTCGACGTGATGGTGGAAGAACCATTCTGGTTTTCCTATAAACCCCCCGTGTATTCAAAGATTTAAAAATGATATGCATATCGAAAGCTTCCTCGGGAGGAGTATACTCTAAATATATAGTTTGGTTGAGATCTATCCAGCCGTTTCGACGTGATGGTGGAAAAAAACCATTCTGGTTTTCCTACAAACCGCCCGTGTATTCAAAGATTTTAAAATGATATGCATATCGAAACCTTCTCCGGGGTGAGTATACTCTAAATATGAAAATTGGTTGAGATCTATCCAGCCGTTTCGACGTGATGGTGGAAAAACCATTCTGGTTTTCTTACAAACCCCCGTGTATTCAAAGATTTTAAAATGATATGCATATCGAAACCTTCCCCGGGAGGAGTATACTCTAAATATGAAGTTTGGTTGAGATCTATCCAGCCGTTTCGACGTGATGGTGGAAAAACCATTCTGGTTTCCCTATAACCCCCCGTGTATTCAAAGATTGTAAAATGATATGCATATCAAAACCTTCCCCGGGAGGAGTATACTCTAAATACGAAGTTTAGTTGAGATCTATCGAGCCGTTTCGTCGTGATGGTGGAAAAACCATTCTTGTCTTCCTATAAACCCCCGTCTATTCAAAGATTTTAAAATGATATGCATATCGGAACCTTCCCCGGGACGAGTATACTCTAAATATGAAATTTGGTTGAGATCTATCCAGCCGTTTCGACGTGATGGTGGAAAAACCATTCTGGTTTTCCTATAAACCCCTCTTGTATTCAAACATTTTAAATTGATATGCATATCGAAACCTTCCCCGGGATGAGTATACTCTAAATATGAAATTTGGTTGAGATCTATCCAGCCGTTTCGACGTGATGGTGGAAAAACCATTCTGGTTTTCCTACAAACCCCCCGTGTATTCAAAGATTTTAAAATGATATGCATATCGACACCTTCCCCGGGAGGAGTATACTCTAAATATGAAGTTTGGTTGAGATCTATCCAGCCGTTTCGACGTGATGCTGGAAAAACCATTCTGGTTTTCCTATAAACCCCGGTGTATTCAAAGATTTTAAAATGATATGCATATCGAAACCTTCCCCGGGAGGAGTATACTCTAAATATGAGGTTTGGTTGAGATCTATCCAGCCGTTTCGACGTGATGGTGGAAGAACCATTCAGGTTTTCCTATAAACCCCCCGTGTATTCAAAGATTTTAAAATGATATGCATATCGAAAGCTTCCTCGGGAGGAGTATACTCTAAATATATAGTTTGGTTGAGATCTATCCAGCCGTTTCGACGTGATGGTGGAAAAAACCATTCTGGTTTTCCTACAAACCGCCCGTGTATTCAAAGATTTTAAAATGATATGCATATCGAAACCTTCCCCGGGGTGAGTATACTCTAAATATGAAAATTGGTTGAGATCTATCCAGCCGTTTCGACGTGATGGTGGAAAAACCATTCTGGTTTTCCTAGAAACCCCCCGTGTATTCAAAGATTTTAAAATGATATGCATATCTAAACCTTCCCCGGGAGGAGTATACTCTAAATATGAAGTTTGGTTGAGATCTATCCAGCCGTTTCGACGTGATGGTGGAAAAACCATTCTGGTTTTCCTATAAACCCCCCATGTATTCAAATATTTTAAAATGATATGCATATCGAAACCTTCCCCGGGAGGAGTATACTCTAAATATGATGTTTGGTTGAGATCTATCCAGCCGTTTTGACGTGATGGTGGAAAAACCATTCTGGTTTTCCTATAAACCCCGGTGTGTTCAAAGATTCCAGAATGATATGCATATCGAAACCTTCCCCGGGAGGAGTATACTCTAAATATGAAGTTTGGTTGAGATCTATCCAGCCGTTTCGACGTGATGGTGGAAGAACCATTCTGGTTTTCCTATAAACCTCCGTGTATTCAAAGATTTTAAAATGATATGCATATCGAAAGCTTCCTCGGGAGGAGTATACTCTAAATATATAGTTTGGTTGAGATCTATCCAGCCGTTTCGACGTGATGGTGGAAAAAACCATTCTGGTTTTCCTACAAACCGCCCGTGTATTCAAAGATTTTAAAATGATATGCATATCGAAACTTTCCCCGGGGTGAGTATACTCTAAATATGAAAATTGGTTGAGATCTATCCAGCCGTTTCGACGTGATGGTGGAAAAACCATTCTGGTTTTCCTACAAACCCCCCGTGTATTCAAAGATTTTAAAATGATATGCATATCGACACCTTCCCCGGGAGGAGTATACTCTAAATATGAAGTTTGGTTGAGATCTATCCAGCCGTTTCGACGTGATGCTGGAAAAACCATTCTGGTTTTCCTATAAACCCCGGTGTATTCAAAGATTTTAAAATGATATGCATATCGAAACCTTCCCCGGGAGGAGTATACTCTAAATATGAGGTTTGGTTGAGATCTATCCAGCCGTTTCGACGTGATGGTGGAAGAACCATTCTGGTTTTCCTATAAACCCCCCGTGTATTCAAAGATTTTAAAATGATATGCATATCGAAAGCTTCCTCGGGAGGAGTATACTCTAAATATATAGTTTGGTTGAGATCTATCCAGCCGTTTCGACGTGATGGTGGAAAAAACCATTCTGGTTTTCCTACAAACCGCCCGTGTATTCAAAGATTTTAAAATGATATGCATATCGAAACCTTCCCCGGGGTGAGTATACTCTAAATATGAAAATTGGTTGAGATCTATCCAGCCGTTTCGACGTGATGGTGGAAAAACCATTCTGGTTTTCCTAGAAACCCCCCGTGTATTCAAAGATTTTAAAATGATATGCATATCTAAACCTTCCCCGGGAGGAGTATACTCTAAATATGAAGTTTGGTTGAGATCTATCCAGCCGTTTCGACGTGATGGTGGAAAAACCATTCTGGTTTTCCTATAAACCCCCCATGTATTCAAATATTTTAAAATGATATGCATATCGAAACCTTCCCCGGGAGGAGTATACTCTAAATATGATGTTTGGTTGAGATCTATCCAGCCGTTTTGACGTGATGGTGGAAAAACCATTCTGGTTTTCCTATAAACCCCGGTGTGTTCAAAGATTCCAGAATGATATGCATATCGAAACCTTCCCCGGGAGGAGTATACTCTAAATATGAAGTTTGGTTGAGATCTATCCAGCCGTTTCGACGTGATGGTGGAAGAACCATTCTGGTTTTCCTATAAACCTCCGTGTATTCAAAGATTTTAAAATGATATGCATATCGAAAGCTTCCTCGGGAGGAGTATACTCTAAATATATAGTTTGGTTGAGATCTATCCAGCCGTTTCGACGTGATGGTGGAAAAAACCATTCTGGTTTTCCTACAAACCGCCCGTGTATTCAAAGATTTTAAAATGATATGCATATCGAAACTTTCCCCGGGGTGAGTATACTCTAAATATGAAAATTGGTTGAGATCTATCCAGCCGTTTCGACGTGATGGTGGAAAAACCATTCTGGTTTTCCTACAAACCCCCCGTGTATTCAAAGATTTTAAAATGATATGCATATCGAAACCCTCCCCGGGAGGAGTATACTCTAAATATGAAGTTTGGTTGAGATCTATCCAGCCGTTTCGACGTGATGGTGGAAAAACCATTCCGGTTTTCCTATAACCCCCCCGTGTATTCAAATATTTTAAAATGATATGCATATCGAAACCTTCCCCGGGAGGAGTATACTCTAAATATGAAGTTTGGTTGAGATCTATCCAGCCGTTTCGACGTGATGGTGGAAAAACCATTCTGGTTTTCTTATAAACCCCCCGTGTATTCAAAGATTTTAAAATGATATGCGTATCTAAACCTTCCCCGGGATGAGTATACTCTAAATATGAAGTTTGGTTGAGATCTATCCAGCCGTTTCGACGTGATGGTGGAACAGACAAACAGACAAACAGACAAACAGATACAATTTTATTTATATAGATACCACCTGGCTCCCGCTGCGGGCACATTTCTTTGTGGGTAGGTACTGTATAATACACGTATTCTTTCTCGAGAATGTGACAGATTTGATTGAAGATGACCTGGCCTTTGAGAAAGACCTATCCAAGACATGCTGTGATATGAAAAAGATAAAATACTGTAGAAAAGGAATATAGTTAATACATGTTGTGCTCCCCGGTAGGATTGGTAAGCAGCATCAGTCTGATATCCGAAGCTTGAAACCTTATGCTGAGAGGGGCTGTCTTTTATCCTGTATTTCCACACCCTCTGTATGCACATGCTGGTAGAGAGTTTTATTTGAACTTTCAGGAACTACTCCAACCTTTGTGCCAGATAATTACTCTCATACATATTACCGATGATGCACCAATAACTCAAGTGACCACACAAGCGCATGCTTCTATTGTTTATCAAATACTGCTATTTTATGTATTCTAATTAGGCCTACCCTATAAACTGTATTGCTGTAGAACTTCGAAGGCCACAAAGTAGATAGCATTAATTAACATATGCCTGCGGCAATTGATAAACGTGAGGTATCCGGATGTGATGACATCCACTAAGGAACTATGGAATGTTGATAACCTGCGTCCCATTAAAGACCAACTTAAGGAGAGAAATGGTGGTGGTTTGACCTTGTATTGAAGAAGCCACGTGGTGGTGGTGGTGGTGATTATTGTTTTAAGAGGAAGTACAACTAGGCAACCATCCTCTATATAACACTAATCAGAGGGAAAAATGGAAGGGGTCCGACACTTCGAAAAATGAATGTATCGGCCAAAGGAAGAGAAGGGCCACGAAGGGCGTGAAAATGAAAGACTCCCTAGCCCTCAAACCTAATAGCGTCGGGGTCGGAAAAGAACAAGAGTTGACCAAGGAAGGTCGGATAGGATAGATGAAAGTGAGGAGCCTGACACAAGTAAGTGGAAGCAATGCCAGGACTCAGCTAAGGGCCCCGTGGTCGCCAACCCACGCTCCAAAGTTCAGAGCCCCTGGGGCCCCTTTTAGTCGCCTCTTACGACAGGCAGGGGATACCGTGGGTGTTATTCTACCGCCCACACCCACAGGGGGTAAAAGCCACGTGGGGCTGTTGAAAAGTTCGATGCTGGTGGGTCTTCGCTACTACCCTACGACCTACTAGGTGCAATGGATATAATAATAATAATAATAATAATAATAATAATAATAATAATAATAATAATAACACCGGGCGAGTTGGCCGTGAGGTTAGAAGTGCGCAGCTGTGAGCTGTCATGTTAATCTGATACAATTGAGGCCACCTTCACATCAGTTTCGACTTTACGTACCCACAGAGGAACCTGCTCTCTGTTGGGGTGATCTGCGACTAAGTTTGAATTGAGTAAACAGTGAGTCACCAGATATCGTTTACAGGCCGACATCGTAGGACATAAAGTGGAATTTTCCACCCTTCAAATCTCCAAGTACATCTTCCGAGTGTAACCCGTGATCTTGGGATCCAGAAGCCGGCACTCTACCACTGATACGCAGAGGAAGCCATTCAAATGTCATCCAGTGGACTAGTGGATGTAACTGCAAATATGGGAGATACTTGAGATAATGCATTGTAACAGAAAAAAATTTCTATATCAGGATATCTACAGTGAATGTGCCAAACTTCATCATAAGTCTCTGTGACATGGGCTTTGACCATTCAAATCTCAGACAAGATCTCAGAATCAAGTTTAACTTCTACTCACATTAATGTTGCCAATCACTTTAATGTAGGCAGTGTGAGCATATCGGATTGTCAGACAGCGTGGCACCTGCTAACAGCTGCCGACATGTTTCACTTACGAGACTGCGTTTTATCTCCGTGTAACGCTGCTGTTAAAGCAAGTCACGTACTGCCACACACTAAATCGAGCTTAAAAATAAGAGAGTAGAAAGCCGTGTGAGTCCTCGACTTTATTTACAAGGCCACGGCTAAATGTACTTATACTGCAAAATGAGCTCGAGACCCAGAAAGAAGATTAATTTTCATCGGATTGGAAGAGAAGTAGAGAGAAATAAAAACGCAGGGAGGAAAACACCTGTTGGAGTTTAGTAGGACGTTTATGAATACGGCGATTGCGTGGAGAATTTTATTTGTCCTGTTGGACTCCTAATTCCTGCAAGTTATGCAAGCAACTGATAATGACAAGGGGAGTCTATTGCGTGGTGAACACCAGTATTTTCGAATTTTCGCCTGGTTAATCTGCATGGGTACAAAATTAATACCAATTTGAAATTTCTTTTGAATGACATTTAATTTTGGAAATATAGCCTTTCAATTTCGAAATACCAGTTTGTAAGCCATCATGTAAGCCAACAATAAAAGAGAGCGTTCTCGTAGGAATAGTGGTCAAGGTGCTGGCTCTGTAATGTAAGACAGGTGCACAGGTTCGTGTATTAATGGAGTCATTTTGACGTAGAATATACTTGTTTCGTTCCTGTAATGGCCCACATGAGTGTGTTCGTGTGCCCCAGAAAATGTGTTTACCAGACTTCCATGAATAATTTCAAATCTATCAAAGCTAGGAAAAATATAAAAACTGACTGCAAGAGAGGAAGGTCCAAATAGTTTATCCATTATCCAAGTAGTTTACAAGATTTTTTTTTTTACAATTACAGACACAGATAGATCTTATGGCGACGATGGAATAGGAAAGGGCTAGGAGTGGGAAGGAAGCGGCCGTGGCCTCGTGTGAAAATGGGAAACCACGGAAAACCATCTTCAGGGCTGCCGACAGTGTGGTTCGAACCCACTATCTCCCGGATGCAAGCTCACAGCTGCGCGCCCCTAACCGCACGGCCAACACGCCCAGTGTTTTCAAGATCAGATGGCGCTTTAGCGTGCGGCGTACGCATGCGCCATTTTGTGGTGTAATCGGAGCTCAGAACGTGCGGTAAAATTAGTGTAATTCTGGACCGCGAGATGTCGTTCGTTTCGTCTACGCGAGATCTACAGATATCTTTAATAATATTTGTGAGAAAACTTGATTAGGTAAGTACGTGAAAATTTGTGAAATAATTGTGACTTTGTACACATTTCCAAAGTATCTCAATATCTTAATTGTTCCTACCGAAAACGGGAACAGGAAGAAATATTGAGTCGAAAGGAATCTTGATGATGTTTGTTGTTTAAAGGGGGCCTAACAACTAGGTCATCTGCCCTCGAAAGGAATCGAGCAAGCCCAAAATATCTGAGGCTGAGAGTAAGAGAGAGCCTACTGACAGCATAAGAAAGACGAGGTGGCTGTTCGCCGCAAGCTGCAACATTTACTATTTCCGTCCACTTTATGTAGGCAGACAAACCCGGAGACACTCAAGATGTAGTCAAATCGATGAACGTCGGAAATAATGTGATTTGACAACATACGCAAAAGGACAGCCCAAAAAAATCTAAACCTGAATTCGACCTAATTCTGCGCATTCGTTTATTTCTTACACCCATCCAACAATCCGACACCCTCGTGACGTATCTACGTCCAAATTACTATTCTTATTCTTCTTCATATTATTATTATTATTATTATTATTATTATTATTATTATTATTATTATTATTATTATACAATCTGCTGTAGGTCGCACTTACTCAATTAAGGCCTGGTGTGAACCCACTATCTCCCGAGTGCAAGCTGATAGCTACGTAACCCAAACCGCCATCCATTTGCTCGGTTCGCCCAAAAGACCTACGGTCGTGGCTCCCACACAGTCCCTGCTGTTGAACTTACATGTATGTTTGTGTATATTTAATTTCATGTAGTAGGCCTATATCTGACGGTGAGGTAGTGGCCCCGGTTTAAAAATCCAAGGATAACGGCAGAGAGGACTCGTCGTGGCGACCACACAACTCAAACCCTGTAAGTCTTCGTACTGAGCAGCGGTTGCTTGATAGGCCGTAGCCCTTTGGGGCTCTTGTGCCATAGAGTTAGGTTTCTTTATGTGTTATCACTCCGGTGAGGGAAGTCTGTAGATTATTAGTATAAAAAAAAGTAGTATTCGTATGTGGAGGCTTCGCTGTTGATAACGCTACACTTACCCAGTTCTTCACTTTCCATTTCGTACTACAATTTATCGTAGCTATAATAGTAGTAATAGTAATAAAATTCCATAGTTTCAACTTCGGAACCTCGTAAGGCTGTGGTATTCCATTTTACTAAAGTGGCATTTAATACACTACTTTATTTTGTACTACAAGACGTATCGTGTCAGAAATAACCTACAGATTAAAAGGAGTAATGTATTTAGAAAGAAGATACTTTAAGGAAATACAGAGAAGCGAGAGAAAGGGAAAAATGCATGAAGAAAGAATTCGGCTCGATGGCGTCTCGATTCCATGCATCTTACTTTTGCGGAGCCAGCGCATTGGTCACTGTACTATGAGAACGCTTCTTTGAATACTGGCTTTATGACGGTTTATGACAGATGTCTGAGAGTTGAAACGCTTCTTGAGATTATTACCTTCCAAAGAAAGGTTAAGCAAGATGGCTACCCTTCAGGAATCAAAACGATCAGCAGATAGAAACAGAAACTGAAATATGGTCACTGATAGCACATGTAATGCAGATAACACCACTACATACGTAAACCTCACTCTTACACCATGAAATGTTTTTATAGACCTCTAAGAGAGCACCCTTTGGTAAAGCATGTCATGTGTATCAAATTGCTGATATCATATGACAAGCCACAATAATAATAATAATAATAATAATAATAATAATAATAATAATAATAATAATAATAATAATAATAATAATAATAATAATAATAATAATAATAATAATAATAATAATAATAAACATCATATGAGGGTGCAGATGAGGATGAAGTTGACAAGTTTTATGGAACATTGAGTGACATCTTATTCAGGGTCAACAGCAAGGATAGGATAGTGTTAAAGGGTGATTTCAGTGCGGGGATTGAAAATAGAACTGAAGGATATGAGATGGTGAAGGTAAATATGGGGAAGATGCGGAAGCCAATAGAAATGGAAAGCTTTACTGGGCCTAAGTTCTATTGTGAGATTAGCAGTTACGGATACATTCTTCAAGCATGCGGCATAAGGCAACCGGGCATCACTACACATGGGAGTGGGTAGGTAGGGGCATCAGATCCATAATGGACTATATCATAAACGATTTTGAATTCAGGAAATATGTTAGGAATGTGCGGGTATTCCGGGGATTTTCCTATGATACGGACCACTATCTGATCTGTAGTGAACTAAGTATCTCTAGGCCTAGGGTAGAGAAAGTAAAATCTTATTTAGACTTTCACGGGCCGTGTAACTATTTATGATGTATATTTCAGGTTTATGGCGTGCAATGAACTATATAAATACTCTCAACGCGTTTCAAAAAGAACCTTGCCTTTCCTCATCAGGAGACAGCCATTTTAGCCCCATGCTAGAGATAACGAATGACAATAGCGAAGCATCATTCTCTAATGGTTCTGATAACAGGTAGCCATGATTCACTGAGGCTGTAGCCTGTATCGCGGTTGAAATTATCTGAGTGTTTACGTATTTCAACCGCCTCCCTGATGATTTTTGGCCGATAGTTTTATACGGGCAAGAACATCCACACGTCCAGGTGTTAAAGCATGATCAGCAACAGCTGATTTATCAGGTTGGTTGAGTCTGATACACCCGGTATGTTCTTTGATGCGAGTGCATACCGTTCTCGAAGTCTGCCCAATATAAACCTTGCCACTAGTACAGGGAACTCTGTAGATTCCAGGTTGTTGCAATTTAGGCAAACTGTACTTAGTTGGTCGCAGGAGTTGCCTAATCTTAATTGATGTTCCAAAAACAGTTCATACCTGGTATCTATGTAAGAATCTTCCGGGATGCGGTTAAAATACATAAACACCTATATAATTTCAACCGCGATACAGGCTACAACCTAAGTGAATCATGGCTACAGAACCATTAGAGAATGATGCTTTGCTGTTGCCATTCGTTGTCTTTACCATGGGGCTAAAATGGTTGTCTCCTGATGAAGAAAGGCAAGGTTCCTTTTGAAACGCGTCGAGAGTGTTTATATAGTTCATTACACGGCATAAACCCAAAATATACTTCATGGAAAGTAAAATCTGTTTGCAGACGTACAAGGGTAGGAAATCTCGAGGACGAGGAAGTTAGAAGTAACTTAATGTAAATGGATAGGATTAGTGAAAAGTTCCAAATATTATACAGTGTTACGGTTCAAGATATAGAAAGAGAATGGGAGGCATGCATAGGGATGCTGTAATCGAAACAGCAAAGGAATGACTAGAAAACCACTGCGTGTATATGGGAAAAAATCGAATATCTTAGTGGAATGATGAAGTGAGAGCAGCTTGTAAACGTAAAAAGCAAGGCATATAACAGATGGCTCCAAACATGGACTGATACAGATAGGCAATTGTACGTAGATGAAAGAAACAGAGCGAAATAAATACTTGTTGAATCCAATAAGAAGTCATGGGAAGGTTTTTTTAATAACCTGTGAAGGCTTGGCCAAGCGACAGGGAAATTTTCTGGACAGTAATAAATCATCTTAGAAAGGGAGGGAAAATGGAAATAAATTTGTGTTTTGGAGAAATCAAGTGAAGTCATGGTACACCAGGGAATCACTGAAGAGGTGGAAGGAATAATTTGAAAACCTTCTCAACGTAAAAGGAAATCTTTCTGTTGACTTCGCAAACAACCGAGCTCATAGGAAGAGGACAATGATCTTAGTGAAATTAGTTTTTAGGAAGTGGAAAGGATTTTAAATAAACTCCGTTGTCATATAGCAGCAAGAATAGATGAAATTAACCTTGAAATGGTGAAATATAGTGGGAAGGGGGGAATGAAATGACTTCAGAGAATAATACCAGCATGGAACGTTAGTACCTTCTGTCTGGATGAAAGAAGAAATTGCACTTATCTATAGGCAAGGTAACAGGAAGGACAGTAGAATCGAAAGTGCTACGAGGGGAATAGACATTTATATTTATGTTTAGTTGATCTTGAGAAGTCTGACTCGTTGGCTGAATGGTCAGCGTACTGGCCTTCGGTTCAGAGGGTCCAGGGTTCGATTCCCGGCCGGGTCGGGGATTTTAATCGCTTCTGATTAATTCTTCTGGCTCGGGGACTGGGTGTCTATGTCCGTCCCAACACTCTCCTCATCATATTCAGACAACACACTACACTACCAACCATCACAGAAACACGCAATAGTGCTTACATCCCTCCATAGAGGGTTGGCGTCAGGAAGGGCATCCGGCCGTAAAAACAGGGCTAAATCAACATGTGCGACGCAGTTCGCACCCGCGACCCCACAGGTGTGGGAAAAAGCGGCAGGAAAAGAAGAAGAAGAAGAAGAAGAAGAAGAAGTTGATCTTGAGAAGGTGTATGACAGAGTACTGCAAAAGAAGATGTTAGACGTACCGAGGGATTATAGGCTAAAGGGTGGATTAGTAAAACCAGTTAAAGGCATTTATATTGACACTTAGGCTGCAGTGTGAATTGACGGTAGAATAGTTCTTGGTTCAAGGTATTTACAGGGGTTAGACAAGGCTGTAATCTTTCACCTTTGTTGTTCGTAGCTTACATGGCAGGAAAGGATTCAGTTAGGTGGAAATGTAGTAAGCAGTTTGGCCTATGCCGATGACTTGATCTTTCTGGCAGACTGTGCTGAAAGTCTGCAGTCTAATATTTTGGAAACTGAAAACAGTCAGTGATAATGAGATGAAAATTAGTTCATCCAAGAATAAAGTGATGTCAGTAGGGAAGACACCTAATGTCAGGTTGGGAATACAAAATACAGAATACAAAACTGGAACAGGTAATTAGGATGTATATTCTCCCAGGATGGTAGTATAGTAAATGAGGTTGGATCAAGGTGCAGCAAAGGTATGCAGTCAGCTTGTAGTTGCTATGAACAGTTTTCTGAAAGAAGGAAGTTAGCTTATGGACGGGACTATCTTTACACCGGTCTGTTTTCAGACCGACTTTGCTGTATGCGAGTGAAAACTGTGTGGACTACGGATATCTTATTCGTTAGAAGTAACAGGCACGAAAGTAACGAGAATAATCGCTGGTGCAAACGGGTAGGAGCAATGATAGGAGGAAAATCGGAATGAGAATATAATGTTTTAAGTTGTAAATGAACTCGATGAATGCAATGGTACGCATAAACCGGCTGCGGTGGTGGGGTTATGTGAGGCGAACTGATGAGAATAGGTTAAAGAGGAGAATTATGGTTTCAGTCATGGAGGCTAAGAGGAGTAGAGAGAGAACAATGATTCTAATGATTTGAAGATAAGAGATATGGAACTAAACGTTGCCACAGAGCCAGTTACAAATAGAAGGCGTTTAGTGAATTCACTCATTATCTTAATAATAAACTCCGTGTAACCATCCTGACCTTCGTCTCCCTCTTCTTCTGTGACTTTCCTGCATGACGCTGTTCGTTATTTCCCTGGGTAACATATCCTTCTCCATTCGTCTCACACCACCGAAGCCTGTTCATTGCGATAATCCACCAGGAATAGATGAAGAATTGTAATATGTTACATCAAGGAGATATCGCTATGTGAGAGAATGGGAAATGACAGGCGCTTCAAAGGCAAGAGCGAGTTGACAGTCTCTATCGCGTTGAAGCGCAACGATAGAATGGATGAGTCCCACTCCTGTACGTTTCCAAATGACGTTATTGATGCACTTCTAATTGCTAATTAAATTTGCCTGCCGGTCACACTTAAAATTGTATCTGTGATATTTTGTTTATTAATTGCTCGTGGTGTGACAGCACAGATTGCACCAAATGATTTTGTGATGATTATTGTCCAACTAGTTCGGTAGGAAGGGAAATTTAATTTCATAATAATTTAGGTTCGAGATTGCTAACGCTACCGGAAGTTCTTTTCAAATAATAATAATAATAATAATAATAATAATAATAATAATAATAATAATAATAATAATAATAATAATAATAATAATAATAATAATAATAATAATAATGTCCGACTCGTTGGCTGAACGGTCAGCGTACTGACCTTCGGTTCAGAGGGTCCCAGGTTCGATTCCCGGCCGGGTCGGGGATTTTAACCTTAATTGGTTAATTCCAATGGCCCGGGGGCTGGGTGTATGTGTTGTCTTCATCATCATTTCATCCTCATCACGACGCGTAGGTCACCTACGGGTGTCAAATAGAAAGACCTGCACCTGGCGAGCCGAACCCTTCCTGGGATATCCCGGCACTAAAAGCCATACGACATTTCATTTCATAATAATAATAATAATAATAATAATAATAATAATAATAATAATTTCAGCTAACTACTTGTACAGCGTTCGGAGGCGCCAAGGTGATTTTGCCCCACATGTGAACTTTTACATCCAGTAAATCTACCGACACAAGTCTTGTGTATTCGACCACCTTTAATTGAACCCATGCAACTTTCACGTCTCTGACAGCGTTGGGGATCGAATCTGGATGTCCGACGATACCACCTAATACACTAACCGTTACATAACTGAGTTAGAAAACTAAAGCTCTGAAGATGGATTTCCGTGGTCTTCCGTTTCCACGTCAGGTAAATACCGGGGCAGTTCGTTAATTAAGGTCATCTTGACAGTCTTTTTTATCCCAGTGTCGCCGAAGATGAGAGCGCGATTTAAAAATAAGACCCTTCTAATTTAAGTTATCGACAATAATTAAGCAAAAAGTAGTTCATCTAGAGTGATGGTCTGTGGGTATAGTGTCATAGTTTCGTGTGGCTATTACTAGCCTATTGAAGTTCTTGTAAGGCAGATCTTCCGAGGAAAGTAAACTGCGTCTGTTGTGTATGGGTAATCTGATTGCTGTCTGGTAAAGTATTATGGTGTTTATAGTGTATGAATTGCAGGAATTCTGGGAAAAATACAATCCAGTTTTTTGAGCCAAGGGAATTAATCGTTTAATATTAAAATCCCTCTACTCGGCCAGGAATCGAACCCAGGACCCCAAGGGCCGAAGAAAGAGATGCTGACCATTCAGCCATTGAGCCCAAATATCTGTGAGTGGTGGACAGGTTTAGTTTTCATACCTTCATATTCTCTACTGAGTTCGATAGTTCGATAAATGGTCATGATCACGCGTTATCCCCTGATTGTCCGGTTCCATGGCTAAATGGTTAGCGTGCTGGCCTTAGGCCACAGGGGTCCCGGGTTCGATTCCCAGCATGGTCGTGAATTTTAACAACTATTGGTTAATTCTGCTGGCACGGGGGCTGGGTTTGTGTGTCGTCTTCATTATCATTTCATCCTCATCACGACGCGCAGGTCGCCTACAGGAGTCAAATCAAAAGACCTGCACCTTGCGAGCCGAAACTTTCTTCAGACACTCCCGGCTCTAAAAGCCATACACCACTTCATCCGTCCCGCTCCATGGCTATATGGTTAGCGTGCTAGCCTTTGGTGACAGGGGTCCCGGGTTCGATTCCCGGCAGGGTCGGGAATTTTAACCATCATTGGTTAATTTCGCTGGCACGGGGCTGGGTGTATGTGTCGCCTCGTCATTATTTCGTCCTCATCACGACGCGCAGGTCGTCAAATCAAAAGACCTGCATCTGGCGAGCCGAACATATCCTCGGACACTCCCGGCATTAAAAGCTATACGCCATTTCATTTTTTTACCATTTCATCCCCTGAATAAAATATTATAGTGCTTGCATTCGGGAGCGAAATGTTTCGAACACCACTGTCGGCAGCCCGATTATTGTCTTCCGTGGTTTCCCATTTTCACACCGGACAAATGCTGGGACTGTACTTAAGGTCACGGCCGCTTCCTCCCCACTCCAACCCTTTCCCATATCTCATCGTCACCATATGACCTATGTGCCAATGCGTCGTAAAACAAGTAATAGCCCTACCTATGTATATCATAGAATTCCCATTTGTCCTTATCTTTGCAGAATTTAGTGTCATTGAAAGTCATAATCACCTGACCCTGGTCAAAAGAAATGCAAGGAGGTCTGTATTGTGTTGAACAGCTATTTTGTAAATATATTCGGCCTACTCTTATCTGAGACGGAGAGATGTGGTAGAGAGCACTCCCTAAACACTCATGTTGGGCGTTGTATGCGAGGGTGCTTGTTTTAGGAGCTGGCGTGTAGGGCCATAAACTGTTTATAGTTATCGCTGCTCCGTTCTGGGAAAACATTACTCGCACTCTTGGCTTCGCTCTCTCTTTCTGTAATATCAAATTCGGGATGCGTGAAGTGAATTGTTTCTTACTGAGTCGCCCATTAATTTCACATTAACCCTGCATTCTTGGGCTCTCACAGCAAGCGTGGGAAGTTGTTTTCCAGTTGAGGAAAGTGCCTATAAACTGTTGATTAAGAGAAGGATTTATTATATACAGGTGAAAGAATTAAGGAAATACTTTTGAACCTGGAAGAATTGTGGCCTCAGCATTGAAAATCAGCAGGACGAAGTGAAAAAAGAAGAGTTGTATAAGCAAAGCAAGCTGATAATTTTGCATGACTGTTGACTTCATAATCATAGACTCTGGATCTCCAGTTTTATATGTGGAATCTGATTTTTAACATTTTTAATACGTGTTAATACAGATGAAGGATTATCCAGCTGGGTGTTCGTGACATTGTCACCCGGACCAAGCCTGACTGGTTTAAATGAAAGACACGCTAGATAGTCAGCTCAGTACAATTGTGTTTACAATTGGCTGATTATAACTAAGGTGAGAAAAATGGCATCGTAGTGAGGAATTGTTACTTCAATAAATAAACTGAAACAGTTTAACTGATTTTATATGTACGGATTTAATGGTATTGAAATTGTTTCAATCAATCAATCAGTCAATACTGATCTGCATTTAGGGCAGTCGCCCAGGTGGCAGATTCCCTATCTGTTGCTTTCCTAGCCTTTTCCGAAATGATTTCAAAGAAATTGGAAATTTATTGAACATGTCCCTTGGTAAGTTATTCCAATCCCTAACTCCCCTTCCTATAAACGAATATTTTCCCCAGTTTGTCCTCTTGAATTCCAACTTTATCTTCATATTGTGATCTTTCCTACTTTTATAAACGCCATTCAAACTTATTCGTCTACTAATGTCATTCCACGCCATCTCTCCGCTGACACCTCGGAACATACCACTTAGTCGAGCAGCTCTTCTTCTTTCTCTCAATTCTTCCCAACCCAAACATTGCAACATTTTTGTAACGCTACTCTTTTGTCGGAAATCACTCAGAACAAATCGAGCTGCTTTTCTTTGGATTTTTTCCAGTTCTTGAATCAGGTAATCCTGGTGAGGGTCCCAAACACTGGAACCATACTCTAGTTGGGGTCTTACCAGAGACTTATATGCCCTCTCCTTTACATCCTTACTACAACCCCTAAACACCCTCATAACCATGTGCAGAGATCGGTACCCTTTATTTACAATCCCATTTATGTGATTACCCCAATGAAGATCTTTCTTTATATTAACACCTAGATACTTACAATGATCCCCAAAAGGAACTTTCACCCCATCAACGCAGTAATTAAAACTGAGAGGACTTTTCCTATTTGTGAAACACACAACCTGACTTTTAACCCCGTTTATCAACATACCATTGCCTGCTGTCCATCTCACAACATTTTCGAGGTCACGTTGCAGTTGCTCACAATCTTGTAACTTATTTATCACTCTATAGAGAATAACATCATCCGCAAAAAGCCTTACCTCCGATTCCACTCCTTTACTCATATCATTTACATACATAAGAAAACATAAAGGTCCGATAACACTGCCCTGAGGAACTCCCCTCTCAACTATTACAGGGTCAGACAAAACTTCACCTACTCTAACTCTCTGAGATCTATTTTCTAGAAATATAGCAACCCATTCAGTCACTCTTTTGTCTAGTCCAATTGCACTCAATTTTGCCAGTAGTCTCCCATGATCCACCCTATCAAATGCTTTAGACAGGTCAATCGCGATACAGTCCATTTGACCTCCAGAATCCAAGATATCTGCTATATCTTGCTGGAATCCTACAAGTTGAGCTTCAGTGGAATAATCTTTCCTAAAACCGAATTGCCTTCTATCGAACCAGTTATTAATTTCACAAACATGTCTAATATAATCAGAAAGAATGCCTTCCCAAAGCTTACATACAATGCATGTCAAACTTACTGGCCTGTAATTTTCAGCTTTATGTCTATCACCCTTTCCTTTACACACAGGGGCTACTATAGCAACTCTCCATTCATCTGGTATAGCTCCTCCGACCAAACAATAATCAAATAAGTACTTCAGATATGGTACTATATCCCAACCCATTGTCTTTAGTATATCCCCAGAAATCTGATGAATTCCAGCCGCTTTTCTAGTTTTCAACTTTTGTATACTAACTTAACTGCTGATCGCCTAACGGCACGGATGGTTAATTATAGATGGAGAAGGTGGTGGAATGATTATTGTTTCAAAAAGAAGTACAACTAGGCAACCATCCTCTATTTAACACTATGCAGAGAGAAAAAATGGAAGGGATCCCACACTTCGAAACCGGACGAGTTGGCCGTGCGCGTAGAGGCGCGCGGCTGTGAGCTTGCATCCAGGAGATAGTAGGTTCGAATCCCACTATCGGCAGCCCTGAAAATGGTTTTCCGTGGTTTCCCATTTTCACACCAGGCAAATGCTGGGGCTGTACCTTAATTAAGGCCACGGCCGCTTCCTTCCAACTCCTAGGCCTTTCCTATCCCATCGTCGCCATAAGACCTATCTGTGTCGGTGCTACGTAAAGCCCCTAGCAAAAAGAAAACACTTCGAAAAATGAAGATATCGGCCAAAGAAAGTGAAAGACCACGAAGGGCGTGAAAATGGAAGATTCCCTAAGCATCGAATGCTTTAATAGCATCGGGGTCGGAAAAGAACAAGAGCTGACCAAGGGAGGTTGGGTAGGATAAATGAAAGTGAGGAGCCTTCCACAAGTAAGTAGAAGCAATGCCAGGAAGAGGCTGCGGCCCCGCCAACCCACGCTCCCAAGTTTAGAGTCCGAGGATATGTTTGTTGTATTAACTGGGTCCTTTAACTACGTAGCCGTATTTGAATATCGAATGTATCACTTATACGAGGATTGCGACATATATCTAAGCAACTCTTTTTTTTTTCCTCTCACATTTGCACGGTCCTACCCTACAATGGTTGTATGCTCTGGAAAGCTTGGACACAGCACGAGATGGCGACGCGTTGAACAGTTGACACGCACAGGGCGATGGGACTGCAATAGTGAGTCAGGCTCCTTGCAGAATTAATTTGACGAGGCGGGAACAGCATGCGTACGTCAAAATGACCGTTCGCCGGGGTCGCAATGCCAAAGAATGTCATGGAGAGTTTGTTGAAGCTGTGGGGAATTATGCACTTCCGTACCGAACCGTTGCGAGATTCTGATAGTCATTGTGGCCTACGACGTCAGAAGGGTGATTTCATGCCACTTCATTCCACATGGCACAACGGTGACAGCCACATGCTACAACACCTTGCTACAAAGACAGTTACGGCATGGCATAAGACGCAGACACCCGGATAATCTCAACAATGTCATCCGTCTCCATGACAACGCCAGGCCGCATGCAGCAGAGGCTGTACGGAGGCAGCTTCAGCACTGAGGGGTAGGAAGTACTTGAACACCCGCCATACAGACAGAATCTGTCCCCGTGCGATTTTGACCTCATCCCCAAAATGAAAGAACCACTGCCTGGGAAACGGTCTGGAACACGAAAGGACGTTGCCGACGCTGTGAAACATGCTGTTGCAAATTTCGCACATGGTGAGACGACTGGTGTCCGACGTCTCCCGCATCCTTAGCAGCGTGTTATGGACAATATAGGAGACTACTTTGCAGGTTACTGTACTCTCTGATAATAAACATTGTGTAACACAGGGATTTCATGCCTAAAAGTTTCCTCACTTTATATCCTACACCTAGTAGACCCAAGTCTTTATTCATACATTCCACAGCACCTTAGCTCCCCGTTCCCATGTGTATTAAAGTTTTGTATGGCTACATGGTGCGTGAATTCGGTATCGATCTTTCTCATAGTAGCAGCTTGGAATGTGACCGGTGAGAGGGGCTCTTCATCCCTTTCCGAGAATTGAGTTCAAAACTTTTCACTCCAACTCTCCCTTTATTGACATATCGTTGTGATTCTCATGCGTTGAGAAATGGTGAAGAACTTCTCTAATTTTTTTAAACACACCTCTTCAGTACACCTGAAAGAGAGAAATTATTAAATCAGCCGTCCATTATTTGTGTTATCATTCTTTCTTAAACATTTGTTCTGTGATAAAAAATACTTTAATGCTAGATTAATCACTCCTTGGAGATATCGTTCCAATACCGTGTAACACCGCCTCCTGCTTTGATAACCACCTTGATTCGGCGAAGGAAGGAGTCCACATGTTTCTGCAGCTACGCCATATTGCAGGATATTATCCTCATTTTTCCGTATTGAAAGTCAGTTAAAGTAGAACAATAAAAGTTTGATTTCCACCTATTCAATACTTTACAAGCAATTATAAAATTAGGATCTCATCCTTATTTTATTGCTAAATTATTAAAAACATAGGACATGTTTCGTTCAATTATTGAACATCTTCAGCTACATACATTTTTAACAAGGTCAGAATCGGTAACGCTATTCTAATAACCTGTAACTTATTGTTTACTACTAACAGACTTAATCATAATAACTATTAAAATTCTTTTGAATATAAAACATTATATATTACGTCGTCTTATTCAAACAATATTACTATTTGTAGTGTTTGAAACTTTAAAATCTTGTTCTGAATTTGAATACAATGTCACAAGTTAGTCAGATATAAATACATTTACAATCTGTTGAAGTTGTTGAATATCCTATGTTTTTAATAATTTAGCAATAAAATAAGGATGAGATCCTAATTTTATAATTGCTTGTAAAGTATTGAATAGGTGGAAATCAAACTTTTATTGTTCTACTTTAGCTACGCCATATCCAGTTGTAGCTACTCGCTGTTGATGAGATCCCGTAAGCTACCAAATTGCAGGAATGCTGGTGTCTGCGTTTCATCCGCCGTTCGAAATAATTCCACAAATTTTGTATGGGATTAAGATCGTGGGATTTAGCAGACCATTCGAGGTGTTACAGGGTGTCGATGTGTTCGTCAAACCAGTCACGTATGTGTGTAACCCTGTGAACATGGCTGTTGTAATCTCACAAATTAAGAGTGTTCACATCACACACATCATGAAGATATTGGATGAAGTACAATATTTGGTCACCGAGAATGTTGAAATATATATCCTAGTTCATATTCATGGTGACCTGAATGAGTGAACCAAAGTCATAGTACAAAAAATACCCGCAGAATATCGCAAAACTGCACTGGAACTTCGGTATCTAGAATCACCTCGGGTGCTAAATATTATTTCGAGTAATCGAAATTTTGAGATATATAGAATACCGTTTTTAAGCATATATAGCGCATAATTGAATCATATGTATCTACGGGCTTACACTGAATATACTGTTTTTACAGTATTTAAAATATATTAACAAACTCGTAGCTGCCTCTGTGGATCAGCGGTAGAGTGTCGGCCTCCGGATCCCAAGATAGCGGGTTCAAACCCGGCAGAGGTAGTCGGATTTTTGAAGGGCGGAAAAAAGTCCATTCGACACTCCATGTCGTACGATGTCGGCATGTAAAAGATCTCTGGTGACACATTTGGTGTTTACCCGACAAAATTCATTAAATCTCAGCCATAGACGCTCAAGAGAGTTTCGGTTTACTCGGTCTGCCACCTAGTGGGGGCCTAGAGTAAAACGGAACGTCGAAATTGACGAGCAGACAGCCAGATGGCGTCAAATTGAAATGTCTGCACACGGTAGCTGAGGACATACGATTATTATTATTATTATTATTATTATTATTATTATTATTATTATTATTTAACAAACTCGTATTTTACGGTATCGCTTTAATTATGACCCTTATTAAAATAACTTTATAGAAGATAGAATACAGTACATGCAGTAGTGAAACAAACATACCTCCGTTAACACCGTTCGAAAAAAAAGTCGTTATTCTCTTTTGTTTTTACTGCTTACCTTCCTTTCTTCCACATACTTTTCAGCAACATTTATTTCTGTGAGAAACACTGTCATTTATATTCGACTGACTCTGTATGTAGGTCCGAAACTACCGGGCGAGTTGGCCGTGCGGTTAGTGGCACGCAGCTGTGAGCTTGCATCCGGGAGAGTGTGTGTTGGAACCCTACTGTCGGCAGCCCTGAATATGGTTTTCCGTGATTTCCCATTTTCACACCAGGCAAATACTGGGGCCGTACCTCAATTATGGCCGCGGTCGCTTCCTTACCTACTCTTACCCCTTTGCTATCCCATTCTCGCTGTGAGACATATCTGTAGTCGGTGCGACATAAAGCAAATTGCAAAATAATAATAATAATAATCTCTGTTACCGCTACCACATACCTACCTCTAGGTACCCTGCCTGTAACAGGACTGCAGTTTCGAAGTCGAGGTGTAGTTTCTAAGATCTGTAAATATCTAAGAGGTCTTGGAATGTCTTTCAATTGTTTATACGATATCCTACGAACATTTCCCCATCAGTATGAGCCATGTTACCAGCGCAAAGTAATTGGAAAAATGTGTCAGCACTTATGCGGTAACCTGTTTAGTACAAGGTAATGAAAAAATCCACAGCCTGTTTCCAGTCATCTGACCGGGTCAGGAATGGAATGAATGAAGCCCCATCTCGCGGCGAGGACAGGAAATGTGCCGGCTGCCGAAGCCTGTCGCACTCCTCCGGGGCAATGATAAATGACTGACAGATGAAATGAAATGTTAATGGAGAGAGTTGCTGGAATGAAAGATGACAGGGAAAACCGGAGTACCCGGAGAAAAACCTGTCCTGCCTCCGCTTTGTCCAGCACAAATCTCACGTGGAGTGACCGGGATTCGAACCACGGTATCCAGTGGTGAGAGGCCGGCGCGCTGCCGCCTGAGCCGCGGAGGCTTCTTAGTACAAGGTAATATGTCTTGAAAATAAACAAATAAATAAAAAATAAAATAAATAAATAAAATTATTCTCACAAACCTAATACCGTCCGCGACGGAAAAAGAAAGGAGAGTGGACCAAGTGAATAGGAAAGGAAGGAACCTAGCAGAAGTACATGAAAAAAAGTACAAACTGAACTGGAGCCCCGTGCTTGTCTAGTTCGCCTCAGAGGATGAGATCCTGGGTGCATAGACAATAACATTTTACACACATGAGTTGATATGAACATGATTAGTGAATTATAGTGACTACAGCTTAGGTCTTTCCAGGCCTAAAAGTTTAGTACATTTAATTAAGTTCTAATTCAGGTTAGTGCTTGCGACATTTGTGCCATGCAAAGAGACGTTGCGACACACTCATATCATATTAGTTCATTCTCAGCAGCGTTGCTTGACTTTGTTAATGTTCCGAGCTGAGTTCTTCTGTTACTCAACCATAACCACTGACATTCACCTTTTTACAAGAAGAAAAAACTATTAGTATCAAATGCGCAGTCTGTAATTGTATAAATCATGAGCATAATTTAGTTTCTGTATTTTATAGGAGTTGATGCTCGGTATTGTTCAGAATAAGGAAATGAATAAATATATAATATAGTACGATGGGCACGGGACTCGTTTGTGTGAAAACAGTCCTCCTTTCCAGATCTGAAGTTCGTTGTACGCACTTCTAACATAAAACCCACTGCGACAGCTCGGAAACGTTATATGACATGGTGTCCTGGGCTCATCAAGTGAAAGCTCCAGCGGGGCATAAAGAAACGTGGACTTTGTCATGCGTGCCAACGGCCGTAGACGTGTTGAAACACCGGATCCCGTGAGATCTCCGAAGTTAAGCAACATTGGGCGTGGTCAGGAGTTGGATGGGTTGCCACGCGCTGTTGGTGGGGGGTAAGGGAATGGAGGAGCGGAAAGGAACTGGCCACCCTACCGTACGTAAACTCCGGCTCAGGAACACCTCTGCGGAGGTTCGGACCTGCCTCCGGGCAGAATAACCCTTACCTACCTACCTTGTCATGCGTGGTATTATGACTTCTTAGACTGTCGCTATGGGACATATTATTTGACTCAGTCAACTCTAGGTTGAAGTCTGCACCGGTAAGACAGGAATGTTCTCTTGGGAAGGAATTGAAGCGTCCTTCTGGTGGAAAGGTGAACAGTTTCGTTAAACACAAGTAACACGCCGAGTGATGGCTCTCATTAAATCAGTCTTAATTATGTTTGCAGGCTCTCGTTAGAAGTGATTCTATGTGAAGGAAAAGTAATGAGAAATAGCGTCAGAGGCTCTGAGACATTGTTTCCCTGTCTCCTGCGTTGCTTAATATTGATTTACATAGCTAGATTCCGAAGTAACCCAAATTATGTATCCTTTTTAAGAATTTAACTTCGCGTTTGTTTTGTTTTTTCAGTATGGCAGAAGTCGTACGATCAGGTTTATATATGAGGTTGTAATGAAAGAACCTGTTGAAAACTCAGTGGCAAAATATCCCTGAAGTATTGAATGCACGCTATGAAAATCAGCATTACCAAAAACTGAACTTTCGTCAGTAAGTAAATAATATAAAGGAATTCAATACCATGTAGAGGAAAACCATTTTCAAATGGTTGCGTATTCTCGTAAAATAACGGACTATCTCTCATTCAAGGGCGTTATCCCCGGTTGATTCCACAGTTACAAACCTGCAGTGTCCTCGCCACTTAACTGTGGCCATTTTCATATCTTCATTAACATTTTCTCTGCCGAGTTATATTTACCATTGTGCATGTGCCCTCTCAGATTTTTATGGATATTTGATAATGGCTGAAATAGGCTAATAAGTTGTTTATGTTTATACGTGTTTATAATATTAAGAAAGAAAGAAAGAAAGAAAGAAAGAAAGAAAGAATTGATTGATTGATTGATTGATTGATTGATTGATTGATTGATTGATTGATTGATTGATTGATTGATTGATTGATTGATTGATTGATTGATTGAAAACGCCAACAAAACGTGTCTTTTACCGTGTCTTAAACAGTTGTGTGGTAAATTTCCACAGATTCGTCTGAACGAATTTTCACTATCCTCATGAAAGTGAAATTTATTATCGTTCTCTAAAACATCTGAACTGTCATCTTCTGTCATGCTTTCTTTACATCTGGACTCAGCCATGTTGAAAGGCAGAAGACAGCTGTCCAAGCAGAACACAAGCAATTTCCCGCGGCTTGGCTCTCATGGATTTCGTAATTTGTTAAAATTACCTGAGCCATGCTAATATGGCATGTTCATAGAAATGATGTTTCCCATATTGCAAAGAGCTTGTATCGGCCTCACCTCAATTGACTTAAGTGTTTCCATTATTGTATCAGAGAGGGCAGCTCCCTCGGTCATGAGCACGGAAGATCATTCTTTCAGCGAGACAGCAGTTTTATCTCCTTGGAGCGATTCTTTTCATTCTTATGTGTATGGAATATAAACATCGACCCCACGCAGATTGGAGTGGCGTTTTTATGCCATAAATGGGTCTTTAATAGATTTAAACTTGACCCGTAATACCATCCTTCTTGTTACTTTGATTATTGATGTTACAGGTAAGGTAATCCTTGTATTTATATTATTTCTACGGTTAAATTGTACCGCTCGCCTCTTTTAATGATGGCCGATTGGTACTCATCCTTCTGCTCTGCTGCATGAATGGGCTGCGTGCTAGTTGTATTTATTGTGATTGAGTTATAATGTTAGTTGGGTCTCTGATTGATTTTATTTACGTGCACTACATTGTAAAGTTTTTCGCCATCAATGAATGTATGACCTGCGTGTCGACGCGGAGCTCCATTCGTGTCGTACGTAGTGCGTGAGCTGATGGATTTATGTGTGACCACTGGGTCTCTATTATCCTACTACTAATAGTCTGCGCCGTGCAAGCTGTCTCTGACATATGTGAGACCTTTGTTTGCGACCATGAGAGTCATACTATATGAGATTTTGTTCAACTTATTAACTGGAGCAGTTGCTCGTATTGTTTGCCGATACCGGCAATGTCTGAATGTTTGGGTGTGTGCTGGTGAGTGAAAGGAGAGAAAGGATGACGCATCGGTCAGCTCATTTTATATTTTAATCTTGTTTCTGAGCCTCATGTTTGTTGAGGCGCGGTGATATTTACTGTATTTTGCCTTGGTTTCAATCACGGCCGTTTGCTTGCCCACGAGGCCGCCATCTTCTTTTCTTATATTCAGGCTGTGTGCATGCCTGTGAATCTCTTTGATTTAAATTTTATTTCTTTGGTCCAGAGACGTCTCTCTGCGCTATGTTGTGATCTCTCGCTTCTTATTTTTATCTTCTCTGAACTTTACTTCTCCTCGCTGTGTGGGAGCTTTGTTCTATGTGGTAATTGTTGAGACGATGTGGAAGTTAAATAGACGCGTATCTAATAAATTTTATTAATATCGCGGAAAGAATGACCGAGTTGATCCATGTGGATTGTATTCACATTACCACATTATGTAGCGAGATTGCAATTGAGACGGTGAGCCTGCCTTATGAATAATTTAAGCTTGGTGTTTGAAAAAGCTGTGGTCACGCGTTAGTGTCATGACTTCAATTGGATGAACTCTGCACATGTATGTATCCTTTCTTTTAATTGCTGGCTTCATTTCTTGTTTATTTTTGATTTTATTTTTCAATAAACCCTCATTTAAATTTAGTTGGGATTTTATTGCTAGTAGCTTTAGTCTTATTCCTGTTCTGCCTTTGAAATGAGGACAGTTTCCAGTTCAGGGCTATGTTTGGCCTTTCCTAGTCGCGGTCCACGCCTCGAATCTTCCGATGTTTTTTTTATGGTGAGGTAGGTTGTCGGTAAGGGAGGAGGTGCGGCTCAAACCCCACTGTCGGCAGCCCTGAAGATCGTTTCCCATGGTTTCCCATTTTCACACCAGGCAAATGCTGGGGCTGGACCCTAATTAAGGCCACGGCCGCTTCCTTCCCAGTCCTAGGCATTTCCTATCCCATCGTTCCCAAAAGACCTATCTGTGCCGATGCGACATAAAGCAAAATAGAAAAACAATCCCTAAAGTATAAACCTCACCGAAAAATTGAGTTTCATTTTCCCCAGAGACTCTTTGTAAACCTCGTTTGTGTGGTATTGCCTTTTGGGGCTAAGATGACCATGCAACATGGATAGAACTGTGCATGTGAGAAACAGTCTTCCCTCAAGTCGGAAAGAAACAAAAAAAATGTCTTTACTTTTAAAGGAGATTCCAAATACCAGTTTCCACGTCTGTAACATCTTCAGTTTTTGAGGTGTAAGTATCCCCAGAAAAGTAAATCAACCCCTTTATCAGTCCTTCCTTTCCCCCACCCCCACCTAAGTGGATTTGCCGATAACAAAAATACATGTCTTTTATTTTTAAAGATGGTTCCAAATATCAATTTTCATGTCTGTAACATCTTCAGTTTTTGAGACATAAGTATCCTCGTAAAAATTCAGCTTTTTTCACTTCTTTTCATCCCCGTTAAGTCATTTTCTGAAAAAAAAATACGTGTTCCTGTATTTTTAAAGGACTTTCCAAATACCAAGTTTCACGGCTGTAACGTGTTAAGTTTTTGACATAAACTGTAGCTATACTCATTCTTAAATTTCACACGGTTTTTTCAATTTTGTTCACCCCCTTCAGTGGATTTTCTGAAAACAAAGGAATACGTCTTTCTTTACTTTGAAATGTTTAAATATTCATTATTTATTGTTAAATATATCTTATTTATATTGTTAACCTTTCGTTTTCTCTTGTTCCTATATTTTTTCTCTTGGCCTAGTTCCTTCTCACTGCGTGTTTCCATCGTTCAATCATTAATATTATTTGTGCTTATTCTTCTACCACTTGTATGCTTAAGCTATATATTAACTAATTCTACAACTACTTTTATCTCTGCATCGTATGTACATTTACGACTACAGCTGAGCGCAACAATGTACTCATGTAAACAATTCACCCCCCAGTTCACCCCCTTAGTGACGGAATATCTAAAAATCCTCCCTTAGTGAGTACCTACACTAATATAAATGTATCCCCAAAATTTCATTTCTTTATGTCCAGTAGTTTTGGATCGCCGATGATGAGTCAGTCAGTCAGTCAGTCAGTCAGTCAGTCAGACTGTCAGGGCATGTTATTATATATATAGTACCGCAGTATATCGAATCGTCTGTCGTCTTCACTGGTGATATAATCATTTTAGTGTTTGAACAACAGTACAGCAGTGTCAGGAATGAAGAGAGTGTGATATTTAAAGTTCGAGTTTACTCATGGTTGGGACAACGGAAGACGAGGTAGAAAAAGTTCATTCGTTTCTTTGGCTGTCTACGTGGTCGAAACCCACTGGAATGGAATCACATTGCCTTTCTGGCAAGTGAACCATTGGAGCTCCTGAACGTCTCCTTCACCTTTTCCAACCGATGCAACACCCACGCGGCGAACAACATTACGTTTGTAACGTGATTCCATCGTGTGAGCTCTGCACTCCAACGAAGCATTTCATTTCCTTTACTTGGAGTGCTTGTTCATGTTATAATATCCTTGGTCAGAATTTTCTTCCATAGAGGCTAACAGGACGAACACCGGTCTTTATTATCTTTCGTCTTGAGTTGTTTAGGCATACATCTGTCAAGACGACTCGTAGGGTAACGGTCTTCTTCTTACGCACTTCTTATCCCGCCCGATGTAAGTCACGGGTACGATCTGTATAATACATGTGGACTTGGATCAGTTTTACGACCAGATGCCCTTCCTGACGTCAACATTATTATTATTATTATTATTATTATTATTATTATTATCATTATTATTATTATTATTATTATTATTATTATTATTATTATTATTATTATTATTATTATTATTATTATTATTATTATTATTATTATTGTACCGGGCGGTACACCTCCACGCCGCTAGTTCAAATATTGCGCCAATTTAAACTCCTCTACAGGAGAAGTTTGGATCCTTGAAAACTGAACTAATTCTACTATTTCTTAAAAGATGTCACTACGGTAAATGGTGTAATTTTGAAATTTTCTGAACTGTGTCTATTCCGACGTGTTTTTGTTTACTATCTAGCAAGAAGTGGGGACGTCCTCTTCTAGATGTCACTGCCTAAAAACTATAATTATGCACCCTAGTGCGAAGTGAAGGAACTGTTTTTTGAAGAAATTTGATATTCATAAGTTTGTTCTTTGTTAAATTTCTTTCATTCTTTTTTTGGGTTGGCAGTATAACCCTTCACTTTCCGCCAGTTTTGAATTTAACCAATCAGTAATTTCTGTAATTAATTTTCCTCCAATCATAGCTTTCTTCCTCAGGTTTCCATGTGTAATTCCTAGTCTACCAATAAAGTTGAAGGGGTATGTCTATTCATTCTTGAAAGGTCTCGAATTTTCCACGAGGGTATAAAAACTGCTGATTTTCTCGTCTCCGGGCCACTTCATCGACAACTTGCTTAGTGTGTGATTATGTAGCAGGGGGCGGGAGGCGCCTCTTTCTTCGGGCAGCAGTTCATCAACAAGGTAATGGCCTATTAACATCTTTATTTCTTGCTAGCTCAGCAGTTTTAACTCTCGGGGGAAGGTTCGAATCCTTTTCAATGTAAACCTTACTATATTCATGTAAATTAACCGCAATTTGGGATAGAGAGTGCTTAACCCTCTCGAGCTCCCACTCGTGTTGTTTTGAGATGACTACGTTTTCATACCCGATTTTCTTCTCTTCTTAGTGTAATAAATTATTCTTCTACGAGTCACCTCCCTAGTATGGGATTTGCTCCTGTATAACTGGCCGAGTGCCACCTAGGTTTTAAGAATTTTCATGTAGGAGTGCAAGCTACGCCTCCAGTCAATTTGGTTTTTTTTGGGCCATTTAATTAACCCAGAGTTTGTAACTACAACCCCCACCAATCGGCCAATCCTGGCTACGCTACTGATACTAAGAGAAACAGAAACGCGGAGTAGTAAATTCCTACTTGCAATCCGCGGTATTCTGAAAGAAAATAGATACACATACACATTCATCGTTCTGTATACAGACGAGAATGAACACCGATCGGATTCAGGTTACGTCATTACGTGTTACATACATTGAAGGTAATGCATATGTCTTTGGTGAGGATGGCTGAAGGAAGGGATAGATCCTCTGTGACGAAATTTAAGATTGGGGAGTGAACACTTAGGGTAAATCTGTGCGTGTATGGTAGGTCACCTAGATAGTGGAACAACGTTTTCTGGATGACTGACGGGAGACTTAATGAGACACTAATGAAGACAGAAGGCTAATCAAGGAGACAGGAGACTAATGATATTAATGGTAGGGGAGACACAGAGTCAGACGTCAAAGACTATGGTTATGCACTATGTTCAACGAATTTACGATCTGAGATAATACTGCTGCTCTACCTACGAAGTGAGATGCATGGGGACTTTTAATTGGTTCATCGATACTTACTAACTGATGCTCACTGAGGCTTTATTGAACATTCAATGAACCACCTGAGGCATCAAGATTATGGAGAACTAGAAACACTCATCTCGATGATTCCTCCAGGCCCTGTGGAACATTGGACTACCTGGAAATAACGTAATACACTAGGTACTGGGATCGGTAGATCAAAGACCAGCATTATAAAGTGGGATGTTTATGTACTTCCATAGTATGTAAATTAGGAGAGGAACTCCAGCAGGTGTCCGTAGCTGCACGATGCGCTTGACCAAATATTGAGCATACCATTTAATATTTCTTTGTTAGAGTTCTATTTTAGTAAGTACGGTACCATTCCAATATCATGCGTTTTTGTTCCGCGCTTTATTTTTGTTGGATTTCTTTTCGTTTTAGTCATGCGTTTATAAGTTTGTTATTACTGTAAGTACTTGTATGCAGTAGCTGTTTTTCCCATTCTCGTTACTCTTTAAAATATTATTACTGTATAATGTTGCTTATGACAAAAATAAATAAATAAATAAATAAATAAATAAATAAATAAATAAATAAATAAATAAATAAATAAATTTTGCTGCAAGTACAATTCAATATTGTGAAATGAACAAACGAATGAATAGAATACTAATTCTTGTTTGGACCGTTCGTTTTGGACCATTTATATTAAGTTAATTTTCATTATGGAAGATATAGGGGTGACTTGAGTGTGAGGTGATGGCAGAAGTTTTCCAGCTATTATGTTTGTCCCCGGGGAATTGCGGTCTGACCGAAATCTTTTATGACCATTCCGCAACACAATGATACGGGTCATGTCCTTGTCTAGACATGCAGGCGAACAGCAGCATCAAAACCGTATGCCTTTGCTTGGAGTTCTCGACTTTGCTATCCTCAAAGCGAATTCATAGCGTTCAGAACAGTGCGAGTTGACTGTAATGTTAACGTCAACATTCCTCTTGCTTGTTAACTCCTATTGAATTAATTAAAGTCCTTGCACCGGTGGAATGTTATATTCAACCGAGCCACGACACGTTCAGGTGGCTTTATGTTATCATTCCACGCTTATGAAAATTTTTGCTAAATGACATTAGCTTGATGTGTATTAGATAAGTGAATTTCTTGAAGAAGAACAACCTTGCACTGTTTAATGCCTTGTAGCTGATTACGTGATTCAAAGTCATGTGAGACCTAACATTTCGTTAAACAATTAATGTAATACGGAGCTTTCTATCAAAGCTTATTATTAAAATAGGCTATTTTCAATCTATTATTCAAACTATGTTATATGCTGCAGACTGCTTTGTTTACAGTTTGAAAGCTTGAAAGCGAACCATGGAGACGAACCGTACTATTCTCTACTTACATGATTTAAAGCTAACCCGATTAATGAGTCTCCACTCCAATGGCATGATAGCCAGCCCCGCGTCTGCGTCTTACGTAGAGGCCTCGGGTTTGATTCCCAGTTTCTCCAAGGATTTTAATCCTGTCCAATCAAGTTAGCCTCCTCAGATCATGTGAGGAGCTGTGTTATATAATTATGAGGGTCAGCGGACGTTGTTAAGAAAGTCTAGCAATACGGTTGAGAAAATGTCAAGCTGTCCACATGGCATTCCAGTTTCTGCAGGCCATCTAACTAGGCAGCACTTATCTTGGCAGACCAAACTCCATAACGAGGTGTATGAGTCACAGGTTCATTGCAGTTTTCTTCAGTAATGCTATGGTACGGAGTTGGTATCATCCTTTTTTTACATATTCAATACGTAACTGGATCGTCTCGGCCAACGAAAGGGCACCTTGCAAAAGGCGGTGGTCTGAAAGTGGTGTTTATTAAGAGAGGGGTGACATTAATGGCGTTATGTTGTACCTCCAAGGAAGATGTTCCATGCAGTATTTTTTATCACCACCTTCGCCCCGCACTCAGGAGAAAGCGACGGCAGTTGCCATCAAGGATTCCTATCATCCTTCATGACAACGTACGGCGTTACACTGCTGACGTGATGGAACTCCTGCGTGTGGTAGAAGCTGATAGATTTTGTGACGAATGCATTAAATAAATGTAAATGATGCTTTCTCTGTCAAAAAATGCCCGAGGCAGAGCAACCCATCAGGTACTTGGTCTGCCAAGACGACTACTGCCAATCAGATGGTATGCAGATCCTGGAGTGTCAGGTGATCAACGTGAAGACATCCTCAACCGTATTCCTTGACTTTCTTGACCAGGTCCACTACCTATCATATGGGATAGCTCGACGGTTGCTCTGACGAAACTGAGTGAACCATATTCCAGCCCTCAGTCCACATTTAAAATCCATAGACTGGCTGGAAATCATACCGGCGGCCTCCGAGTACGAGGCAGGCACGTTACCCCTACACCACGAGGTTAGCTCTGCCAAAAAGTTCAGGTACAAATTATAACGATGTTGCCGTTCCTTCTTATCTCACCTATATTTATTATTCAGTAATCTTGCACGCCTCACACCAGGAAGGCATTTGATGAGGCAATTATTTAAATTCGTGAAGTTATTTGACAAATACTACCACCGTCCAACCACAGGTTCAATGTGATACAAATACGACTACGATTGTGATTTTTCTGAGTATTACTTTATTTTCTAACTACCTCTTTCAAATTTCATCCTTCTAAGTACTACTCTAGCGGTTTCGTGTACTTTATTCGATATTCTGGTATCTGTCTTACATTACATCTTATCCTTTTCAAAAATAGGTTTTAGTTTGGTACACTATCCACTTCAGAACTCTTGCGAATATTTAGATAGTTCCCACCTGGGCCGGGAATTTTAGCCCCGTGTGGTTAGTTCTTCTCGGGCTTACCCGGTCGAGGTGGTAAAGGCGTGCTCGGTTCACCCGGAAGGACGTAGGTTCGATTCCCTGTCAAGAAGTCGAAACATTTAAGAAACTGGATTTTTCACGTCCGGAGATGCACATGGTCCTGAGGTTCACTCAGCCTACACCAAAAATGAGTGCTAGGTTAATTCCTAGGGGCAAAGGTGGCTGAGTGCAGAGCTAACCACTCTACCGCGCCAAGTGTCGAGGGTACGGATAGTGGAAGTCTTTACCTGCCTCCCCTCCTAGCGCCTCCATGGCCTGTATGGAGATGACTGTTTTGCTTTTGTTAATTCTTCTTGTTCGGGGTCTGGGTTTTTGCACAGTATTCGTCTGAATGCACACTTCTCCAAATAATCGCACTACCAACCACCACAGAGACTCAGTAGTGAAGGCATATCTTCACATTGGGTTATCGTCAGGAAGGGCAACCGGCTGTAAAATTGGACCAAATTTACATGTGTTGCCGACCACAGATAATTGAAGAAAAGCCAGGAATAAGAGCAATTACGATTCTGTATAGCTTTTAGGAACGTTTGTTGATAGTTTGTGAGAATGCTTAAAGGAATACATAAAATGAGACCCTATTAGGATTTGGGGTAAAGTATTTAGTTCGTTGTTAAGTACACTGTCCCGTGGTTATAATCACGATATCAACAGTCACGTAAAACTACAAACTTGCATGCTTGCTTGCTTAAAACTGCACTGCTGATAATACTCCCCTTAAACCACCGCCACCACAACAACAACGCTGCTTTCTCCTATGTGGAGGATAATGAAGCACTTACTCCTATTTCTTCTTCTTCTTCTTCTTCTTCTTCTTCTTCTTCTTCTTCTTCTTCGTTTAGGCCTACAATGGACCACGCGGTTCTTACTCTGATGAGCTTTTTTCTTCTTCTTAGCCCAGTATTCCTTCATTCTAGCGCTATGGATGTATTTTGTTTCTTGAGTACATTTCACTCCTACTCCTGGACGCAGTGATTTAGCTGTTAGCGACTGGAGAGAGTCAGATGTCTTGATTAATTTTCTGAACTTATCTCGGTTGTAAATATCAGTGTGATCAATGTTTATGTATTGTAGGTCTTTCCGAACTAAATTTGGCATTTGTTGCCTTCCCTCTAGATACAGTGTTGAAGATCATTGAAGTGAGTCTCTGGCTGTCTATCCTGACTATGTGACCATAGCTGTTGTAATGCTCTCTATTTTACTGTACAGTTCCTTGTTGTGCCTGATTCTATACCCATCTCCTTCTTTAATGGGACCCATAATCCTTCTGAGGATCTTTCGCTCTTTCAGTTCCAGTTTTCAGAGTTGTCCTTTCTGGGCCCTGCTTAGGCATTCTGAGGCGTACTGCGGTATTGTAGTGTCTAACATTCAAGGAGATGGATTTAGACTAGTATATGTTCTTACAATATAAGGTCTTTCTAATTTGGTGCATCTATTCTTCATTGCAAGGTTCTCATTGATATTTTGTGTTATCCATCCTCCAAGTTATTTGAATGAGTTGGCCTTTCATATTATTTTGTCCCCCAAATAAATGAAGTCGGGTGTTTCTCTGATGTTGGTCAGAAACTCAGTTTCGTTGACAGCGATCATCAGTCCTACTTCAGCTGCTATGTGTTCGAGGGAGGATAGCTGGTACGTAGCTTCTTCCATACTTGAAGCTAAGAGTGCTGGAGAAGATTTTGTAAGTCACTGATATGAGAGAGATCCCTCTATAGTTGTTAGGGTCTAACTTGTCTCCTTTCTTGTGCAGCAGGTGGACGATACCTAAAGCCTAATCCCTTGGTAGTGTTTCCGTCATCCAGATGTCGGTTATGATCCTGTGGATACTGTCAATTGACACTTCATCAGCATGTTTCCATAATTCTGCAATGATGCCGTCGTCGCCTGCTGCTCTGTTTTATTTCATTTCAGAGATGATCTGTTTGATGTCCTCTTTGGTAGGAGGAAGGGAGTCAGAGTCAATAACATTCTTGTGTTGAAATTGTAGGTTTTCCTCGGGTTCTTCTGCATTAAGGAAGTCATCAATATATACTGCAAGGACTATAGTGCAATCTTCATTGTTCGTTTTCAGTTCTCTGTCTGATCCTCGAAGGTGAAGTATTGGGGCTGAGTAAGCGTTTGTCTGACATTTTAGAGTTTTGTATAGGTTACTGGTGGTGTACCTTTGAAAGTCTTTCTCTGCCTGATCTGTGATGTCTTTGTTATATTGCCTCTTAACATTTCTGATAATTTTGGCCATGTTCTTTCTGATTGTTAGGAAGGCTGCATGATTTTCCGTGCTTTTGTTGCACTTCCATTTCACCCATGCCTGCCTTCTCTCCTCTGTTGCCTTATCACATGGTGGCGTCCACAATGGCTGTTTACTCCTTTCGGTTGCAGGGATGGTTTATGTTGTTGCATCTACCAGTGCCTTCTGTAGATTAGGCCAATCCTTTTTATTTTGATTATTACTTAGGACCTTAGTAAAGTTGTTGTTATTGTCTTTCAACTGGGCTGGATTAAACTTTGGGACTCTGGGCCTGGTGTAGTTGTTACCTCTGCACTTTGTGAGTGGAATGAAATTTGCTTTGACCGAAGATAGGTAATGGTCTGAATCAATATTGGCACCTCTCAATACCTTGACGTTCATTATTTCCTTGCTATTCCTTCTACTGATGGCAGCGTGATCTAGCTGGTACTCTCCTAGCAAGGGACTGGGACATCTCCCGGTCTTGGCTTTTCGGGGGAGGTGACTGAATGCTGTAGATTTTAGAACAAGTTTGTGATTTTTACACAGATTGATCAGCCTCTCACCATTACAATTGGTTCTCTTGTGGACCGGGTATTCTCCGACTATGTTCTTGAACCTGCGCTCCTTACCAATCTGGGCGTTGAAGTCTCCCATCAAGATAACCACGTGAGATTCTGGAATCTTATCGATTGTCTCTTCCAGTTCTTTCCAAAAGCATACAACACTTTCAATGTCACACTTATTAGTAACATTGGTAGGTGCATGGAAGTTAACTACGGTGTAGGACTTATTGAGACTTCTGAAGGCTATAGTGAACGTTCTCCCTTTGGGTGATGAGAAGGAGATAATGGAGTGGGTCATTTTGTTGTTGACTATGAAGCCTGTACCCAGGTGAGGCATATTCATCACTCTCTGACCTGGCTGTCCCTTGTAGATCCTGAAGTCTTGTAACTCAAAAGGTTCTTCGTCATTAAAACTTGTCGCCTGCAAAGCCGTTATAAGAATGTTGTGTTTTATTAGGACGTCCAATGTGTTTTTCCGTTTGTAGAAGGGAATTAATGTTTATCGCTGCCAGATAGTTGATGCGTTTCTTCGTCTTACATGAAGATGCAAGCTCCCTAGAAACCGATGGCCTGCTTGCCCCACTGTGAGTGGGGGGTGGATTTGTTGCCACCTGGGGTAGATTTCCAATTAGTCGTTTGCTCCATGTTTCCAGAGTTACGAAAAAGTTTAGTGGGGTTACCCGAAGGTAACCTGGTTTTTAACTATCAAGCCTTGAAGCCCCCAGGACTGATCGATTCACTGACCCAGCTTCCCGCTGGGATTGTTTACCCAACCTTCCACTGGGTTGCTCAGCTTAACAGGAGGCACCTCTTGTAGATTACATGCTGGAGTTGCAGTGAAAAAGGCTAGTTGGGTTATCTTGCTGATCCCAATATATTATTGTTGCAGGAGTTTGGCAACGACGCATTTCCCTAACATTTGCGCACTCTTCCTAGGTTGATTCCTGGCACCAACTTACTCCTGTTTATTATAATTACTTTTGACATTCGTACGATGTAGACTGTCTCATTTAACAGGTTGTTTTTCCTTCTCCAGCGGGAAATAACTTTGAAGTTCAATTTCTGTTTAGCACCAACACATTGGGGATTTTAATTCAAACTAATACAGCATCTTGTGGCATAGTGACGGGTATTAATATTATTTTATATATATATCTGAGAGATTGCTTTGAAGTCATTTTTTCCATAGATGCCCACTAATACTGGGCGTTCAAAACCTAGCGCCACGCCTGTGCTAAACGACCTCTCACCAGGAAACGGTTTCAAGATATCCGAACGTGGATGAAACTGAGTCCGAAAAAATCGATCTGGGCGGCTCTCCCAAGAATGTGGTATGTCTCTAGGCTCTACCTGTAAAAGCCTTAAAATTATCAGGTTTCACCGGTACAAAATATCTGCGGTTCATAAATTAAATTGTACTATCGTACTACTGACCCGTATGTGCTCTGTAAGTTTTGCAGATGGATTTTTCGATCCGTACATGACAGAATTGTGGATCCCATACTTCTTTTCATGAGTGATGAAGTTTGGTTATGTGAACGGTCAAAATAGTCGGTATTGGGACTGAAAATCCTCACGCAGTTCAAGAAGTTCGGTTACACGACAAAAATTCGGGGTATGGTGCACAATTTGTGCAGAACGGATAATCGGTTCTATTTTTTTTCAAGGCACAGTGAACTCTGGGCGTTATGTGAATAACATTTTGCAACCATGGGCCCAAATGGTCTCGGAAAAAGAAAAACAGTACGCTTGCTTTCATCAGGACAGTGTAACAGCTCACACATCGACATATTCACTGCAAGCTGTTCGTGGGATTTTCAATGAACGTGTAACTATCCGCGGACGTTGGCCCCCTCGTTCCTCCGTCGTAAATGGCGGTAACCTTAAACAGAAAGTGTGTAGGAAGAACCCGCGTACTGTCTCGTGCTCTCGAGGAGGAGATCACAAACGTTTTACGTAATATAACCGAAGATTAATTGCAACGTGTTTTCCAGAACCTTCTACGCCACTGGATCATATGTATGGGAAAATATGGTGACCACTTTTGACATATAGTGTGAAAGCAAGTAAGAATAAACTTCCATGCAATAGTTTACAGTCAGGTAGTCTAATTTGGCTTTTTTCACCTATCACTCATGCTTTAGTTAACGCTTTATTGATCATATCTGCTGGTTCTTTAATTTATCCAGTCTGCCGTGATTTATCATATAAAGGATTCTCAATATATTCGATTTATAGGAAATTTTGTATACAAAATGCCTTTGACAGCTGTATGTTTTAACATTTCTAAACGTACTGCCACATCGAAGCTGTTCACGTTGCATGCCAGACGGCGGAGACCTGGCCCGGCGGAGAATGTGTGGTGCTATGTCCGGTAGTTCTCTTTTCGGCCCGTTGTAACGTCACTCTGATAAACGTTTTCGATTATGATAAGACGGGAAAGCATCGACCGTGGCCTCGATTAAAGTATCCCCTGTGAAAATGGGTAACCATGGAAAATCATTTTAAGCGCTGTCGATGGTGGAGTTCAAACCTATAATCTCTCGAATGCAAACTGCCTGCTGCTCGACCCGTACCATGTAACCAGTTCCTTAGTTAGTTCTCCTTTCTGCCAGCCAATATGGTTATTAAAATGCTGAATTGCTTTGGAAGGAAATTTTATATTTATGAAAGGACAGTATTTTCAAATTTCTGTAATTGTTTCTCCCTGTAAATATAATTAATATCGAAAAGGAAAGATAAAAACGGGCAATCTAGCGCCAAAGTGAGGAAGCAATTCCAGACACTCTTGAGGCTCGATGTCCTAATCCTTGTTTCACTACCTGTAGTATTCCAGGGCGTGTTCTCTCTGCATTAAAGACCAGGGCCTTTCAAAATAGCTTTTCACTTTTAACCTTTGGATATCTCCTTTTTCATTTTATACTCAGAGGCATGCAATTTTTAAATGTAAGGAAAACTGAAAAGAACCTCATTAACTAACCGCCTCATAATTATTCTTTGAATGCAAGCCAGTACTTTGTATATGTAGCCGCATATATTCCTTGCTTCTCAAGATGTAAAAATGTTCTTAAAACTGCTGTTGTACGGGAATAATTTTTTAAAGTGAAAATATATTTCTTATAAAATTTGATTTTCTGATACTTTTAGAGCGTTAATCGACAATATTGTTTTCATTTATGAGCCTAAACTTGTATGCACAGTATATGTTTGCTATGGTATCGCCACAAACATTTTTAAAGCAAAGCCAGCCCTGTAGTCGTGGGAAAAAAGAAAAGAGAATGGTGAGGGTAATTGAAGACGGGACAGTTCAGTCCAATTGGATAAGAGCGAGCATGGCGCCCTCATTGCCCTCATTAGCCGAAGGGCCGCGGTAATTGCAAGTAATTGTAACTCCACTCCTCTATCCTTGTGCGTGCCTGTGTGCTACAGCTGGCCACACAGTGAAAACTACAATCGCATCGTGTCTCTGAGTTGCAGTTCTTGTTGAAAATATCTCTCTTAAAACATTCCAGTGACCTTCAATCTCGTAAACATATTAAACACTAGAAGTGTCCGCGGCTCCGCTCGCTCTGAAGTGAGAATTAGAAATTGGATTTGAACATTGTTGCTAACAGTTGTCTCTTACGTCTGAAACTCTCTGTCATAGTTTTGTCTCTCTCTCTCTCTCTCTCTCTCTCTCTTCAGCATTCCCCTGTGGATGGGCCGGTAGAATAACACCCACGGTATCCCCTGCCTGTCGCAAGAGGTGACTAAAAGAGGTCCAAGGTGCTCTCAACCTGGGAGTGAGTTGGTGGCCACGGGGCCTTAGCTGAGACATTGCTTCCATTTACTTGTGTCAAACTCCTCACTACCATCTATCCTATCCGACCTCCCTTGGTCAACTCTTGGTCTTTTTTAACCCCGATGGTATTAGGTGTCGAGGCCTAGCGAGTCTTTCATTTTTGCGCCCTTCGTGGCCCTTGTCTTCTTTGGCCGACGTTTTCATTTCTCGAAGTGTCGGACCCCTTCCAATTTTCTCTCTGATTACTGTTAATAGAGGATGGTTGCCCAGTTGTACTTCCTTTTAAAACAATAATCACCACCACCACCACCACAACAACAAACACCACCACCACCATTCTCTTCAGCCTTTACATCATTTCCCGTAGCCAAGGAACATTACTTGTACTTAGAACAGATTAGGGAGTATATCCTCTTTTAAGGGTCCATTACGTACAGTCTTTCAAGAAAGGTTATGTAATATTGTATCAGATTATTATGAGCGACTGTACATTTCCTTTAAGTAGCTCCACATTTTCTTTCATTACCCCCGTCTTCTACCTTAACGAAATTTCACTCGCTGAGTGAAAAAGCATATCGATTGTTGGACGTGCGTCACTGATGGGTACCAATAATGCAGCTCAGAGCCCTCACAGCCGTATGCTCTAAATGCTCCTTTAACATGTGAAAGCACAATTATCTGGTTACCTGTTAATAGTTACGACGAAAATGGATATTTTTAAGGAAATTTAATTCTAAATCCTTCATATAGGCCTACTCCTTATTTATACAACAAACATTTACCCGTCATTTTTGTTTTTAATCCAATCAAGCATGAGTCAAAAAGACAAGAAAGCTTTTTCCTGGAAAACTGCTAGGGTTAGAAAGAATATAGACATTAATATTTCTAAACCCTAACACATGTTCCTTTTTTGATACGACAAACAATTTACCCTTTAGTTTGGCTTTTGTCCGATAAAGCAAATACCAAAACACTGAAGGTATTTCTTCCTGGGAAACTGCTATAAGGAAGAAAATGTGTATTACAACACATGGGCTCCATTTTAAATACGACTAACAGTTCAGGCAGCTTGTTGAATATTAACGGTCCTGGACGCATGCTTCTTCTGACTTGTTACACATTTTTTTAAACTACCTGCTTCCGTAATAACCTAGCATAATTATATATAGCCCATAATAATTTGGAAGGAATCTAATGGTGAAAGAACTACTGAAATCTGTTGAGTGATTCCCGCGCCTATACATACATACATACTGTACATACATACATACATACATACTTTCTCTCTTTTGAATATTAGTATAGATAACTACCACAGTCTGGATGAAGACTGAAGATGCTGGTTTGCATGTACAGGTTGCGCATTCGTTGAACGACACACGAAAGGTCATAAAATGTTTTGTATTGAATTTCAAATACTTCCTTATACCGGTCACTAGTACAGTAGAGTCTGTTATGGCATATGTAATGAGTACTGACCCTGTTAAAGAAGTATATTAAGAGAAATATAGATAAGGAATGCTGAGCACAAAATACGCCAGAGAATCCCTGTAGCAAGTATCAGTGAGTTAAAAAAAATACGTCCGCCTGTGGATGTTTATTGATAGACGCATTATTCTTGCATCTGTTTCTTGGCCCTGTCCGAAGCAAAATGTAGCTTCCACTGAAGTCTGTCTCATTTATGGCACTGCTGGTATGGAAGCTACTGAGGTATGGGTGGTGTTAACATTCAGATCACGACTAGTGCGCCAGGATGCTTTGAAAGTTGCAACTCATAGGGTCAGGTTTGCTGCAGGATCGCTTTCTGGCTCACTGAGGAAAGCAATGGCAAACTACCTCACTTCTCATGTTGCCTGGTATGCTTCATTTCAGCGCCACCATAGATTTTACTGTTTCCTTATAACTGCACAACCTTTGTTTGAGGGTCCAGCCAGCCTCGGAGCCGATAACTTGACAGAACAAAATGTGCTTACTTTCCCCAAACATTAAACAAGCGAAATGATAATAATACTAACGAAGTATTGAAATTTACATACGATAACAAAGACATTGTCAATAAGATAAAAAAAGCTGTAAACCCAGAAAGGCGGCTGAAAGTGACACAATTTCTTGAGACACACTAAAGACAATGGGTTGGGATATAGTACCATATCTGAAGTAATTTGATTACTGTTTGCATGAATCAGCTATACCAAATGAATGGGGAGTTACTGTAGTATCCCTTGTATATAAAGGAAAGGGTGATAGACATACACCCGAAAATTACAGGCCAGTCCGTTTGACATGGATTGTGCTGCATGTAAGCTATAGGAAAGCATTCTTTCGGATTATATTAGACATGTTTTCAAAATTAATGACTGGTTCGATAGAACGTAGTTAAGATTTAGGAAAGGTTATTCCATTGAAGCTCAACTTGTAGAATTCCAGCAAGATACATCAGTTATCTTGGATTCAGGAGGTCAAATGGACTGTGTCGCTATTGATCTATCTAAGGCATTTGATAGGGTAGATCATGGGAGGCTACTGGCAAAAATGAGTGCAAATGGAGTAGATAAAAGAGTGACTGAATGGATGGCTGTATTTCTAGAAAATAGAACTCATAGAATTAAAGTAGGTGAAGCTTTATCTGATCCTGTAATCATTAAGAGTTCAGATAGGGGGATAGACATACAGCCGAAATATACAGGCCAGTCAGTTTGACATGGATTGTGTTGCATGTAAGCTGTGGGAAAGCATTCTTTCTGATTATATTAGACATGTTTGCGAAATTAATAACTGGTTCGGTTGAAGGCAGTATTCTTGGAATCTTATGTTTTCGCATATGTATAAATGATATGAGTAAAGAACTGGAATCAGAGAAAAAGCTTCTTTCCCTTGGTGTTATTCTGAAATAAATAATAATTTACAAGATTGTGATTAACTGCAAAATGACCTCGATAATGTTGTGCGATGGACAGTAGCCAGTGGTATGATGATAAACGGGGTTAAAAGTCAGGTTGTGAGTTTCACTAATAGGAAAAGTCCTTTCAGTTTTAATTACTGTGTTGATAGAGGTGAAACTTTCTTATTGGGATCACTGAAAGTACCTAGGTGGTAATATAAGTAAAGATCTTCATTGGGGTAATCACATAAATGGTATTGTAAATAAAGGGTACAGATCTCTGCACATGTTTAAGAGGGTATTTAGGGGTTTGGTGAGGATGTAAAGGAGAGGGTATATAATCCTCTGGTAAGATCCCAAGTAGAGTATGGTTCCAGTGTATGAAACCCTCACCAGGGTTACGCGATTCGAGAACTGGAAGAAATCCAAAGAAAAGCAGCTCGATTTGTTCTGGGTGATTTTCAACAAATTAGTAGCGTTAAGAAAATGTTTTAAAGCTTGGGCTGGGAAGACTTGATCAAGCGAGTTGTCCGTGTGGTTAGGAGCGCGCAGCAGTGATCTTGTATTCGGAAGATAGTGGGTTCGAACCCCACTGTCGGCAGCCCTGAAGATGGTTTTCCGTGGTTTCCCATTTTTACGCCGGGCAAATGCCGGGGATGTACCTTAATTAAGGCCACGACCGCTTCCTTCCCACTCCTAAACCATTCTCTATCCCATCGTCGCCATAAGACCTATTTATGCCGGTGCGACGTAAAATAACTTGTAAAAAATAAAATAATAAAAAAGGGAAGACCTGGGGGAAAGGAGACGGGCTGCTCGACTAAGTGTATGTTCGTAGCTGTCAGTTGGGGGATGGTGTTGAATGACATTCGCAGACGAATAGGTTTGTTTTTAAAAGTAGGAAACACAATATGAATACAAATATGGAATTCAAGAGGACAAATTGGGGCAAATATTAGTGTATAAGAAGGGAAATTATGGATTGAAATAATTTACCAAGGGATTTGTTCAGTACCTTTCCACATTCTTTGCAATTATTTAAGAAGAGACAAGGTAAACAACAGATAGGGAATCTGTCACCTGGGTAACTGCCTTAAATACAGATCAGTGGTCATTGTTTGATTTGACTGACATGTAATGTAATCACATTAGAGATTTATATTATAGTTTAAATTATACCCCTTTCTACGCAAGTGGACCTCCACACAGGGTTTCAGCAGAATAAATTTAAATTCTGTGTAATATAAGACAGTTACTGTGTTAAAAACCCCGATACTGACAGCATGGATGAACACGTAATTGCCTACAGTAGAACAAAGATTTAAACACCAGTCCCATTTCCTTCTTAGATTTTCGGAATTACAAATGTAACTGATGGTTATACGAATACATATACATGTCTTATTTGGCACACTTCTTGGACTTACCTTTATGTAAGGTGTCAAAGTACAACTAATTGATAGTTTTATGTGGACCAATTATAATAATATTGGTAATGGTTGGTAGGAGATAAGATACAGTTTAACTTCTGAGCTCTATCTGTGCTCATACAATAGACTACACAAAAATATGTGTTACATTACTGGCACTTACACAACAGTTCTTTGAAATTGGTTCCCACAGTAAACCTACTCGGTGCACATGGTGTGAAATTATAGGAAGCATTCCAGAGAACTACCCTTCTGTCTTTCTGTGTAGGTACTATTTTCGCAATTGCCGTGAGTCTATCCCTGAATTCTGCGGGCAGTCACTCGCCTGCTTAGTTCGAATTCGTTTCCTGGCTGTGTCATTGATTTTAGATTGGTTGGAGGGGTTGCTATTATTGCTATTTCGCTTTACGTCGCACCGACAGAGATAGGTCTTATGGTGACGATGGGATAGGGAAGGCCTCAGAGTGGGAAGGAATCGGCCGTGGCCTTGATTAAGATACAGCCCCAGCATTTGCCTGGTGTGAGAATGGGAAACCACGGAAAACCATCTTCAGGGCTGACGACAGTGGGATTCGAACCCACTATCTCCCGGCTGCGCGACATTAACCGCAGGGTGAACTCATTCTCGGGTTACAGCACACAAAAAGAAATCAGTCAAAGTACCTTCCTTAGTCATTCTAAAAGTGGCTTCCCGTTATTTCAACTCCACGAGACTTTGAACCAAAATGTCTTAAGCTCCTTGTATGAAGCAGCAACAATAACATCTGTATCTCCAGCTTAAAAAGGAATGAAAACGTTCGGCAATTGCTTGATAACTAAACGGAATTATTTTTTTAGACTTTTTGTAGACTATGACTGAAAAATATACATAGGCTACATAGGCCTACTTTTTCGTCAAACCCTCTGTATAAAAATAACATACTTTTAATTTTATAGAGATTTACGAAAACCGTAAAAGTAGTTAGTGGGAGGTAAAGCAAATAACGTTATCTATTGTAAGTACTGAGTTTTCCGCTTTCGTTGTACGAAGATACTGTTATTTGTTGTTAAGTCCGAAACATCTCGCTTAATCCTACTCGTTTCAGACATACAATAAGTACATGAAGTTGATGAATATACAGTAATTCCTAGAAGCTAAATGAACCTATAATTTATTAGTAGGTATCATCGAAGGCATTTGTATTCGACGGACAAGTTTCCATATGTTCGATTTATTTTCCTTTGTATCCGTGACAATAACAATATATTTTATTTTAAAGTAAATATTTCTTTGTCATTCCTGGCAACCTCACTGGTTTGGGGGAGAGTAAAATGATGCTAGAGAAACGTAGTCCACGGCTAACTAGTCGAACAACGCCAAAAGCTGGAAGCCTTTATGAAGCTTGCAATATTCCTTTACAAAGAGCGTAACTGGAAACATCGGTTACTTCGGCGGTCTCCAGAGAGCGCAGTTCATGGCCTGCGGAAATGCCTCCCACATAAGGAATGTCATATTGTGCGTAAACGCAAACACGAGACGACACTTGAAATTCCTAGTATAACGAGGGATTATGTGCTCATTGTCTGGACTTACATTAATGGAAACAACGGCATTTTAATGGTTGCCAAGATAGTAAAACTTCCGCAGGCCACCAATCGAAGTGACGCGTAATTAATTTTTTAAACCTTTCCTGAAGACGGTGATTTTCTAGCTAAAGCAACTTCCTATCCGTGATGTACTTATCATCTTGGAATGAAGACTTACCTTTATGGACTGGACTGTGTCCCACCACAACACAATTAGAGAGGTACAACAAGATCGAGCCGCCAAAGTTTACATCGTTCAATGTTAAGCGCTCAGACAAGTTTATTTTTCGGTAGTTAAAAGGCTAGTCTGGTTGGCTCAGACGTTAGATTCGTTGGCATTCTGAGCTGAAGTTTTCTGGTTCGAACCCGGCTCAGTCAGTTGATATTTGATCGTGTTCAAATCTTCATGTCAGCAGATGTATTGGCACGCAAAAGAAATCCTGCGGGGCAAATTTTCGGCACCTCGACGTCTCTGTAAACCTTAAAAGTGGGACGTAAAACAAATACCTTATTATGTATGTAATTCACTCTACAGCCAAATAAACGTAACGTTGAAAAATGAAATTAAATGGCGTATGACTTTTAGTGCCGGAGCGTGTCCGAGTACTTTGGCTCGCCAGGTGCAGGTCTTTTGATTTGACTCCCGTAGGCGACCTGCGCTTCGTGATGAGGATGAAATGATGATACACCCAGCTTCGTGCCAGGGGAATTAACCAATTATGGTTAAAATTCCCGACCCTGCCGGGAATCGAACCCGGGATCCCTGTGACCAAAGGCCAGCATGCTAACCATTTAGCCATGGAACCGGACACTGTACCATTTAATCATAGTTTAATTATGTTTTGTAACATTTTTTTAAAATTGGAATATCTTTGGTATTTTGCAGCACTAACAAAAACATTAAACGAATACGCCCTCCCCAATCGGCGGTCATTCGTGACTGGAAGAGAAGAGCATTCATTTCCATTCATTCATATCTTGATCACAGCCACGGGACCTCCGGTTTTACATGGAATCCGAACCACAGATATGCGACCTTTCATGTCATAATTCCCACGTTCATTGGCGGAAATTTGAAGTCACAATCACACCCTGTCCTCCTCACAGGTGTCTTTAAAGCGGAGCCTTCTCTAGAGCTTAGTGAAGGAGGCCTTAACCAATACCGCTTGTACCTAGAATATTCCCAAACCCTCCGTCTGCTAGTGCGTATGCCTCAGCGGGCTATCAATATTTTAGTTTCCTAGTACAGTATCTTGGGACGAACCTCGTATCTCAAACGTGCCTCAATTTGCGTTCACCATGCAGGCAGCGGCCGGGCACGTGTGGCTCCTGACAAAAATCCAATACACTCTCTCTCCTTTGTTTGCAAATGTTATGATGAGCATGGCACACGGTGACACATGTGTACAATGAATATGACATGTTGTGGGGATGGGGGAAGGAGTATTTCGAAACCACCTCCTGATCTTTCTTCCATTGTTGTATTCTATGGATATTTACGAGAATATATGCCGTATGTTTCATAATAAATCACAGTAACTCCTGTTTTGATTTTAGTTGGCATCCTAAGAGTTAAGATATTATGGTATAATTACCACAGATTTTGGCACATTCAGTTTGATTCTGACATAATTGAGAATTATCTTTGTATGCCAGGGTTGTATTTTCAGTAAGGGGAGGCACTACTGAAATATATATACATATTTTCATTCTTCAGCCCGAAGGCTGGTTGGATCCTCAACAGTTCCATCATTACCGAGTTCGATAGCTGCAGTCGCTTAAGTGCGGCCAGTATCCAGTATTCGGGAGATAGTGGGTTAGAACTCCACTGTCGGCAGCCCTGAAGATGGTTTTCCGTGGTTTCCCATTTTCACACCAGGCAAATGCTGGGGCTGTACCTTAATTAAGGCCACGGCCGCTTCCTTCCCACTCCTAGCCCTTTCCTGTCCCATCATCACCATAAGACCTATCTGTGTTGGTGCGACGTAAAACAACTTGTAATTTTAAAAAAGTCCCACCATTAGCTGTCATAGATGGCCTAGGCATCGCTGAAGAGGTGTGCTAGGGAAATGAGGAGTGCTTTCCACACTGATCAGAAGTTGCTATTACATATCAGTATGCCAAGCCTACTCAAATGCATGTGCCAGCCGACTCTATGAGCAACATTTTCAGACCATTCATAAGAAATGGCATTACTAGCATCACTCACACCTCAGTCACTTTCATATTGTCAAAGCCAGAGATAAGACTAAGACAGACAGATCAGTGAAAGTTAAAAAAATTGCTCTAGCCCATACCAAAAGACATAGTGCACCGTAAGCACTAGGTCTCGCCAGCAAAGACGTATATGTATATATTTGCAATTTTGTACGATTTACTGGAAATTTTAGGACTTGGTTAATATGGTTTAAAAATCGATAATCTCGTTTAAATCGCTCAGATATATTCAAAATTATATTTTTTAAACAATTTGGTTTATTTTCAAAATGTCCCAGATATAAACAATATTGGTTTATTATTTCCAAAGTTAGTTACAGTGGAACCTCGATATCTCGAACCACCTCGGGAGCTAAATTCTATTTCGAGAAATAGAGAATGCCGTTTTTGAGCAGGTATAGCATATAATTGAATCATACTTATACTGAATACTTTATTTTTTAACAGTATTTAACTCTATTTTACGGCATCACTTTAATTATAACCCTTATTATAGTAACTTCTTTAGAAAACAGGATACAGTACATACAGTAGTGAAACACGAGACATTCCTCCGTTAACACCCTTGGAAAAATCCGTTAGTTACTGTTAACCTTTCCTCCCTTCACGGTGAAACTTCTCGTCATTACCACGCAGCCGAGATTCGTAAATGGAGCTTGTCATCCGCGACTTCGCGAGTTGTTTTTGTACGTGACCGGTAATTCATTCACACCCGAGAAACAGCGAGGCTTTGTCGATTTTCCGATCACTAGAAATTTTAGTTTTTCGGTTCCCGTCATATTAGCTCCCAGCATCGCTGTAATCCTTTCTTTAATTTTGACTGTTTTTTACAAACCACAAATGCGGCATTTCACAGTTAATGCTGCATAAATTTTGAGTTACAGAATATTTTTTGCTTCAAGGGAGGAAATATATGCTTCGAGAAATTGGGGAGTGGGAAAGCCCTATCTTGATAATGTTAAATTGACAGAAAAGATGCCCCGTTATCTCAGGAAGTATTAAGTTGAGAGCTTTGATATTTTTACTACTTGTATTTACCCTCTTTGCATAAGTACTGAATCAGAATGGAATGGTTGGAGCAAACGATTGTAAAGTTATGAATTTATTTTATAAGTTCCAAATTTTTAACAAAAAATGTCATTAAAAATGTATGTAAATCACAAACATGCTTTTATCCGGTTCAGTAGCTGTATCATTGCACAAGGTGACTCTGCAAACAGTGAACTACCTATCTAGTGTAGTTTCAGAGATAATGGGTTAAACATGTGAAAAAATGTCATTTCTCAGAATATGAGGTCAAAGTAAAACAGAATGTTCACTCACACATTTATACACAACAGTACCTAAAAACAGCCTGCTCGATAGCCATCATTATCTGAGTCCTCTTCCTGTTCACCCTGGATGCTAGCAAGTTTTCTTATTTTTCTTCTTCTTCCTCTGGCTTCTACAGTCATTTTTTCTGCTGCACACTGAGCCTTTGTTATCCTTAATTTATCCATTTTACGGAAAGCTTGAAGTGTGTTCACTCCTGGATTGATATCAAGCTGTTCCATAACCTTAATCCTCCCTATATTTCCATCATTGTATGTAATTACAGCATCACAGACACCTAAATGCAAGGTTTTTGCACCCACAAACACATTTTTTGGAATTCGAGTCCAAATGATATTATTAAATGACTCATTGGGGTTTTGGGTACGCCCATGTACACACTTGGCAAGAAGGTCTGGAACTCCCTGTAAATTGGCTTTATGGCCTCCATCACAGCAGTTGGAATGCTGTTTGTGCGCTTAAATTCTCGTTCAGTACCCATCGCCTTAGCTTTTTGATATTTGCACCATGAGTCTGGACCAGGTGGACAAAGACAATGTATGGGAGATTCATCAGAAGAAACCTTTTGAAAGAATGTGGCCCATACTGCTCTCTTCATACCATCTAAATCATTTGAATGATTTCTAATGTCATTGCCATAATAGTGCTGGAGGTCATCAATGGTTTTATCAGTGAGTCTTCCCTTGTATTTTATAGTTTTACCATCTGATAATTTCGATTTCTCTAGAGATTTCCTCAGTTTTCGAAGGCGTGTCCCATTCTTTCCTGAACATGACCTACACATTCAATTTTTTAACCTGCTTTTGACCATATGGTTGTCATTCTACCACAGATTTATAAGCTTTAGAGTCCTCATCCCCCAAATATTCTGTGTAGCATACTCCTCTCTCTTTCTCGGAACGACTGAAAATGGAAACAACAGCAGCAGCAGCCTCCATCCCACCACTTGTACCTGCATAATTGGCAGCACACTTATGGTTTTCTATGCCTTTCTTACCCTTCCTCAATGCCACACACAGATGGCAGTATTTAGTGAAAATTTCACAATCTAGAACCTTCCCAGTGTCTATGCTGGTTACTGTAGTCACAGAATGTTTGGACTTGTAGCCTCTCTTCTGCCATGTTCCATCAACTGCCACAGAAAGATCACACTTGCAGTCATTTATTTTTACAGCTTCCTCAACAGCTGCTTTCATAGAAGCATTAGCCACAGAAGAGATACGCTCACCAACAGCATTAGTGTACTTGTTAAATTTTCCAGGAGGATTTGACAAGTTCAATGCAGCACACAATGTCTGAGCTGCTGTGAGCCCTTTCCCAATGCATCTCAATCCATAAAACAGCCTGACATTACTTTCAATCAGGTCACCTTTGCATTTCTTTGAAGTCAAGAATGATTTCTTACCTTTACAATTTTTACAGTCAAGCACAAGTTTACTCACAATGCCATTTCTAGCAGTCTTCATGAACATTTATTAGTCCACCACAAGTTTTGCAACACACACTATCACACAGAAAGGTGGTTAAAATATTCAAGTCCAGCCAAACATAACCTAAATTATTTACACTTGCTTCCTTATCAATAAATTCTGCCTCAAAAGATTCAAGTTTCCACTTAGATGCTCTGCAGGACGTGGTAGTGACATTTTGCTCAGCAGAAATATCAGTGGGGTCAATATTTACACCATTTTTAATATCAAAACATGGATTAGGAACTTGTTGGTGCTGATTTCCACAAAACTTACATCTTTTGAACAGACCTTTTGCCTTAGTCATGGTTAAAAACTGAAATAAATAAACTATATTTGATACAGACGATGCACATTCACTGAATAACAAATTTTCACAGTACTAAAATCACAAATCCAACTCTGTTCAATTAAAACTATAGAAATGTTTGTTATGACAGTGCCGCCAACGTCTGCGCATAACATTCAGGAGTAGAACATTGAAAACCACGGCCTTCTAGATCAAATGGTTCCAGATATTTATACTTTCAAAGAGAAACATGTCTAAGTTGCCCAGTTAGACACTTGTGCATTGATATATTAAAATCTATCTTTAAAATACTTCCAGGTGGCGTATTAAAATAAATTACACACCATTTTAATCAGGAGAGTCCAAAAAATTAATTAGGTAAAATTTGGAAAAAGTCATTTATTTTTTATTTTTTGCTTTCCCACTCCCCTTAATTTTGACTGTTCTTCACAAACCACAAATGCGGCATTGCACAGTTATTGCTGCACAAAATTTGAGTTACAGAATATTTTTTGCTTCAGGGGAGGAAATATATGCTTCGAGAAATCGAGAAATTTATGTAACCGAATTTCGAGCAATAGAGACATAAATACACGTGAAGAATAGGACAAATAGCCGGGAAATTTCAGTTACTTCGAAATACTGAAAATTCGAGTACTGTAATGGAGGTTCGTGATATCGAGGTTCGACTGTATGTAGGTTAGAGAAGTCAGTGGAACCAACTGCTGTTTTATTTTTGGTTTCAATAAAATTCTTATATTTAACAACCCTTTTATTAATGAGTGTTGTTGCATCATATAAGCATTTTGTTTTTTTCTTTAACAAAATATTTTCGAAATATACTATCATTAAATTGTGTATTACAAATTCTGTTTGCTCTATGAGTGCATATGTGTGAGAAATTTGAAGGCAATAAGATTAAAATTGTTGCGCAAGGATCACTCTAAATTTCTGGAATTGATACTTTCTGGTAATACACTGGAAGAGGGCCCAGCATTAACAATAATTTCTGATTTTAAAAAAGGTGTCTCAGTTCATCGTTCCTCAATACCAAAAAGAGCACGTTTACCTAGTTTGCATTTTCTGCCTTTAGGCATACTCCAGCGATTATGACTGGAATTTATTTTACGTACACTTGCGGGTTTTTTCCTTTCCGTAAGATTTCTGCATAGGCCTATACCTAAGTAACACCTGACTCCGCCTGCATTGCTTCTCGCTGTAACTGAAATGAAATGTATGGCTTTTAGTGCCTGGATATCCCAGGACGGGTTCGGCTCGCCAGGTGCAGGTCTTTCTATTTGACTCCTGTAGGTGACCTGCGCGTCGTGATGAGGATGAAATTATGACGAAGACAACACACACACCCAGCCCCCGGGCCATTGGAATTAACCAATTAAGGTTAAAATCCCCAACCCGGCCGGGAATCGAACCCGGGACCCTCTGAACCGAAGGCCAGTACGCTGACCGTTCAGCTAACGAGTCGGATACCCTGTAACTGAACTAGTGCATGACTCCACCCAGTCCTTGGTGCTTCTCTCTAGGACTGGTTTCAAATTAACCCAGAGAAACAAATATAAACCAGTGAATAATTTTATATTCGGTGTAAAATGAAGAATGGATAAAAAAGCTCCCCTTACTGAAATTTGCTATGATAAAAGATGAAAAGGAGAGATGTGTATCAGTGTAATGTGATTAGTGACTCGACCTTGCAGAGGGAGGGGTGAGTTCTCCACTCATACTTTGGAGAGAGGTTGGTAACTTTTTATTCATGCTTCTAGAAACGTGCAGGAGGGGAAAAGAGGTTGACACAGGAGTATACATTTCATTACCAAGCTAAATCGCCGTTCCTATTTGGGCCAGATTTTTTGCTGGTAAGTGTATATTATGTACTTAATCGCATTAGAGCTATTAAAACTTTCAGAATAACAGGTGTGATTTAAATGTCTTCACGGGCCCTTTAATTTGGTCGCACATGAAGAAAAAATCTTGTGCCCCAATGTTTGGAGTATCCACTGGCTCCAAAATCTCATTTTCGGTTATTGAGGCATTTCTGGGCTAATATATTAGTCTAGTAGGTCCATCCTTAAAGCCATGATTTGCAAACTGTGCATTTCCTAGATTTTTCTATCACCGAAATCTCGCGATGTTATACAGATAGCAAAACAAATGTTATGCTACGAGTTCGTTTCTAAGGTGTAAAGTGGATACAACTCTCTTGTCCATCGTTAAATATGACGAGCCTTTAGCACTAAAATAATCCCGTTACCGTGGAGCAGTGACCGTTGGGCTTGCCCCTTGTGAGGCAGTTGTAAATCCTTCGGTGTGAAATGTTCACTGGGCTATCGCTTAGCTCAGTAGCCTCCGTGATGTGTAGAGGGACGGCAAGAATCACTTTCTTTATGAGGAAATATAATGCAGTAATATATCTAAAGAATCCACACGATGTCAGTGAAGATACATGACAGTAAAGATTTGTCAAAGCAGATTTTTTATAAGTTGTCATTGTTAATTTTATCTTCTTCTTCTTTCCTGACCTTTTTCTTAATTTTTTTCTTTTTTTTCTATTTGTTTTACGTCGCACCGACACAGATAGGTCTTTTGGCGACGATGGGATAGGAAAGGCCTAGGAAGTGGAAGGAAGCGCCGTGGCCTTAATAAAGGTACAGCCCCGGCCGGCATTTGCCTGGTGTGAAAATGGGAAACCACGGAAAACCATCTTCAGGGCTGCCGACAGTGGGGCTCGAACCCACTATCTCCCGATTACTGGATACTGGCCGCACTTAAGCGACTGCAGTCTTAATTTTCTAGGGTCATCAATAATGCGGATTAAGCCTAGTTACATTCTGTCACCATAATGATTATGTATCTGCCCACAGACAATAGGAAGGCCCAACAGCTATAAATAGAACTGTATCCTCCTGTCTTGATCTTCTTCCTTCAATTTAGCCCATACTTTACATGTAAATATTGCACTTCTCCTCCGTTCCTCTTTTTTCATTGATCATCCGTTCTGTTATCATTTTTGAAGGACGGTCAACAGTCTTGGCACTCCATGACATTGTTAAAGATCTCTGTAGAATTCCTCCTCCGTTGCTACATAGCAGCACAATGAAATGTCGAAACTTAAAGGCAGGCCGCTTAGATGGTACCACCGGGCGAGTTGGCCGTGCAGTCAGGGGCGCGCGGCTGTGAGCTCGCATCCGGGAGATAGTGGGCTCGAACCCCACTGTCGGCAGCCCTGAAAATGGTTTTCCGTGGTTTCCCATTTTCACACCAGGCAAATGCTGGGGCTGTACCTTAATTAAGGCCACGGCCACTTCCTTGCAATTCCTAGGCCTTTCCTATCACATCGTCGCCATAAGACCTATCTCTGTCGATGCGACGTAAAGCTACTAGCAAAAAAAAAAAAAAAAAAATGGATGGTACCACTTCAGAAAGCGTTCACCACTGAAGCTTTCCCCTTTCGAATTAAACAAACCCCATGGCACTACAGACCTCACGGGCCTTGGCCTACCTAGTGACCGCTGCTCAGCCCGAAGGCCTGCAGATTATGACGTGAAGCATGGTCAATATGACAAATCATCTCGGCTGTTACCCTTGGTATTCTAGACCAGGGTCGCCATCTCAACGTCAGATAACTCCTCAGTTATAATCACGTAGGCTGAGTGGACCTCGAACCAACTCTCAGTTCCAGGTAATAATCTCCAGCCTGGCTGGGAATCGAATACGGAGCCTCCGGGTGAGAAGAAAGCACGTTGCCGACTTCTTTCGTATTGCCTTCAACATGTTTCTTGTCTCATTTATCGTTCCTCCTGTGGGTGGGGGCGGTAGAATAACATCCACGGTATCCCCTGCCTGTCGTAAGAGGCGACTAAAAGGGTCCCAGGTTCTCAAGTTGGGAGCGTGGGCTGGTGACCACGGAGCCCTTAGCTGAGTCTGACATTGCTCACACTTGTTCCAGTCACCTCACTTTCATCTATCTTGTCCGACCGCCCTTGGTCTTCTTTTGTTCTTTTCCAACCCTGACGGTATTCGAGCGTTCGAGGCCTACGGAGTCTTACATTTTCACACTTTGTGGTCCTTGTCCTACTTAGGCCGATACCTTCAGTTTTCGAAGTGCCGGATCCCTTCAATTAGTATTGATAGAGGACGGTTGCCTGGTTGTACTTCCTCTTAAAACAATAACACCACCCTCACCTCCACTCTCATTTATAGTCCTCGGTAACATTTTATGGGAAGGTGATGTCGCAGTAAAATAGCTTTTTCATTTGCTAGCTGCTTTACATCGCACCGACACAGATAGGTCTTATGGCGACAATGGTATAGGAAAGGGCTAGGAGTGGGGAAGAAAGCGGTCGTGGCCTTAAATACGGTACATCCCCAGCATTTGCCTGGTGTGAAAGTGGGAAACCACGGAAAACCATCTTCAGGGCTGCCGACTGTGAAGTTCGAACCCACTATCTCCCGGATGCAAGCTCACAGCTACGCGCTCCTAAGCGCACGGCCAACTCGCCCGGTAGAATAAAATAGCAAGCACGGGATACTAATAATGAGGCAGGAACTCCAATTATCTACGCGCACAGCCGAGTTGAGTAGCTCAGACGGTAGAGTGATGTCCTTCTGAGCTCAAGTTAGGAGAATCCATCCCGGTTCAGTCCGTTTGTATTTGAAGGTGCTCAGATACATCAGCCTCGTGTCAGTAGTTTTACAGGCACGTAAAGAGAACTCCAGTGAGGCAACATTCTGGTGCCTCGGTGTCTCCGAAAACTATTAATACTGCCACTACTACCACTACTACTACTACTACTACTACTACTACTGCTGCTGCTACTACTTAGAAGAAGAAAGTCAATTTTTGGGATATGCTCTGAGGCGCAGTTTTGGTATAATGGCTGCCAGATTTGTGTGTGAGATTACGTACTTGTGATACATTTGAAATGAGATACTACGGGCTTTCGACAAAAGCGGTCTCCTCCTTGGTTTTCTTGCCTGGAATATTGGAAGATCATCGCAAAGCTTACCCTTTAAACTTTTATAGCTGCCGTTAAGATGGCAATTAAGCCGGCCGTAAGGACTATCTCGTATTTCTTATTCTCTTGAATCGGTTAATGCTAGTAATCCGATAGCAGAAGCTCGCCTCTAATTAGATCATAGTCCAAACATTCCTGCTGCTTCGGTTGGGTTTACGCGCGGGTCGACCTCTGACGTCAACCAGTATCCTAGCAACACAGGGGCGATGCGACAGTAACTGGAGCGTTGTATTTCGGAGGTCGAGGAAAAGCAGACCTGCATGGGGTCGTATTTACCTTGTATTAGAATTGTGTTGCTTAAATTATATTTCATAAATGGGCTATCAACAGTGAAGTATAGGGGTAGGAAAATGTTAGAATATATCTACGGGGCAGAGTCAACGTGTGTCTCAAATTAGAATATATCTACGGGGCAGAGTCAACGTGTGTCTCAAACTGAATAAAATAAAGAATTACGTTTCAAAATAAGATACTGTAAACCTACAACCTGTTTTCCAGTCTTTGACCGGGTCAGGGATGAAATGAATGAACCATATATAGGCTATTATTACAATGGGGTCGCCACTCCCAAGGTGATTTATTAATGACTGATAGATGTTATGAAATGAGAATGGAGAGTGTTGCTGGAATGAAAGATGACAGACCGAGCTCGATAGCTGCAGTCGCTTAAATGCGGCCAGTATCCAGTATTCGGGAGATAGTAGGTTCGAACCCCACTGTCGGCAGCCCTGAAAATGGTTTTCCGTGGTTTCCCATTTTCACACCAGGCAAATGCTGGAGCTGTACCTTAATTAAGGCCACGGCCGCTTCCTTACAACTCCTAGGCCTTTCCTGTCCCATCGTCGCCATAAGACCTATCTGTATCGGTGCGACGTAAAGCAACTAGCAAAAAAAAAAAAAAAAAAAAAAAAAAGAAAGATGACAGGGAAAACCGGAGTACCCGGAGAAAAACCTGTCCCACCTCCGCTTTCTCCAGCACAAATCTCACATGGAGTGACCGGGATTTGAACCACGGTATTCAGCGGTGAGAGGCCGACGCGCTACCGACTGAGCCACGGAGGCTTCAGAATAAGATACTATCCACATTAATTCTTCTTGATCTGCTTACACTCCAGGGTTGGTTTTTCCCTCGGACTCAGCGTGGGATCCTACCTCTACCGCCTCAGGGACATTGTCGTGGAGTGTGAGACATTGGGTCGGGGGATGGAACTGGCGAGGATGGCCAGTACCTCGCCCAGGCGGCCTCACCTGCTATACTGAACAAGGCGTTGGTGGAGGATGGGAAGATGGGAACATTAGAAGGGATAGACAAGGAAGAGAGAAGGAAGCGGCCGTGGCCTTAAGTTAAGTACCATCCCGGCATTTACCTGGAGAAGAAGTGGGAAACCACAGAAAACCACTTCGAGGATGGCTGAGGTGGGAATCTAACCCATCTCTACTCAGTTGACCTCCCGAGGCTGAGTGGATCCCGTTCCAGCATTCGTACCACTTTTCAAATTTCCTGGCAGAGCCGGGAATCGAGCCCGGGCCTCCGGGGGTGGCAGCTAATCACACTAACCACTACACCACAGAGTCCACATTAATTACAAATCAAAACAAGATGATATAATAGTATAAATGGCTTTTAAAATTATAAATGTAAACTTTAGAAGTACAGTATTGAAGAACATCATAGAAGTTTACACAAAATGTACTGTAATTCAATTTCAATAGAGAAAAAGAGAAAAAATCGTCGAGGGATAGCTGCCTTTAGTTAAGGGTTGCCATAATATACAGCCGAATATAAAATAATCATACATAAAATTTCGGATAGTTGTGTATGATAAATCTAAAGGCGACTGCGTGGCGGAGGTTTTATTTTATAATTCTCTATAACCGGACGGGTGTTGGTATACAATATACAGAGTGTCCCGTAACACACTTATGGTTGTTTCTTGAACCGAAGATGAATTAAATCGTCAATCGTTTACTTTCTTCATTTTTTTTCATTCTCACTTTGCTTTGCGTCGTACTGACACAAATAGGTCTTATGTCAACGATGGGACAGGAAAGGGCTAGGAGTGGGAAGGAAGCTTTCTTTTTTTTTTTTTTTTTTTTTTTTACAAGTTGCTTTACGTCGCACCGACACAGATAGGTCTTATGGCGACGATGGGATAGGAAAGGGCTGTGAGTGAGAAGGAAGCAGCCGTAGACTTAATTTAGGTACAGCCCCAGCATTTGCCTGGTGTGAAACTCGGAAACCACGGAAAACCATATTCAGGGCTGCCGACAGTGGGGTTCGAACCCACTATCTCCCTAATAGTGGATACTGGCCGCACTTAAGCGACTGCAGCTATCGAGCTCGGTGGGAAGGAAGCGACGATGGCCTTAATTAAGGTACGGCCCTAGCATATGCCTGGTGAGAAAATGGGAAACCACGGAAAACCATCTTCAAGACTGCCGCCGACAGCGCCGTTCGAACTCACTATTTCAAGAATGCAAGCTTGACAGCTACCTAACCCAAACCGCTCAGCCATTCGCTCGGTCGTTTGAAAAACGGACAGTTTTGGAACAATAAACAATGCTCCCATGAGTTCCATCTTTTGACTTTGCATTTCTCTTTCAGATACTTGAAACAAGGTTCATAGTGTCCCTTCTTCATCATAAACCTCTGTCTTGTGAGACGTCATTTTTAAATCGTATTGGTGGGTCGATTATGTACTTTTCTCCCGATTTTCTCTCTATCTGTTTTCATTTCCTCCTAAATTTGTACATGATGCTGAACAATTTAAAGACAGACACATAGTTTGAAAATAAGAAAGATAGAACATCTTTCCACGAAAGTTCTCCCCTTAACAGTTCAGAAAAGTAAGGTCTTACATTTCTGCCCTTTTCTGCAAATGTTTTAAAAAAATGGAATTCACGTCTTCAGTGAGTAATCTGCCACAGGAAATCGTGATTTGTTGCCGACTGTAAATTTAGAATTCTTAAGTTTACAATTTATTTTACGTCGCACCGACACAGATAGATCTTATGGCGACGATAGGATAGGAAAGGCCTAGGATTGGGAAGGAAGCGGGCGTGGCCTTAATTAAGGTACAGCCCCAGCGTTCGCCTGGCGTGAAAATGGGAAACCATCTTCAGGTCTGCCAACAGTGGGGGGGAGTTCTTAAGTTACTCTACGTTCAAATGCTCTCATCCAAAAGCAGTTCTATTAGTGATAGGTTTGATTTTGATCATATTTCAGCTAAGAACTCTGACGAGAAAGGTTCTGTCATAAGGTTCATTATTGCATGAACTATAGCAACGAAGTTTCGTTCCATGTGATACATGGGCTGCGGGTCAGTATTTCTCCCCTCAAGTCGGTATATCAAGTCGCAAAGGCCAAACAATTCCACTGTTACTGGGGGTGAAAAAGAGAAAAGGAAAGAAAATAAAGAAAGCACGAGAAATTTCCTAAGAATGTGCCATTATTTGTTAGAGTGGATTCTAGTAATTTTACATTTTAAATATGCGATCAGAAGAGCAATTCGTGTTCGTTTACATTTCTCTTAAGGCTTCTTTTCGTGATGTTCGAATCCCTTTATCGCGTAAAAATTATCTCGCTTCTATCTCCGTAATTCGAAGCTAGTTTACAAAACAATGGAGATTGTGAAGTAGCAAAATCATACATATTTTCTGGAACGTGTATTACCAGTCTAGGAAGCACCTTCCTTGCGATGAACCAAGTTTAGCTTCATTCTGCGAACAATCTAGCAATCACTTCTGGTAACTGTCCGGCTCCATGACTACATGGTTAGCGTGCTGGCATTTAGTCACAGGGGTCCCGGGTTCGATTCCCGCCAGGGTCGGGAATTTTAACCATCATTGGTTAATTTCCCTGGCACGGGTCTGGGTGTATGTGTTGTCTTCATCATCATTTCATCCTCATCACGACGCGCAGGTCGCCTACGAGAGTCAAATAAAAAGACCTGCAGCTGGCGAGTCGAAGCCGTCCTGGGATCTCCTGGCACTAAAAGCCATACGCCATTTCATTTACTTTTGGCAACAGTAAATGTGAAACCTACATTAGTGGACTTGTATTGCCAGTATTGGTATGTTAATTTGTAGTTAACACAGGGAAGCTGAAAGAAGAGGCCGTAGGCTATGAGGAAGGTATCCTTCTGATGAATGCCTGGAGATGGAAAAGGAATGAAGACGTTTGGGAGTCAATCGGCGAAGGTGCGCCGTCGAAACAGCTTCGCGTTGTGTTGACTATTCTGAATTTTAATAGCTTTTTAATGTTGTTCTAATAACCATGTCTCAAAACAGGTGACCAATTATTCAAATTGTATATCCCAGTTCGTAAAATTAAAATATATGCCTATGTATTTATTTCTCTTTCTTTAAACCATTTCGTATTGACAAGTGCACCAACATTAGAGAAAACAATAAAAATACAATTACGTTCCCAGAATGTATTATCCATTGTCCATTTTAGCGCGTTATACATATAAATAGTGGGACGCTCGTGTATTTGCTTAAATTATTTGGCCATGCATAGCCAAGAAAGAAAGAAAGAAAGAAAGAAAGAAAGAAAGAAAGAAAGAAAGAAAGAAAGAAAGAAACAAACGAAAGAAAGAATGAAAGAAAGAGAGAGTGAGTTCACTGAAATGTTAGGTTGGATAGATACGAAAACATAATTGTTACAACTTTGGGTATATTTACGTGTATCAGGGTGGCTCATTGGCTGGTCAGTGTAGGGGCTTTCGGCTCGGACGACACCGGGTTCGATTCTCGGACGGGCTAGGAATGTTTGCCGCGTCTTGTGATTTAATCTGGCTCAGGACCTGGGTGTTTGTATTTGTCTTAATACATATCTTGATTTACGAACGACGCGCCACATCATCAACTAACATCGCGTGAGATAGCAACCCGGTTTGGGTTACGTAGCTGCCAGCTTGCATTTGGGAGATAGTGCTTTCGAATCCCACTGTCTACACCCCTGAAAATTTTTGTACGTAGTTTCCCATTTTCACACCAGGCAAATTTCGTGGTTGTACATTAATTAAGGTCACTGTCACTTCTTTCTGTCTAACTCTTTCCTATCCCATCGTCGCCTATAAGACCTGTCTGTGTCGGTGTGGCGTAAGAAATAACTACTGTAACTACCACGAAAACACGCAATAGTGAACACATTCTTCGTCATAGGCTTGGCGTCAGGAAGGGCATTCGGCCGAAAAATGTCTAAATCCGCAGAAGTCCCGAACCCAATTAACTGGAGAAAATGTTAGGAAATAAGTTTTACGGATCTGTTTCAGAGTTTCTGGTATTACGCTTATAGTGACATACATTATTGTACAATTTTGAAATTAGTGATTAGCCTCAAGATGAAGAGAGTACTGAAATTACAATCATGCTCTGAACATGATGATATGTTATTATAACATACAACGTGACGACGGCAACACGTAAACATATATCTGAGTTGTTACAGCATGTGTTCAAAATGTGCACATTCGGGTCTCATTGTAGACTTCAGAATATGATGATGAACACAGGCTTCTGTAAGGACAGAGTTATGGCTGTATCTTCTCTCGCAGTTCGGGAACATTCCTAGGTCGGTCATCTGACCGGAAAAGCGAATTCTTTCAGTATGCCTCGAATTACGAAAGAAGTTAGTAATTTTTCTTGTATGTGTGTTATTGCGGCAAACTGTGCTCGTCAACATGTTGGACAATCTACAGAACCGTTACTAACAACGGGTGAGACGTGATGGTGCACATTTTGACATAATGACGTATTTTGGAAGTCTTTGGTATTAGTGATAACTCGTGAAATAGTATCCTGAGTGAACATTGTAGGCTATCAATCACTATCAATCACTACTGATCTGCATTTAGGGCAGTCGCCCAGGTGGCAGATTCCCTATCTGTTGTTTTCCTAGCTTTTCTTAAATGATTGCAAAGAAATTGGAAATTATTGAACATCTCCCTTGGTAAGTTATTCCAATCCCTAACTCCCCTTCCTATAAACGAATATTTGCCCCAATTTGTCCCCTTGAATTCCAACTTTATCTTCATATTGTGATCTTTCCTACTTTAAAAGACACCATCCAAACTTATTCGTCTGCTGATGCCCTCCCACACCATCTCCTCCACTGACAGCTCGGAACATACCACTTAGTCGAGCAGCTCGTCTCCTTTCTCCCAAGTCTTCCCAGCCCAAACTTTGCAACATTTTTGTAACGCTGCTCTTTTGTCGGAAATCGCCCAGAACAAATCGAGCTGCTTTCCTTTGGATTTTTTCCAGTTCCTGAATTAAGTAATCCTGGTAAGGGTCCCATACACTGGAACCATACTCTAATTGAGGTCTCACCAGATACAAATATGCTCTCTCCTTTACATCCTTACTACAACCCCTAAATACTCTCATAACCATGTGCATAGATCTGTACCCTTTATTTACAATCATATTTATGTGATTACCCCAATGAAGATTTTTCCTTATATTAATACCTAGGTATTTACAATGATCCCCAAAGGGAACTTTCACCCCATCAACGCAGTAATTAAAACTGAGAGGACTTTTCCTATTTGTGAAACTCACAACCTGACTTTTATCCCCGTTTATCATCATAGCATCGCCTACTGTCCATCTCACAACATTATCGAGGTCATTTTGCAGTTGCTCACAATCTTGTAACTTATTTATTACTCTGTACAGAATAACATCATCTGCGAAAAGCCTCATCTCTGATTCCACTTCTTTACACATATCATTGATATATATAACAAAACATAAAGGTCCAATAATACTGCCTTGAGGAATTCCCCTCTTAATTTTTTCAGGGACAGATAAAACTTCACCTACTCTAATTATCTGAGTTCTGTTTTCTAGAAACAGAGCCACCCATTCAGTCACTCTTTTTTCTAGTCCAATTGCACTCATTTTTGCCAGTAGTCTCCCATGATCTACCCTATCAAATGCCTTAGATAAGTCAATCGCAATACAGTCCAATTGACCTCCTGAATCCAGGATATCTGCTATATCTTGCTGGAATCCTACAAGTTGGGCTTCAGTGGAATAACCTTCCCTAAACTCAAACTCCCTTCTATCAAACCAGTTATTAATTTTGCAAACATGCCTAATATAATCAGAAAGAATGCTTTTCCAAAGCTTACACACAATGCATGTCAAACTGACTAGCCTGTAATTTTCAGCTTTATGTCTATCACCCTTTCCTTTGTATACAGGGGCTGCTATAGCATCTCTCCATTCATTTGGCAAAGTTCCTTTATGCAAACAATAATCAAACAAGTACTTCAGATATGGTACTATGTCCCAACCCATTGTCTTTAGTATATCCCCCGAAACCTTATCAATTCCAGCTGCTTTTCTAGTTTTCAACTTTTGTATCTTACTGTAAATGTCATTGCTGCCATAGGTAAATTTTAATACTTCTTTAGTATTAGTCACCTCTTCTATCTGGACATTATCCTTGTAACCAACAATCTTTACATACTGCTGACTGAATACTTGTGCCTTTTGAAGATCCTCGCATACACACTCCCCTTGTTCATTATTCCTGGAATGTCCTTCTTGGAACCTGTTTCTGCCTTAAAGTACCTATACATACTCTTCCATGTTTCACTAAAATTAGTGTGGCCACCAATTATGCTTGCCATCATGTTATCCTTAGCTGACTTCTTTGTTAGATTCAATTTCCTACGAAGTTCCTTCAATTTCTCCTTACTTCCCCAGCCTTTTCTAACTCCATTTCTTTCCAACCTGCACCTCCTTCTTAGTCTCTTTACTTCCCTGTTATAATATAGTGGATCTTTACCATTCCTTACCACCTTTAAAGGTACAAACCTACATTCCTCAACAATTGCTTTAAACCCATCCCGGAGTCTGTTTACATTTTTATTTATTGTTTTCCACCGATCATAGTTACTTATTAAAAACTCCCTCATGTCTGTTTTATCAGCCATATGGTACTGCCTAATAGTCCTACTTTTAAGAGCTTCCTTTCTTTCACATTTATTTTTAATTACTAATTTTTAATTACTAATCACTAATACCATCTATTACTTCGGTTTCTCTATAGAGCTCATCTGGCTTTACCAGCACCACATCCAGAATATTCTTCCCTCTAGTTGGTTCCATTACTTTCTGAATCAGGTGCCCTTCCCATATTAACTTATTTGCCATTATTGTTGGTCATGCTTCCTGTCGTTTGCTACCTGACGTTGTGGGAGAAGTTAGAATTTGTAAATGTATGTTGTTGCTATTTTCACCCCTGTTGACGAACTGAGTGAGGTAGATAATAATTGATATTAAACATGTATTTTTCCCCAGTTGATGTTAAAATATGAGTAAAACTTAGCAGTCTTGGAAAAAATTGTTTCCTACTTATGAACCTACAAAACTGTCCTTGAAAAATGCGGGTTTGACGTCCAGCTGCCCTTAAAACCCGTGCCTTAGTGTTAAGTAACAGTGTCTCATATGCCTACCGCAGATATGAATGACTGAAGTTGATAACGGTTTCCCATTTACAAGTAAGACAGAGTTATTTATACAACTTTTAATTTCCCCTCTGACACTGTTAAACATATCACACGCACTACTGCTTCCTATCTCACTGTCACAGGCCTATTCACTCTCAAGTGTTAATTGAGATTATTCGTGCAGTGTGTACCCACGTCAGTCATAGCGGCCTCTGACCGCCTGTGTAGACACGTGGCAGTTGTTCTTCTCTGCATCATGCGTATTTTCACATTCCATCCCCCTTCCTTCTATCTTATAAAACTGTGTGTAGGTGGTACTAACTTTTACGTAATTATGGCCCGTAGCAGTTTTTTTTTCTCCTATACAGTGGAACATTCACTTACCAAAGTTAACCGACTTAGATCTACCAGTCGCCATTTTGAGGAAGGGTTATTCAAACATGTTTCATGTAGGTTATGTTCCTGCTTGGGATTGACTCGTTAAGTTGCGCCAAGAACGTGGGTTCGATCACTATACATTGATTAGTCTGAAGGAGGAGTATAGAACCGAAAAACATTTCATCAAATAATCGTACATTCACTCTCTGAAAGTAACAGAACCACATAAACGAGATCAGAAAGTTGAGCAGAAAACTTGAGGGGTGTATAGGAAGTGTATTTGCTACAATATGGAACAGCTGACAATATCCTGTTATTGTTCATTTTGTTAAGAATGAAGCCATGTTTTCCAGTGTTGACTTAGTTAAATGTAACAAAGGCTTTTCAGTCTGTCAAACACACAGCAAATACAATGTAAATTAAAACACTGAAATAGTGTTTGGTGACAACGGACTTAACACCGGCAGTCTAGATAAGCACGTAAGTTTTCATTATATTAATAATTGTATATATTTTATTTTTATCATTACTGTTTCATGTTATCACTAAACTCTCTATCGTTGACAAGTTTACGCTACGTAAACAATACTGTACATATATAAGCTTGTTTTTAAGTGATTTGATAGAATCTGAGAATGTTCTTGTAGAACGAAACATGTCATTCTTTGTATGTTAGTGTGTATTTTACAGATAAGTTTATAGTGTTGTAATTTACATTGTATTTGCTGTGTGTTTGACAGACTGAAAGGCCTTTGTTACATGTTATTGTTCAGGACAGAAGTCAATGTTTTCCATTTTTTTTACGTCGCAGGCGCGGCGAGTGTTTGTAAACAGATACGTAATCATTGCACATGGGTGACTGTCTTACAAATATAGCACTGGTGTCTATGACGCACAGGTTTTTTTTAATAAACGATATTTGTTCGTGGCGTCGACCTCTGTAGATCTTTTTCCACTACTTTCACCGTATGATAAGAACCTGCGTTGTAGTAGAATTGCGGAAGTGTAGAGTGTTGAATGTTTGAAAGGAACGTTAAGGATGACACAAATACCCAATCCCCAGGCCGGGGATATTAATTATTTACAATTAAAAACACCTGACCCGGCCGAGAATCAAACCCCGGGCCGCTGGGTGACAGGCGGACGCGTTGCCCCCTACACCGCGGGGCCGGACAAATATCAAGTAACAATACCAGTTCGTGTGATTGGTGTGATTCAGTGTACCACTCTGACCTTCGTCCGAAAGTGTTTTCTCAACAGGCTTGCCATTGCGACTGCGAGTGACCCCCAGCACATAGACACAAGCCACAGTACTGCGGCGCGGGTTCTTATATATTTTACTACCTTACACAAAACTATTATACTTACACAACATACCATCGCGGTACCTACAGTATGTCCAAAAAATAAAAATGGTTTTCAGGTTTATTTGCGAAGATCGTTCTCTGCCCCCGGAATGATCGCGGTACATCATTCCCTTTCACCTTTCATTATATGCACGTTTAATCTTGTATGTGCCATAATAATGTGTTTGACGCCCCTTGATTGCCATAGACCAGGGTTGACTGGGTTGAATTCACGACGTACAGGGTTCGTCACATAGCGCGCAGAGAACCTGTCTGTATCTCGTTGTGTGTTACAATGTCAACACACATACACTTCGTTCAATTTCGTCCGGATCCTTTTCACGTCTTATTATGAAACGACAGTTCCATGTGCCATGATGTATGTGACTAGTAAGTTTGGACGTTGAGTCAGAGTGTTCGTAATCTAATACATACTCGCTGCACACGGGTAACCGTCAAACAACCATGCACCGGCGCCTGTGTCTGTGACGCACAGCGAGTGTTTGTAAACATCAGGTTGCATAACCACAATTTCAGTCCGGATCTATGGCTAAACGGTTAGCGTACTGACGTTTGGTCACCGGCGTCCCGGGTTCGATTCCCGGCAGGGTTGGGAATTGTAACCATAATTGGTTATTACCCCTGGCACGGGGACTGGGTGTATGTGCTGTCTTCATCATCATTTCCTCCTCATCCCGACGCGCAGGTTGCCTACAGGGGTCAAATCAAAAAAACCTGCACCAAGCCTCTCCAAAGGCCACGCGCCATTATTATTATTATTATTATTATTATTATTATTATTATTATTATTATTATTATTACTGAAAATGAAAAGCCTCCGTGGCTCAGGTAGCAGCGCGCCGGTCTCTCACCGCTGGATACCGTGGTTCAAATCCCGGTCACTCCATGCGAGATTTGTGCTCGACAAAGCGGAGGCGGGACAGGTTTTTCTCCGGGTACTCCGGTTTTCCCTGTCATCCTTCATTCCAGCAACACTTTTCATTAACATTTCATTTCATCTGTCAGTCATTTATCATTGCCCCAGAGGAGTGCGACAGGCTTCGGCAGCCGGCACAATTCCTATCCTCGCCGCTAGATCGGGGCTTCATTCATTCCATTCCTGACCCGGTCAATTACTGGAAACAGGCTGTGGATTTTCATTATTATTATTATTATTATTATTATTATTATTATTATTATTATTATACCACAAATGCATACTATGTGGTAATTGCTTTCTTTCCGTACTCAAAAGAGTAGGCTACATACCTAAATATTTACGCAATAGCCACAGAAAGCGAACTTTTACATTACGAGTGAGATGTTACCAATTTCTAAACAACTAACATTATCTTATGACTTTCGTGGCTGTTGCGTACATTTTATGTCATACTATGGTGAATATAGTAATTTTAAATGAATTTAAGTATAAATACTGTAATTTGCATTCGTCGTGACGCATATTGTTCATGTTAAATACATGCATTGACGTTTGTTTTGTTGTTCGTATCTTGCTATGAAAGATAGAAGACGTGTGTAAGTGGGATTGTGTTGCAATAAAATATAAATATTAATGTTATTTGAAGCAGTGAACTGTCCAGTATGTTTCAAGGGTCGTATAACCAACTTTATGATATACATTAGAACCCCGTTTATCCGAAATAAAGGGGGCGGAGCCACTTCGGTTGACGCGTTTTTTCGGATGACGCATCGTAATTACTTTCGGAAGTTAAATGTCGAAAAAATGCATAGAATCTGTTAAGCAAAGGTGCATATTAAACTGTTTAATGTCACTCATTGTATAAAATCAGTGATGTTCTTCTGAATTTTCTTGGTGCAGCGCTGTCGTGCAGCTATGTCGCGCCCCCATTTAATCAACAATAGGCTACATCAGCTTGTGCAGATTCATTGCTTTGTTCAACAAAGCGCAAAGCAATCTGAAATAATGAAACAATTTCTTTTGTTACTACTGAACTGAATACTGTATACAGTCATTTTATTACAGTACTGTAATTAAAGCGTGTGATTCTGCATTCAAATAAAAATTCGAAATCAGTCAAGCTGCAGTTTAGTCCGAGCAGTAAACAAGACTGGGGTTCGATCCTGCTATCTCCCGAATACTGAATACTGGCCGCACTTAAACGATTGCAGCTATCGAGCTCGGTAACTCCACTAAAAGCAGCTGACCGTGTAGCGTTTGTGTTAGGCACCACTAGCGCCGCTTTGCGGGAGCGCGCTTGAACTCGGTGAGTGATCTCGCTAGGTATTCTATTCGTCACGATCATAGTTTCAAGATCGTCCTGACACCAGCTTACACATTCCTGCTATGGACTTTACGAGTGCATTTAAGTTAATGACAAAAATTTTCAGGGTCAGTTTTTCTAGAATAAAATAACTCATATTTAAGATCATTGCTCACATCATTGTCTGAGGACGGATTGGAAATACGCACGTCAAAAAGTTTAGCACCATCACTGTTTGCCGTTTTTGACGTGCTGCTACTGTATCTTTGGCCTGCCCTATGCAAACCAGAGAGACGACCCTTAGGACGTTTGTAAGCATGCGCACAACGCACGTATCCTAACCCACAGGCAGAACGCCACGATCAAATGGGAGGCAGTATTTCAGTTGAAGTTTTAGCACTAGTGTGGAAGTATTACAGGTGAGTTTCTAAGCAGTGTAGTAAGCGTCTAGGACGGTACGACGTGCAGTTTGAATTAGTCCACATAGTCACAGTATGTCAAGAAGGATGGTCAACAAGGGCAATTGCTCGACATGCGGGCCGTAATATAATACGCACGTCAAAAAGTTTAGCACCATCACTGTTTGCCGTTTTTGACGTGCTGCTACTGTATCTTTGGCCTGCCCTATGCAAACCAAAGAGACGACCCTTAGGACGTTTGTAAGCATGCGCACAACGCACGTATCCTAACCCACAGGCAGAATGCCACGATCAAATGGGAGGCAGTATTTCAGTTGAAGTTTTAGCACTAGTGTGGAAGTATTACAGGTGAGTTTCTAAGCAGTGTAGTAAGCGTCTAGGACGGTATGACGTGCAGTTTGAATTAGTCCACATAGTCACATTATGTCAAGAAGGATGGTCAACAAGGGCAATTGCTCGACATGCGGGCCGTAATCCAAGTGATGTGGTTCTAACCTGGAAGCATACAGGGAAACAAGAACTATTGATGACTTGCGTCGCACAAGTTGTTCAAGGACTAGGACTGCAGTCGATGACCGTTAACTTCGAATATCAGTTCGGAGGAACCCTGAATATAATGTTTTCATGCTGAATGATGATCCTCCGGCAGCCACAGATCGCCGCGTTTCAACTCATACTATGAGAAAGGGGTTTCTCGAGGCCCAACTTCACTCTCGACGTCCATGGCGAGGTCCAGCTCTTAAACCTAGACTTCATGGGTCATGATACAGATAGGCTGAATGGTCTCTTCAGAATTGGCATAATGTCCTTTTCACCGACGAATGTCGCATAAGCCTTGTTCCTGACGATCGTCGGCAGCATATCTGGTCAGGCTTCACGTTTCAGACAAACTGTCCACCACGTGCAGCAAGGTGGTGGTTCCCTGATGTTTTGGGGTGGCATCATGTGGAGCCATCGTACACCACTCCTAATCATGCAGGGCAGTGTCATGGCTGTACGACCCATTCTGACACCGTATCGCCAGCAATTTGGAGGAGAATGTCTTAATGGACGATAATACGGGCATCCATCGGGCGGTTATCGTTAATGACTTCCTTCATGATTACGATATCGCTTGAATAGAAGGGCTGTCGTGTTACCCAGACATGAACCCTATCGAACATGCCTGGGATAAATTAAAGGAGGTCATTTATGGACGTAATGACCCACCAACCACTCAGAGAGATCTACGCCGAATCACCATTTAGGAGTGGGACAGTTTGGACTAGCATTATCTTCATGAACTAGTAGACGAATTCAGTCATGCATCAATGAAGGGGGACTGTTACCCGGTATCAGAGGTACTCGTGTGTATTGTATTCGTAACTTAAATTGGAAAAGCAAAGCTGAATTGTTGTAGAGGCTCTCATTTGTTGTTTTGTTGGGCAATAAATAACGCTGACTCGCTCTGTTCTTTTGTTTGTTTTTTGTAAAGAGTCGGAAACTCTTTGATCCGACGTAATTTTGATATGTGTAGTAGACAAGGCCTATATAGTGTCATCTGAGGTAAACTGGCCGTTATTGTGGTAGTCATATTGGTATTTAGCTGTATAATGTAAGTACGAAATAGAAAGCAAGAGTCCATGGTATATGTGGAAAACACGATCTCGGCAACCGTATCGAACAATTTCCATATACTCAGGTGTTAAAATTTTTACTTATTTCTTTCAATCTGTCTAGATTCGGTGGTCAGTGATGATGATAATACTGTAATATCAAAAGCAAACACCATGGCACTACAATCTTGTAATCTCGTGGCCTATTGACTTAATGAGAGCCTTCATTACGACAGGACAGTGTCGCGTCGTCAGCACGACATCGTATATAATCTCGAATCGGATAGCTAGTTCGATGTTCTTACAACCCTCAACCCCATTTTTGGCTATGAGTTAAATTCGTTTTAAATTCAAACATCTAACTCAGTGTCTTCAGTATTGTAGATTCGTACAGAGGCAGATTATACAGTAGTGCAGTATTAATACTACTATCCGGTTTTCTGTCCAATTCTTGGGTCAGCGACAGTACAGCTGTCCAGTGTTTTAACCTGCACAAACCACAGGAATGCTGTAATACTACTATGGGCAATTATTCACAAAATTAATGTTTAAGAAGTAATTTGCAGTCAAATATCAAAGATAACTGAATACGACGTAGAAAACTTCCATCCTTAGTTTCTTGAACAGACAAATCTGAGATGGACAACTACCTTTAGACATAATTCAGTACATTCTTATAATATCTCTGTACAAGCAGTTAGGAGATATCGCTACTACGCTTATTTCATCTCTAATTCTCGAGTGTGAGGTTTAAGCATGAATAAAAGTGTAAATAGAGTTGATCCTGTGAGCTCTACGGTATCTCCGCAGTTTATGCAGCCTGGTAGACCGGTGACTCACAAATAATTCATTGAGTGCCCTTTGCCCCTTGATTCCTCATCACTGTCGGTGGGCTGCCCTGTGACCCTACTTGATATTGGACGAGCAGGTCTGTTGAAATGTCCTGACTACTGAGGTAGTAAAGTGCCAATCAGTCCTGGATGTGCAGTGAGAATTGTTTGAGTAGAAGTGGGTGAAAGCTCCTGCATGGTGTTTGCTTTTGATATTACAGTATTATCATTACCGACCACAGAAGCTAGATAGATTGGAAGAAATAAGTTAAAATTTTAACATCTGAGTACAGAAGTGTTGCTTTTAATTTTGATGTTACTGCCTCTTATCGTTTGGTATAGCCTATATCATTGAACGCAAGCATTGATTGGCAGAGGAAAGGTGAAGTCCCGTGGACAGTCGTGAGCAAGTAAAAATTGTAACATGAACGTTAGTCGGATAGAACGAGCGAATTGGCTGCATGATACGGGTCATGTAGCTTTAAGTTTGCGTTAGGGAGATCGTTGATGCGAACCCCGCCGTCGCTAACTGTGGTTTCCCATTTTCACAGAGGCAAATGCTGGGACTGTACTTTTATTAATGCCACAGTCGTTTCTTTTCCAGCGCTAGCCCTTTCCCATCTCGTCACCAAAACCTTACCTGATTTGGAATGACAGGAATCCATTTGCATAATAATAATAATAATAATAATAATAATAATAATAATAATAATAATAATAATAATAATAATAATAATAATAATAATAATAATAATAATAATAATAATAATTGTGCATTCAAACTAGCGCCTTGTAAAAAGCCTTCTAGATCAGGAAATCTGAAACTCATTTTGGAAATAGTTTGAACATTTCTCGACAGATTTCGCTACTATCAACTTATGTTGCGCCCTCTGGGGTGAAGATGAACTATTAATTTTTTAAAGTACCTAATTTTGTACGCCAGTGTTTCATAAACTGAAAGTTTATACTTTGTTTTTATCAACACTTCTATCTCTTCGCGCCAACTTAATTTGGCCAATTAGAAAATTTGTACATTTATTTAAGTAACCAATCATGGTTCTTGATATTTATTTGATTGTCCAATGAAAATTGGGGGGGTGTCAGGGTTTCGACCCAGAGAAATCTGGAACTTTCCTCTTCGCTATAACAGCTGGAAAATTTCTGAATATGCTGTCTTTATGCTCGCTCCAGTCTAGTGTGTGTTGGTCGGAGGCATCTTCAGGAGGTCCAGTAGCTCAAGGTGATGGCAGATTCTGCTTAACAACGTAATAGTCTTTGAAAGCTAGCTCGAAGGGAAGGTTTCCGATTTCTTTCGCAATGTAACTTTTATTTCTTAATGTAAATTCTCACTCAAGTCTAAAGAATTTACTCGAAACAGGGAATAAAGAGTGATACCCCATTGTATTCCCCTTCAACTTGGTGTGGAGGTGACTGCGATTTTGTAACCTTTAAAATATACTAGTAATTTCTGTAACTTAAATATTTCTCTCAATGTAGTCACCTCCGTAGTATAGACTTAGCCTCTGTAACGTCGGGTCATAAGCCCAAATAGGGTTTTATGTATTTCATGTAAATTTCAAGTAGTGTAAGTGTTCACCTCCTTACCATTTTGATTTTCGGTCAGTAATTTTAACCTTTTGTTTTTACCAAAGGCCTTGTAGAATGGGTACTTGTTACACCTGTAAAACTCTGTTTCATTAATTTCATGTTAAGGATATCAGACTGTTGAGCAGTTAAGACGGTGAGGACTGGTTAATTTTGTTAAATGTAGGTTGTGCCTTTGATAGGCCTGAAAAGTGTAAATTTGTAAAGATCCGTCTCCTTGACTGTTGGTTAAAAGGAGCAATAGTGCTCATGTTAAATTTGTAATTAGGGAGCTTCGAGCTCAGGCGGTTAATTGGTTATTAGTGGATTATTCAGATTTTTCCAACATTGGTTCCCAAGCTAACGACCTAGTTCTGTACCTGAATTGTTATTTGCTTAGCAAAGTGTAAAGTTTAAAATTTGAAAGGAAAGGAAAAAAAGAAGAGAAATAAATATAGCTCCAATTTTAAAATGGATTATTCAGATTTTTCCAACATTGGTTCCCAAGCTAACGACCTAGTTCTGTACCTGAATTGTTATTTGCTTAGCAAAGTGTAAAGTTTAAAATTTGAAAATAAGGCCACGGCCGCTTCCTTCCAACTCCTAGGCCTTTCCTATCCCATCGTCGCCATAAGACCTATCTGTGTCGGTGCGACGTAAAGCCCCTAGCAAAAAAAAAAAAAATTGAAAAGAAAGGAAAAAAGAAAAGAAATAAATATAGCTCCAATTTTAAAGTTTTAAATTAATATTCTGTCTTTCCTATATCCATCCACGATATCCCCGGAATAATAATAATAATAATAATAATAATAATAATAATAATAATAATAATAATAAAAATCCACAGCCTGTTTCCAGTCATTCGACCGGTTCAGGAATGGAATGAGGATAGGAATTGAACACACTTCTGGGCCAATGATTGATGACTGACAGATGAAATGAAACGATATTGGAGAGTGTTGCTCGAATGAAAGATGGCTGTAAAACCTGAGTACCGGTACCTGGGGAGAAACCTGTCCCGCCTCCGCTTGTTCAGCATAAATCTCACATGGAGTGACCGGGATTTCAACCACGGAACCCAGCGGTGAGAGGCCGGAGAACTGCAGTCTGAGCCACGGATGTTTAATAATAATAATAATAATAATAATAATAATAATAGGCCTAATGATTATATTTTTTTCAGAGATAGATTTTATTACTGCGACTTTTAGCGTATCTTCGTACGAAGTGATGCATTTAAAACCCTGTTTGTATTAGGCAGATAAATGCTTCTTCCATGAATACCTTATTGTGTTGTATGTTGTAACTATGAAATCTGCAAGGGCTGTTTGACCAGAACTGTAACTTCTGCGTTCTGTTTACTGCTCCATTTTTCTCTTCTCAGTCCTCTTACCTGTGTGGTTGAATATGAAGACTCCAGAACTTCTTTAGAGGATGCCAAGATTTTTACTGGCCTTGCTGCCCTGAGGAGACGGTTTGTTACTACAGATGTTTCGGTTTCCAGTGTCCAGCGTATTGATGTTTTAGAACAGACATGCATGTATACACGTCAAAGTTGCGTGTGCAAGCCTTTCATGCTTCTGCTGTCCCAAACGTTGTAAAATAGTTAGAAATAAACTGATGTACAGTACTACTCAAAATAAATCTGTAGCCTCTTTGTTGTAAGCTTTATCTGGAGTCCCGTCAGTTAATATCTAACTCTGAACAGAACTGTAAATTCTTGATTGTCCGAACAAAGTTAGCGAAAAGAATGTGAACTTATTTACAGTATATAAAACCTCATGGCGCAACAGCCCGGAAGGGCTATGGCCTACCAAGTGGCCTCTGCTCATCCCCAAGGCATCAGTTTACGAGGTGTCATGTGGTCAGCACGACGAATCCTCTCGGTTGCCATCTCACCATCAGATAGCTCCTCAATCACGTAGGCTGAGTGGACTTCGAACCAGCCCTCAGATGCAGGCAAAAATCCCTGACCTCGCCGGGAATCGAACCCGGGTCCTCCGGGTAAGAGGCAGGCATGCTACCCCTGCACCACGAATTTACTGTATATGGAGGGAAATATTCTGACTTATTGTTACTATATTTAATTAGAGCATCATATTTGTATTACAGGCAACTGAAACTATTGAGTTTGACTATCAAAGAGCATCATATTTGTATTACAGGCAACTGAAACTATTCAGTTTGACTATCAAACTGCGGCGAGAGTTCTAGCATGTTTCTAGTTGCAAATAAATCATTTTAATTTGTAGAATAAGTGTGTAATAAACAAATATCATCTCCGTTTCTCATAACATTGGTTCATCCTAGCGACGATGCCAGAAGTTCATCGCATAGAAATGGGTTGCTTTCGAGGAAGAGATGTATCCCAGAGATTTTTGACAACGTTGAAATCGCTAAATGATTTGCCGTTCAAAAAATCTGCGGGGATCGAAATATGTGTGCGTCCGATGGTGCAACACCCAGTGAAAATTGCGAATGTTGTAAATAGGCTATAGCCTATCTAAGGTAACTTTCTTCAGGTGACCAGGTAATTAATTAATTATGCTTGGGTTTTTAGCTTCCTTCTAATTTTGAATAATGAGACACCTTCAGAGCAGTTTATGGAACGCGAAACTCTGGGACGTGACTTCCTCTTTTTTGAAATCTCACTTGCTTGACAGGAATTCGAATCAGAGTCATCTTAATGAGAATTTAGTTACATCCATAACCACGTATTTGTGATGTCTGGTATTGCCTTCCTGTTTTATACTTCTGGCCAATTACAATTACGTAGAATTTCCCGTGTAATTGCTACATCTGCCTGCATGAAAATCAGTCCTAATTGATGATAAGTTTGTGTAGCTTATTGTAACGAATTCGTCTGAAATCCTACCCGGTGTAGTGGTATACTTTTTCACTCGAATATTTCGCAAATCACCTCCGATTTTTATTTTGCTATTGGTTTAACGCCTCGCCTACACGTAGGTTTCCAGTGACCATGGCGTGCAAAAGGGCTAGGAATAGGAGTGGTTGTTACCTTAATTAAGGTACAAACCCAGCTTTAACCTCGTGTGAAAATGAGAAAACACAGAGGAACATCTTCAGAGCTGCCGTTGGTGGGTTCCTATCCAGCACTCTATCCATAAAATTCACTAATGTTTTCGTAAACGCTCTTCTCCCTTTTCACAGATCTACTGTAATACACCTCATACTGAAAATAGAACGTTTCCTTGTACGTACATATTCGAAACTCGATTGGAACGCGCCGTGTTTTTCTGATTGTTCTGAACAAAAAGTTACTCACAGACACAACCAGATATCATCCTTAGATGTAGTTACAACTTACCATTTGTTTTAAGTGCGGTGTACGCCTGAATATGCATCACTAAAACCTACATTCGTTTGTTAAAATCCCAGTAGTTATAAGTGATAGACAAGGACGAAATCTATCACCCTTATTGTCCGTACGGTTATTAAGATCAGACTGTGAGCTGCTACGATAAATTATTTTAGAGGCAGTTTTGTATAACCTTATGACTTACAGTACAGTACTTACATTTTAACACCGGTTTTGAGAGCCGAGGTGTTTAAAGGAGTGCACGGTTCATTCGGAAGGACGTGGGTTCAGTTCCCTCTCAGAAAGTCGAAAAATTTAAGAAACGAGATTTTCACTTCCGGAGGTGCATATTGTCCTGAGGTTCACTCAGCCTACACCAAAACTGAGTACCAGGTTAATTCCTGGGTGCAAAGTCGGCCGGTCGTAGAGCTTAACCCCTCTACCCCATCAAGTGCCGAGCTTTTACCTTCCACAATCCAAGGGCTTTCATGACCTGTACGGAGATGACTTGGCTTTTTCTCTGAGGGTATCATTGAGTAAATATTCAGTTCACTCAACTATCTCCTGGAAAGTGTCGTCATGGTCTGATAAAAATACAAAGGTGGGATATAGTATTGCATATCTCGGCCATTGCGTGTGGTATTTTTGAAGCGAAAAGTCGCGTTTCGTTGATTCGCCTTCCACGCAGAAATTGAGATCCCGTGTCCATGATTACGTGAACAACAGTCACATAAAACTGCAAGCTTCCTTCCATTCCTTTTTATGAGGATAGTCCATTAACGAAACTGTAGCCAGACTTCAAGAAATACACTTGTTCCTCAAAGAGCTCGCTGGATGTGCCCTGATGTGTAACGATATGTGCAGTCAAAGGGAATACAGAGGCTCGAGCAATTGCAGCTAGAAATATTCTTATTTTACTACTGTTTCCGGAGCAAAGAACAGAACAGGATAGTTTTTTATGTCTGTTTTCATTTTTGTCTAATATAACTTCAACCAGTGCGTTGAGAAGTCTAAGACAGTTGCCGATATATTACCTCAGTTAACAATGTATCAATTCGCTGTACATGAGGTACCATCGTATGTACTACAAAACAAGTTGTTGTGTATTTCAACTAGCTGTGATCTTGTGTTTGTTGTAAGCCCAGTTCCGACTGAGAACGGTGGAGTTTTTAAAATCTAAAACTGAGCGATTTGTTAATTTAACGTGGTAAAGAACTCTGATACGCTACTGACTCGTAGTTGTCCAGCAGTAACAATTCTACAGTCCGGCGTTCCAATTCGTCAACTTTTTTAAGTCGCTACTAGAAACGTAGAGCCCGGCATCGACTACATCGGTATCACCTGTTCGCACAGTTAGCAGATAATGAAATGTTGATATTGGTGTAAAATTCACCTGCTGGCGTCAGCTGAAAAGATCAACATTCTATGGTCGAGGTTATATGTGATTATTATTATTATTATTATTATTATTATTATTATTATTATTATTATTATTATTATTATTATCTCTCCGTACCGTAACGGTTAGCATTATTAGCTGCCGTCCTCGGGGGCCCGGGTTCGATTCCCGGTACTGCCAGAAATTTAAGAATGGCAGGAGGGCTGGTATGTGGTTGAAATGGCACATGCAGCTCACCTCCAATGGGGGTGTGCCTGAAAAGAGCTGCACCACCTCGGGATGAGGACACGAGTTTTTATTATTATTATTATTATTATTATTATTATTATTATTATTATTATTATTAATATTATTATTATTATTATTATTATTATTTGGTTCGTAGGGTGACTGGGATGGGAGTCCTGAATTGTTAATATCAGCATATTACTACGTAAACGGCATTGTCTGTGGTATCTCATGTCGTCCATCCGTGTGTGGGATGACATCGGTCGGCCTGTGGTAGACCGAACGAACGAAATGCTTCCATTTCCCATTCTGAGGGGTGGGACGGGCCACTTGAAGGCGAACAGCCTTTCTCTGGCAAGTGGTGATTGATGTTTTGAAGGCATTGCACAGTTAGGCAGCCATCCCCTCTTCTATCGGCCTATCATTTTAATTTTCTGGACATTCTAGGTCGCAGTTTCCAAGACAGTCCTGGTAGTGTCTGCAATCTTACGATGAAGTTGAACAAATACTAGAGAAAGAGAGAGCAAGAACCCGATCACCCTACTTCATATAAATCATAGCTGTATATGTCTCCTCCTTGCCTCATTACTATCGCTGAGGAACCGGTATTAGCCTCAAACTATTACTACTTCTTCATGTCCTTTTCCTTTACCCAGTTACTTGGGGATCAGCACTGCGTTAGGATTAAGCCTAGTTTAATAGCTGGATGCCTTTCCTGATGCCAACCCTATGTGGAGGGATTTATTCACCATTGCCTGCTTTTGTGTGGTGTTTGGTGGTGTGGTGTGTTTGAATGAAGATATTTATATTAATACTTATACGAACACCCAGTCTCTAGGCCAGAGGAATTCGTCAGACACGGCAAAAGTCCCCGGGAATCGAATCCAGTGACTTTTGAAACAAAGGCCGCTACTCTGAGCTTCAGCCAAGGACGGTAACAGTCGAGACGAAAAAAATCAAGAAATGAGAGCTATGTAAGAGTTACCTGTTGCCTTTTTCTGTACAACTATGAGGGAATAGAGGGGTATTTCTACCATTTATTTTTAGCCTGCTGCCCTACTTGAGTAGAAATAGGAGCTATTTTTTCTAGGTAATGTGGATGAGGTGTTACAGTGATAGATGTGTATTTCTAGGGTGTCTAGTGATTCTGAAATACGACCACACAAACTGGCTGGAAGTCTTCAGGGCAGGGCAGTGTCAGCATGTGTTGCCGTGGTGCCGCCGACACCACAAGGGTAGCACGTGCTGTATAGTCTACATCCGTAACAAGTGTTCCTCACATTCCACAGCGGTGGAGCTTTAAACTTGCTTTCAAGGGGTGAGTTTGCGTACCATGGCCCAGTAAAGAAGATTTTATAAATTCGGCTTTTGACGTGAATTCGTAGTATAAAGTGTGATGCCTGTTTGAAAAGTTGAGCGGGATGAAAACAAGGAAGATTTTACAATATTATAAAATACAATAATATAGAGCGTGTACAATGCAGTCCAGTTGCATGCACAAATGGCTAGGGTAAGAGTTTACGTGTCCTCCAAAAAGAACGAAAATATTCAAGGTTACGACGAGGAATCTGCGGTACTTCTTGAGCACTCGGTTCCAGGGGGGCAGTCTGCTTTGAGAGTACGTAGTATTCACATGCTTTAGACGATTTAAGTGTAATATAAATAATTTTGTTCAGAGTGTAGTATATTACATACAACTTGTTTTAAAGAGTTTTACATTTCCGTTTATTTAGGAACAACCTCCTCTATTTACAGACTGCCACTAAGTACAAGGTAAAACATACCAAATTTTATGCACATTTATATTAATTGAAGAAAACTCTTATAAAGGAACAGTATAATTCGTGCGGCATTTCAGAGCTGTAGCTGTAGAGGTGGTGTCTCAGGATCTTGATGGAGCCTCCGAGGTTGAGAGTCGCAATTTCGGGAATGAGCTTCATTGGAAGTTGGGAGCGCTTCCACGTGGCGACAAAGTGACGAGGTACGGTACCACGAGCTCCGACCATTATCCATATTATTTCAATTTCCTGAAGGTGGTATTTAGATTTGTAGTAAGGGATAGTGGGTTTGTATTTTTTAATCTTTTCTAGATTAACCTCCTCCGGCTGACCGCTGTGGTGCTCGAACCTGAGAGTTGGGTCTAAGGTGAATCCTTGAAAACTATTGTCTCTAAAGGCCATGATGTCATACTGTTACGCATAATAACTGTTACACAAAATTACGAAAAACAAAGTGCAAACATCTGACAATGTTTAGGCATATGAATGTATACAATATTAGCGGAATTTCAGGAAATGACAGTTAGAAGAAAGATGGAGGTTTCAAAAAAGATGTCACTTCCCAGTGTCGAATGGAACAGCCTCTACAGAAAGAGGCGAGAAGACGCCGCCCGGCCTCGCTCCAGTGCAGGCAATGCCACTGGCTCTACGTTCACTCGACGTATCCACGGTAAAAAGGTACTTGTGACCGTAATCTGGCAATTCCTACCCTATTTTTTCTCATCAAGAAAGTCTCAGATTCCCTCCTCCCAACTGTACAGCTAGACAATTTTTACAAATTAATTCATTCCCCTCCAAAACTTAAAATCGGCCCCGACTCTCTAACAAGGAAATCCTTCCAACTGTAAGTCTCCGATCTGACTGAGATTTGGTACAACGACTTCAGTAGGAATTCTTTATTCAGGCATATGGAAATTAGATGCCCCGTAGTATATTTAGCACTTGTTTTTGGGTGTCAATGTTTGCTCATTTAAGCACCGCATAGACAGGAGTGAGCAGCGAGCAGATTGTGTCTGACACATGAATCGGCCGGCCGCCCAGCATCTAAGCTTACCTGTTTCCCGCCCTTCACTCCTGTCTATGCGGTGCTAAAATGAGCAACCTTTGACACCCCAAAACAGGTGCTAAATATACAGCCACTCGCATAAGTATTCGTCCTTCTGCCCTTTTCATATACTGAACACCAAAAATGCATTACAAAGCTTAATGTACCTTCAGAAACAAATACGCAGTGGATATGCAATATATACTTACAGTAATATAGGCATTTATACTCTCTTCATGTCCACGTTCTTTAACAAAAAATAATGAGTATGGTTTGGCTAGGAAATGGCAACGCAGAAGTATTCGTCCGCCTTGTGCACTGTCTTGTATAACGATCACAGCATTGAGGAAGTCAGTCACATCACCAAGCTCAGTCAATCAGCGATACGGACAGAGTGGGTGAGTTAACATCTAGTGCATGCCCCGAGCACGATGGGTAAGATAAAGAAACGAAATGTTGTTGAAGGCGAACGAATTATCCACCTCCACACAATTGGTGATTCTCAAAGAGTAATTGCTGAGAAAACAGGAATACCGCGAACTGCAGTCGCAAGTATCATTCGGCGATATAAGACCAGTTTCACTGTACTACACAGAACAAGAATTGGGCGGCCAAGGAAGCTGACAGCACGAGGCGACTGAAGCATTATACGCACAGTCCAGCAAAATCCTCATGTGTCTGGACCTGTGCTTCGAAAAGATGTACAAGTCTACAGTGGGAAGAACTTCAGCATACACGCCGTACAACGTGTGTTACACAGAGCTGGTTTGCAGGGCCGTACAAAACGGAAGAAGCCCCTGGGTGAGTGAGGTGTACCGTAAGAAGAGGCTGGCGTTCGCCAAAGAGTACGTTAGAAACCCACCGGCGTTTTGTTTACTGACGAGAGCAAATTCTGTTTATTTGATTGCTCTGGAAAGCGACGTGTATGGTGAAAGAAGAATGCCGAGCTCCAAAATCAAAGTCTGCAACCAACCGTAAACTATAGAGAAAGTTCCATTATGGTATTGGGGTGTATGTCAGCGGCTGGGGTAGGTAACTGCCACGTAATACCTGACCGGATCGATATGATGCTGTATTTGAATATTTTAAAACAATACATAACACCCAGCGTAACAAAATTAGGTCTTGATAGTGGGTACTTCTTCCAGCACACACTCGTGTTGTTAGGGAGGAAACAAATGAAATGGATTATGGCTTTTAGTGCCGGGAGTGTCCGAGGACAAGTTCGGCTCGCCAGATGCAGGCGACCTGCGCGTCGTGATGAGAATGAAATGATGATGAAGACGACACATACACCCAGCCCCCGTGCCAGCGGAATTAACCAATTATGGTTAAAATTCCCGATCCTGCGGGGAATCGAACACGGAACTCCTGTGACCAAAGGCCAGCGCGCTAACCATTTAGCCATGGAGCTGGACGTTGTTAGGGAATGGCTACTCTACAATACACCTCATGTGCTGCAGACACTACTCAGTTCCCAGACACACACAGAGCATTTATGGGCGAAATTAAAATGTAAACTGAGCAAGCAGCGCATTAAAAATAAAGAAGCTCTGAAGCAATACTTCAACGACAATAGGCCCGGAAGTGACAGAAAACTTGTGACATCTATGCCGAAACGCCTTCAAGCCGTGATTGCTTCCAAAAGACGTTCGACGCGCTGCTGATATTTAGGCAATGACTGTACATTCCTCGAGAACTTATTGTGGACGAATACTTTTGCAACGTAACTTTTGTGCAAGCAAAGCTATTGTTTTTTATTTTTTCCAAATTCAAATGCTTATATTGCTATACGTTATGCTTTCAGATGTTCAGATGGCAAATAAAACTATTATTTGTTTACAGTAAACTTCTTTGTGATATTCCTACTGAAGTCGTTGTACCAAATCTCAGTCAAATCTGAGACTTGCAAACGGAAGACCGGGCGAGTTGTCCATGCGGTTAGGGGGGCGCGGCTGTAAGCTTGAATCCGGGAAATAGTGGGTTTGAACCCCACTGTCGGCAGCGCTGAAGATGGTTTTTCCGTAGTTTCCCATTTTCACACTAAGCAAATGCCTTAATTAAGGCCACGGCCACTTCCTTGCCACTCCTACGCCTTTCCTACCCCTTCGTCGCCATGAGACCTATCTGTGTCGGTGCGACGTAAAGCCAATTGTAAAAGAAAACCGGAAGGGTTTCCTTGTAATTACAAATGATTCGTGTTACCGGTGCCAGATGTCAGTGAACCTATTGCAAGATTTGTTAAATGTGGACGTTTCGGATAATGTTCAAGACCCCGCGAGTAGACTACGTCATCAACGAGGAGGTACTCTCGTGCCGAGAAATCATGTGAAGTCTTAACCGTCACAAAACGCGGGGAGGCAGCTTACACACATAAGCAATTGAATATTAGAGCCAACTGCGGTTTTGGCAGAATAGCGATGTGGTCGGTCCGATGAATGTTATAGTTAGAGGTCTGTAAACCATCCATTTCGTTCGCTCACGCTCATTCCACCCTCATACGGTCGACCGTATCTCGGTCGATATGAAGCGGGTTGACTAGCAACATGTAGTCTGACGTAATCCGGCTGATGCGCTTACGGACAGTATCAATGAAGTTACGACGAACAAACTTAAAAGGTGCGTGGAAAGGAGAGTGGCTGACTATAAAATGTTGGACCCATGCAAATATTGTAACGAAAAATGCATTGAAGTAATTTAATTACATACTTACTATAAACACTGTCCGATTCGTTAGATGAATGGTCAGCGTACTGGCCTTCGGTTTAGAGGTTCCCGGGTTCGATTCCCGGCCGCGTCGGGGATTTTAATCGCTTCTGATTAATTCTTCTGGCTCGGAGACTGGGCGTATGTGTCCGTCCCAACACTCTCCTCATCATCTTCAGACAACATACCACACTACCAACCACCACAGAAACACGCATTAGTGATTACATCCCTCCATATAGGGTTGGCGACAGGAAGGGCATCCGGCACAGAACATTAACGTCTTTCACATCGTCACAAATATTCACCATTACTGCGTTGTCTGTCTTAGTACAGAATCAATCAACAGAGCGACATTTACTATATCTTGGTTAAGCGGCTGTAATAGACAATATTGTCTTCACTAACAGAGCAAGTGTTCTATATTCTGTCTGTTATTTCTTCACCGTGCAAGGGAATCGTCATCAGAAAGGTAATCTTTTAATTAATAAATGTAAACATTATTCGGAGATAGTTTCATATCCGTGGCATCGTGCCATTCCGGAAGAAACGACTTCATTTCCTTGGTCAGCGAATCCACGTGTGTTTTAGAGTATTAGTGAACGAGTATTCAGAGCACAGGCTTCGCACAGTGAAGAAGATCTCCTCTGTCTCTTCTAGATTCAAAAGTTTAAGTTTCCGAAACGCAAGCCCTAGGAAGGTACTGATGAAATGAAATGGCGTATGGCTTTTAGTGCCGGGAGATCCCAGGACGGGTTCGGCTCGCCAGGTGCAGGTCTTTTTATTTGACGTCCGTAGGCGACCTGCGCGTCGTGTTGAGGATGAAATGATGATGAAGACTACACATACACCCAGCCCCCGGAGCCGGAAGGTACTGATCGTGTGCACCTCGGTAATTTGAACATTTTCTACCAGAAAATGGAGATATTCTTTGAGCTTCCGAATCTCATCGGTATCTTGATTTGTTGGCCAGGAATGCGAGTTCAGTTTGTAGAAACAAAGAAGCACGAGCAGTGGAGTTGGATATTTTCTCCTTTCGACGGCTTCTATCGAATTTGTTAATATTTTGAGGAAGTTAAGTAGTGGTTCCGTAAAATTGTTGTTTTAACCTTCCATTTCGTCTTAAATATTCCTTGTCTGTATTCATCTAAATAAATTAGTTACTACGGACATCTGTTGAAAGTTCAGAATTAAAATGGATCTTTACTCGTGCCAAGGTTGTAGTCTTGCATAAAATATATTAAAATACCTCGCTTGACTGGCTTTGGGGAACAAAAAAAATGCGGCGAGTCACAGATGACACACTCCAACATTCCAAAGAGCTTCCTCTCCCGGTTAGACTACATGCTCTGTTTGTATTAATTTGTTTTTATTCATTTGTTATGTTTTGTTGTGAAAATTTACGTTCGTTAATTCGTCTGTTGATAGTACAAAGAGAAGTGCTCACCTTGTGCTTTGTAAATTAATAAACAAATGAATCTTCATTTTTTTCATTTTCCACCACCTTTTCCACACTCTTGTAGGCTCGTGGGTGCGAAGTTTGTCACACGTGTGGGCTAGGTCCCGTTTTACGACCGGGTGCCATTCCTAAACATACAGTAGCAAACAGTAATTTGACAAACACATGTTGACCCCTACAGCGCGCGTTGAGCAAGCAACTCGTTGACCTCGTAGCCCGTGGACACTCCTGTCAGATGCAGACGCGTCAACACTGATGGGAGCTAGGCACAACTGTTGTGAGTACGGTCGGAAAAATCGTAGTTTGGTTGGTCAACTAGTATTTTGACACTGCTTGTCACCCCGTACGGTTGATTTACGTTTGGTTTTGATTTTTTTTAAATTCAGAGATTTACCAACATGCCAAAGACAGAAGAATATTCAGCAGATCTAAAAAAGGTCGTGATGAGTGCCTTACTGGAAGGCAAATAGAGGGCACAGGTGGCGAAAGATATGGATCTTTCCAGACAAATGTTAAACATTTGGTGGAGAAAGAAACAGTCAACAGGAAAAACAGAAAACAAACAGAGAACTGGTAAATCCAGTAACATCACGCCCCGAATTAAAAATCTCATTCGAAGATTGTCAAAAGCTGATCCGAGAAGGACTGCTGTGAACATAAACAGCGTCAATACCACAATATCAATGTATCCAATAGTAGCGTAAAATCGGTCCCCAGACAGTCCAATTTGCAAGGACGATGCCCCAGCAAAAGGCCGTCCGTATCACCGAAGAATAGGAAGGTGTTTCTTACGTTTACCCCATCGCGTTAAGACTGGTACAGTCATCAGTGGTCTCGCATGCTTTGGAATGGTGAGAGTAAATTTAATTTGTTTCCAGCCGATGGAATTCGAAATCTACAACTTCCGGTACCAAGTACCCCAATGTAAAGCATGGTGGTCGCCACGTGATGGTGTGGAGATAGTTCTCCCGTTCAGATGTCGGTCCGTCGTTATCATTGGAAGAAGTATTTTTTGTTTGCTATTTGCTTTACGTCGCACTGACATAGATAGGTCTTCTGGCGACGATGGGATAGGAAAGCCCTAGGAATGGGAAGGAATCGGTCGTGGCCTTAATAAAGGTACAGCCCTGACATTTGCATGGTGTGAAAAGGGAATGGGAAACCATCTTCATGGATGCCTACAGTGGGGTTCGAACCCACTATATCCCGGATGCAAGCTCAGAGCTGTGCGCCGCTAACCGCACGACCAATTCGCCCGGTGGAAGGAACTAGGGGTGCCTTCAAGTACAATGACATTCTTAAAGAAAACATGTTGCCCCACACTAAAAAATAATGGGACGAAATAGGACATTTCAACAGGACAATGATCCCAAGCACACCTCTCATCACGTCAAAGACTTTCTTAAGAAGAGTAAGATTAGAATGCTTGAGTGTCCGAACCAGAGCCTACATTTAAATCTGATGAAGAATTTGTGGGAAGAGTGCACCGAAGACTCAGGCAACGGACGTTGAACACGAGGGCCGGACAGCTACAGTGTTTGAGCGAAGAATAGAAGAAAATATCCCAGAGCCGCTTGACCTCACTAGTCGAATCCATGCATTCACGCTGTGCCGCAGTCATTATGTCAAAAGGCTATGCAACCCGGTACTAATGAGCTCTAAACCATTTAGAAAGATAAATTTTATATTTTTTGTTGTCAAATACGCTATTTGTCAAAATACTTTTTATCTAGCTTTCTATAATAAATACACCGTAATGTCTGAAGTATATTCTGTTTTGTTTTTACTAGAGCATGAAATGCTGTTAATTTAGTTCAGTAACAAATGCAACGACTTTCATCGAATGAAGTTCAATAATTTATATGTTGTCTCATCACAGTACGTTTGTCAAAATACTTATTGCCTCTACTGTATGTGGATTGATGTATTCACCATTGCGTACTTCTGTGATGGTTCGAAGTGTGATGTATTGTGTATAAACGAAGAGGAGTGTATTTGAAAACAAAAATACCCAGTCCCCGAGTCAGCGGAATTCACCAGGCGTGGTTAAAACTTCAGACGCCCGAAAATCGAACCCGGAACCTTGTGAACCGAAGGCCTCAACGCTCTCCATTCAAATAGGAAGCCGGACAAATAAATACAATAAAATAAATAATAAAATAGCGCGTATATAGTATTTATCGCGAATGATAAAATCCGCGCACTGTAGTGATGAATTAAGCCCTATTATATTTAAAATAAGGAATTATCCTGGCATATATCTGGAATGACTAAGAAAAAGCCTCGGGAAATTACACTTAGATTATTACTATATTATTATTATTATTATTATTATTATTATTATTATTATTATATAATTTCCTGCATGATCTTACGTATACCGAATTTACTATAAAATGACCTATGACCTTTCCAAAAGGTTATGAAACCGTGTCGTAATGATATAAGAGCCCAGAATTTCTATTAGAGTTTGCCTCCAGTGATTTGAGCGCTGTCAAGTCATCTCGACTCTTAATGAAAACAGTTGCATTTGACATGCTGTAACTGTGAAACTTAACATTTGTCCTTCATTTTTTTTTGGTTCCTAAATATATCTCGACATTGTGTTATCTCTGCCGTCACTTCGCAGGAGCGAGCTTTTGTTAGGACCACGCCCGCAAGATAAAAAGCGAGTGAAACTTTATCTCCATTTATTGATGAAGTTATATCACGAGCTGGATGTCGTGGGTTGGCTGCGTTGTTGAACCTGTTTTGTACCTTCATCGCCCACACATTGCCAATATTCATTCATGCTGATGGAGACAACAAAATACTCTTAACCTCGGAAGAAATACCTCGGGGAAATACAGAATAGTATCTTGCCTCACGATTGTGGAAATCAAATGTGTGCGCTCTTTTTTATACCAGTGATAGGTTTTTGGTATTGATTCACAGTTTTGGCTTCGTTATCGTTTCTATTATTGATTATTCACCAGTTCAGTCGTTATATTTCGTATTCAGCCGAACTGAGTGGCTCAGACGGTTGAGGCGCTGGCCTTCCGACCCCAACTTGGCAGGTTCGATTCTGGCTCAGTACGGTGGTATTTGAAGGTACTCAAATATGTCGGCCTCGTGTCGGTAGATTTACTGGTACGCAAAAGATCTCTGGAGGGACTAAATTCAGGCACCTCGCTGTCTCCGAAAACCGTAAAAGTTAGTTAGTGGGACGTAAATCAGTTATTATTATTATTATTATTATTATTATTACTAGCAAATGTACCCGTGCTTCGCTACGGTATTCTACATTGTATACGGATATCGACGTAAATACTGTGCGTGCAGCAAATGAGATTGCATGTCTCTTAGCCTTATCCGAGAAATAGCATGGGGAGGTCCACATACGTTGTTTCCAATGTAAAGTGAGGGTTGCGGAGTTGTGATGATAACGCCAGGCTCACTTGCCTACTGCCATTCACAATCGAGTTGGCAAGTTTACATTATAATTGCAGGCCCCAATGCCTACTGCGCGGTCACAATCGATTTGGGGAGTTTTAGTTACAATGGCAGACCCATTTCCTACTTTCAGACAGGTTACAGTTGAGGAGTTTTTATTATAATACCAGGCAACTTCCCTACCACCAGTCAAATTTGAGTTGTGCAGTTATGATTATAATGACAGTCCCTTTTTACTGCAGCTAGCCAGCTTACTGCCAGTCACACAGAATTAGTGAATTTCCATGAAAATAGCAGGCCACTATGCCTAATGCTAGTCAAATTTTAGATTGGAACATTTGTTTATAATGGCGGGCACCCTGGCCTAGAGCCAAACACAATAGAGTAGGGGACTTTCGAACAAAACTGCATGATCCCTTGCCTTCTGCAAGACAAATCGAAAAGTGAATTATTCATTAAAATCGTAGGCCCTCCTTACTAATGCCAGTTACATAGGAGTTGGAGAAGGACCCCATTCCTACTGCCAGCAGTCAAAGTCGGTGTAGGGAGTACTGATTACAATAGCAGACACATCCTTTCTCGATCGCTACAAATCGACATCAATGAATATATATATACAGATGGACATACGAAAGTATATGAATGTTTGCAATATTGCAGACCTTCATTTACAGATTAACTGCTGCTAAACGGTACGTCATATCGACAAAGGATTGTACCGTAAGGCGCAGTATTTAGCGATCTAAATGGCTGGTCCTATGATATTTTCTCGCATCTAATCTATTCATGGGTCAGATTGAATCAAACACGTTGAATAGGTTGAAATTTGTGTAAGAATATCTTACATTGCATTACTTTTCGGATAATTATGTGACATAGCATTTGGCTCACATATGGGTACTGGGTGGGCCAATGTTCGTGTAGAGTTTGATCATACTATCTTTCCTGTAAGTGATTGAAATGATGCACATGAGAAGAAAAGGTTTAGAAATTAATTTCCATTAAGGCAGGTAGATTTCCATAAAGTTTGGTTGTGTGTATTTTGAGGGAGTGCAAAATCACGGTTTGGGTTTCGTATAAACCCCCAATTAGTTCAGGGATTTAGAAACAATATTTGCCCTAAAACCTCCCAAAAGGACCGGTGGATTCTAAATATGAAGTTTGGTGGAAATATATCCAGTAGTTTTCAAGTTAGAGAAAGACAAACAGACCAACAAACAAACAAACAAAGAAACAAACAAACTAACTAACTAACAGACACCAAGGAAACCTACCCTTGGACAGATGGATGCTATATATAAAATTTGGTTCAAATATCTTGTTAGTTTTCAAGTTGTAAGAAGTACGCTTTACACGCACCCGCTCTTGCGTTAAGTCCGCTGGGATTTGTACCGAAAAACGGTCCGTTAATGATATCTCCCTTACTAAATCCTGTTATCGAAATGATGCACATGAGAAAAAAAGGTTTAGAAATTCATTTTCATTAAGGCAGGTTGATTTCCATTAAGTTCGGTTGTGTATACATTGAGGGAGTGCAAAATCACGGTTTCGGTTTCGTAAAAATCCCCACTCAGTTCAGGGATTTAGAAACGATATTTGCGCTAAAACCTACCCAAGGAGAGGTGGATTCTAAATATGAAGTTTGGTGGAAATATATATTTAGTAGTTTTCAAGTTATAGAAGGACAGACAAACAGACAAACAAACAGACAAACGGACAAACAGACAATCAGACACCAAAGCTAAAAATGATGCAGATGGTCATTATTACACCTGAAACGGTTAACTGTACGGAAATTTCGCCAAAATAATCAATGTACAGACACACGGTCGTTACGATTTTATTTTTTGCGCTAAAACCTACCCAAGGACAGGTGGATTCTAAATATGAAGTTTGGTGGAAATATATCCAGTAGTTTTCAAGTTATAGAAGGACAGACAAACAGACAAACAAACAGACAAACGGACACCAAAGCTAAAAATGATGCAGATGGTCATAATTACACCTGAAACGGATAACTCTACGGAAATTTCGCCAAATTAATCAATGTACAGACACACGGTCGTTACGATTTTATTTATATAGGTGACGGATAAGCATGAGCACGTTGAAAAGTGCAGACTTCCACTTCGAGATTCATATCTCCTAAACGGCTTATGATATTAAGAAACGGTTTGCGCCATCGGACGCCCCATTTATCGCTCTACATGTTTGTTTCTAACCCATTTCCTCGTATCTCCCATATTAAGGGGGTAAATTGAGATCAAATTTTGAATAGGGTGAAATTTGGGTGCATTTTTAACATTTTACATTACTTTTCCCCTACTAATGTATAAGCTAGAATCATGAAATTTGGTACACATATGTCCCTTAATCGTGCCAATGTGCGCACACAACGTGATGATCCTATCATTCTTATAAGTGTGTCCAGCAATGAAATATACTTGTAAAAATCACCAAATTTACGAACAATCCAGAAATACGGCCAAATTTAACGTATAAGGGACAGAGATACGACAAAATGTCACAGGACCAAAGTTGTAGATCACTCTGAATTGAAGCGACGTTGTGCCATCCGTCTTGTGATACGACTTACCGTTTAGCCAAAAAATAGCTCAAAAGGAATGTCTGCACAGTCATTAAAATTGCCTCCATATTTCGATATCTTTGGGGGGTAAAAAGTGAAAAATTTGAACATCTTTGAATTTTCCCGTCGGTTAGGGACCAAAAGCTATAATTTCACCAAATTTCAATTGTCTACCTCGTCTGGCAGGTTGTGCCGCCATTTTGATTTGGGGGGATAGGGGATAAAAATGAGGAAATTCCCGAAAATTTTTAAGCCCACGAAACCTATAGGTTATCGTTTTGGATATACTATACGACTGTGTTCTTATGCTGAGCCCAAAATTTGAGCCCCCCCAGCGTGCCCCCTTCAGGGAATTTTGAGAATTTCCGATTTTTCTAGGGATCCTGGGGTCATCAGTTTCCTCCGTACCAAGTTTCAAATTTCTGAGATTTCTGGAAGTGCCTCATTAATTCACGTCTTTTTTCATTTTTAAATATTTATATATACATCGCTCCAGCCCGACTTGCTTTTATATATAGAGATGACGGATAAGCATGAGCACGTTGAAAAGTGCACACTTCCACTTCGAGATTCATATCTCCTAAACGGTTTACGATATTAAGAAACGGTTTGCGCCATCAGACGCCCCATTTATCGCTCTACATGTTTGTTTCTAAACGATTTCCTCGTATCTCCCATATTAAGGGGGTAAATTGAGATCAAATTTTGAATAGGGTGAAATTTGGGTGCATTTTTAACATTTTACATTACTTTTTGCCTACTTATGTATAAGCTAGAATCATGAAATTTGGTACACATATGTCCCTTAATCGTGCCAATGTGCGCACACAACGTGATGATCCTATCATTCTTATAAGTGTGTCAAACAATGAAATATACTTGTAAAAATCACCAAATTTACGAACACACCAGAAATACGGCCAAATTTAACGTATAAGGGAGAGAGATACGACAAAATGTCACAGGACCAAAGTTGTAGATCACTCTGAATTGAAGCGACATTGTGCCGTCCGTTTTGTGATACGACTTACCGTTTAGCCAAAAAATAGCTCAAAAGGAATGTCTGCACAGTCATTAAAATTGCCTCCATATTTCGATATCTTTGGGGGGTAAAAAGTGAAAAATTTGAACATCTTGGAATTTTCCCGTCGGTTAGGGACCAAAAGCTATAATTTCACCAAATTTCAATTGTCTACCTCGTCTGGCAGGTTGTGCCGCCATTTTGATTTGGGGGGATAGGGGATAAAAATGAGGAAATTCCCGAAAATTGTTAAGCCCACGAAACCTATAGGTTATCGTTTTGGATATACTATACGACTGTGTTCTTATGCTGAGCCCAAAATTTGAGCCACCCCAGCGTGCCCCCTTCAGGGAATTTTGAGAATTTCCGATTTTTCTAGGGATCCTGGGGTCATCAGTTTCCTCCGTACCAAGTTTCAAATTTCTGAGATTTCTGGAAGTGCCTCGTTAATTCACGTCTTTTTTCATTTTTAAATATTTATATATACATCGCTCCAGCCCGACTTGCTTTTATATATATAGATGACGGATAAGCATGAGCACGTTGAAAAGTGCAGACTTCCACTTCGAGATTCATATCTCCTAAACGGTTTACGATATTAGAAACGGTTTGCGCCATCAGACGCCCCATTTATCGCTCTACATGTTTGTTTCTAAACCATTTCCTCGTATCTCCCATATTAAGGGGGTAAATTGAGATCAAATTTTGAATAGGGTGAAATTTGGGTGCATTTTTAACATTTTACATTACTTTTTGCCTACTTATGTATAAGCTAGAATCATGAAATTTGGTACACATATGTCCCTTAATCGTGCCAATGTGCGCACACAACGTGATGATCCTATCATTCTTATAAGTGTGTCCAACAATGAAATATACTTGTAAAAATCACCAAATTTACGAACAATCCAGAAATACGGCCAAATTTAACGTATAAGGGACAGAGATACGACAAAATGTCACAGGACCAAAGTTGTAGATCACTCTGAATTGAAGCGACATTGTGCCATCCGTTTTGTGATACGACTTACCGTTTGGCCAAAAAATAGCTCAAAAGGAATGTCTGCACAGTCATTAAAATTGCCTCCATATTTCGATATCTTTGGGGGGTAAAAAGTGAAAAATTTGAACATCTTGGAATTTTCCCGTCGGTTAGGGACCAAAAGCTATAATTTCACCAAATTTCAATTGTCTACCTCGTCTGGCAGGTTGTGCCGCCATTTTGATTTGGGGGGATAGGGGATAAAAATGAGGAAATTCCCGAAAATTGTTAAGCCCACGAAACCTATAGGTTATCGTTTTGGATATACTATACGACTGTGTTCTTATGCTGAGCCCAAAATTTGAGCCCCCCCAGCGTGCCCCCTTCAGGGAATTTTGAGAATTTCCGATTTTTCTAGGGATCCTGGGGTCATCAGTTTCCTCCGTACCAAGTTTCAAATTTCTGAGATTTCTGGAAGTGCCTCATTAATTCACGTCTTTTTTCATTTTTAAATATTTATATATACATCGCTCCAGCCCGACTTGCTTTTATATATATAGATAGATGACGGATAAGCATGAGCACGTTGAAAAGTGCAGACTTCCACTTCGAGATTCATATCTCCTAAACGGTTTACGATATTAAGAAACGGTTTGCGCCATCAGACGCCCCATTTATCGCTCTACATGTTTGTTTCTAAACGATTTCCTCGTATCTCCCATATTAAGGGGGTAAATTGAGATCAAATTTTGAATAGGGTGAAATTTGGGTGCATTTTTAACATTTTACATTACTTTTTGGCTACTTATGTATAAGCTAGAATCATGAAATTTGGTACACATATGTCCCTTAATCGTGCCAATGTGCGCACACAACGTGATGATCCTATCATTCTTATAAGTGTGTCAAACAATGAAATATACTTGTAAAAATCACCAAATTTACGAACAATCCAGAAATACGGCCAAATTTAACGTATAAGGGAGAGAGATACGACAAAATGTCACAGGACCAAAGTTGTAGATCACTCTGAACTGAAGCGACATTGTGCCGTCCGTTTTGTGATACGACTTACCGTTTAGCCGAAAAATAGCTCAAAAGGAATGTCTGCACAGTCATTAAAATTGCCTCCATATTTCGATATCTTTGGGGGGTAAAAAGTGAAAAATTTGAACATCTTGGAATTTTCCCGTCGGTTAGGGACCAAAAGCTATAATTTCACCAAATTTCAATTGTCTACCTCGTCTGGCAGGTTGTGCCGCCATTTTGATTTGGGGGGATAGGGGATAAAAATGAGGAAATTCCCGAAAATTGTTAAGCCCACGAAACCTATAGGTTATCGTTTTGGATATACTATACGACTGTGTTCTTATGCTGAGCCCAAAATTTGAGCCCCCCCAGCGTGCCCCCTTCAGGTAATTTTGAGAATTTCCGATTTTTCTAGGGATCCTGGGGTCATCAGTTTCCTCCGTACCAAGTTTCAAATTTCTGAGATTTCTGGAAGTGCCTCATTAATTCACGTCTTTTTTCATTTTTAAATATTTATATATACATCGCTCCAGCCCGACTTGCTTTTATATATATAGATAGATGACGGATAAGCATGAGCACGTTGAAAAGTGCAGACTTCCACTTCGAGATTCATATCTCCTAAACGGTTTACGATATTAAGAAACGGTTTGCGCCATCAGACGCCCCATTTATCGCTCTACATGTTTGTTTCTAAATGGTTTCCTCGTATCTCCCATATTAAGGGGGTAAATTGAGATCAAATTTTGAATAGGGTGAAATTTGGGTGCATTTTTAACATTTTACATTACTTTTTGGCTACTTATGTATAAGCTAGAATCATGAAATTTGGTACACATATGTCCCTTAATCGTGCCAATGTGCGCACACAACGTGATGATCCTATCATTCTTATAAGTGTGTCAAACAATGAAATATACTTGTAAAAATCACCAAATTTACGAACAATCCAGAAATACGGCCAAATTTAACGTATAAGGGAGAGAGATACGACAAAATGTCACAGGACCAAAGTTGTAGATCACTCTGAATTGAAGCGACATTGTGCCGTCCGTTTTGTGATACGACTTACCGTTTAGCCGAAAAATAGCTCAAAAGGAATGTCTGCACAGTCATTAAAATTGCCTCCATATTTCGATATCTTTGGGGGGTAAAAAGTGAAAAATTTGAACATCTTGGAATTTTCCCGTCGGTTAGGGACCAAAAGCTATAATTTCACCAAATTTCAATTGTCTACCTCGTCTGGCAGGTTGTGCCGCCATTTTGATTTGGGGGGATAGGGGATAAAAATGAGGAAATTCCCGAAAATTGTTAAGCTCACGAAACCTATAGGTTATCGTTTTGGATATATTATACGACTGTGTTCTTATGCTGAGCCCAAAATTTGAGCCCCCCCAGCGTGCCCCCTTCAGGGAATTTTGAGAATTTCCGATTTTTCTAGGGATCCTGGGGTCATCAGTTTCCTCCGTACCAAGTTTCAAATTTCTGAGATTTCTGGAAGTGCCTCATTAATTCACGTCTTTTTTCATTTTTAAATATTTATATATACATCGCTCCAGCCCGACTTGCTTTTATATATAGAGATGACGGATAAGCATGAGCACGTTGAAAAGTGCAGACTTCCACTTCGAGATTCATATCTCCTAAACGGTTTACGATATTAAGAAACGGTTTGCGCCATCAGACGCCCCATTTATCGCTCTACATGTGTGTTTCTAAACCATTTCCTCGTATCTCCCATATTAAGGGGGTAAATTGAGATCAAATTTTGAATAGGGTGAAATTTGGGTGCATTTTTAACATTTTACATTACTTTTTGCCTACTTATGTATAAGCTAGAATCATGAAATTTGGTACACATATGTCCCTTAATCGTGCCAATGTGCGCACACAACGTGATGATCCTATCATTCTTATAAGTGTGTCAAACAATGAAATATACTTGTAAAAATCACCAAATTTACGAACAATCCAGAAATACGGCTAAATTAAACGTATAAGGGAGAGAGATACGACAAAATGTCACAGGACCAAAGTTGTAGATCACTCTGAATTGAAGCGACATTGTGCCATCCGTTTTGTGATACGACTTACCGTTTAGCCAAAAAATAGCTCAAAAGAATGTCTGCACAGTCATTAAAATTGCCTCCATATTTCGATATCTTTGGGGGGTAAAAAGTGAAAAATTTGAACATCTTGGAATTTTCCCGTCGGTTAGGGACCAAAAGCTATAATTTCACCAAATTTCAATTGTCTACCTCGTCTGGCAGGTTGTGCCGCCATTTTGATTTGGGGGGATAGGGGATAAAAATGAGGAAATTCCAGAAAATTTTTAAGCCCACGAAACCTATAGGTTATCGTTTTGGATATACTATACGACTGTGTTCTTATGCTGAGCCCAAAATTTGAGCCACCCCAGCGTGCCCCCTTCAGGGAATTTTGAGAATTTCCGATTTTTCTAGGGATCCTGGGGTCATCAGTTTCCTCCGTACCAAGTTTCAAATTTCTGAGATTTCTGGAAGTGCCTCATTAATTCACGTCTTTTTTCATTTTTAAATATTTATATATACATCGCTCCAGCCCGACTTGCTTTTATATATATAGATGACGGATAAGCATGAGCACGTTGAAAAGTGCAGACTTCCACTTCGAGATTCATATCTCCTAAACGGTTTACGATATTAAGAAACGGTTTGCGCCATCAGACGCCCCATTTATCGCTCTACATGTTTGTTTCTAAACGATTTCCTCGTATCTCCCATATTAAGGGGGTAAATTGAGATCATATTTTGAATAGGGTGAAATTTGGGTGCATTTTTAACATTTTACATTACTTTTTGGCTACTTATGTATAAGCTAGAATCATGAAATTTGGTACACATATGTCCCTTAATCGTGCCAATGTGCGCACACAACGTGATGATCCTATCATTCTTATAAGTGTGTCAAACAATGAAATATACTTGTAAAAATCACCAAATTTACGAACAATCCAGAAATACGGCCAAATTTAACGTATAAGGGAGAGAGATACGACAAAATGTCACAGGACCAAAGTTGTAGATCACTCTGAATTGAAGCGACATTGTGCCGTCCGTTTTGTGATACGACTTACCGTTTAGCCGAAAAATAGCTCAAAAGGAATGTCTGCACAGTCATTAAAATTGCCTCCATATTTCGATATCTTTGGGGGGTAAAAAGTGAAAAATTTGAACATCTTGGAATTTTCCCGTCGGTTAGGGACCAAAAGCTATAATTTCACCAAATTTCAATTGTCTACCTCGTCTGGCAGGTTGTGCCGCCATTTTGATTTGGGGGGATAGGGGATAAAAATGAGGAAATTCCCGAAAATTGTTAAGCCCACGAAACCTATAGGTTATCGTTTTGGATATACTATACGACTGTGTTCTTATGCTGAGCCCAAAATTTGAGCCCCCCCAGCGTGCCCCCTTCAGGGAATTTTGAGAATTTCCGATTTTTCTAGGGATCCTGGGGTCATCAGTTTCCTCCGTACCAAGTTTCAAATTTCTGAGATTTCTGGAAGTGCCTCATTAATTCACGTCTTTTTTCATTTTTAAATATTTATATATACATCGCTCCAGCCCGACTTGCTTTTATATATATAGATGACGGATAAGCATGAGCACGTTGAAAAGTGCAGACTTCCACTTCGAGATTCATATCTCCTAAACGGTTTACGATATTAAGAAACGGTTTGCGCCATCAGACGCCCCATTTATCGCTCTACATGTTTGTTTCTAAACGATTTCCTCGTATCTCCCATATTAAGGGGGTAAATTGAGATCATATTTTGAATAGGGTGAAATTTGGGTGCATTTTTAACATTTTACATTACTTTTTGGCTACTTATGTATAAGCTAGAATCATGAAATTTGGTACACATATGTCCCTTAATCGTGCCAATGTGCGCACACAACGTGATGATCCTATCATTCTTATAAGTGTGTCAAACAATGAAATATTCTTGTAAAAATCACCAAATTTACGAACAATCCAGAAATACGGCCAAATTTAACGTATAAGGGAGAGAGATACGACAAAATGTCACAGGACCAAAGTTGTAGATCACTCTGAATTGAAGCGACATTGTGTCGTCCGTTTTGTGATACGACTTACCGTTTAGCCGAAAAATAGCTCAAAAGGAATGTCTGCACAGTCATTAAAATTGCCTCCATATTTCGATATCTTTGGGGGGTAAAAAGTGAAAAATTTGAACATCTTGGAATTTTCCCGTCGGTTAGGGACCAAAAGCTATAATTTCACCAAATTTCAATTGTCTACCTCGTCTGGCAGGTTGTGCCGCCATTTTGATTTGGGGGGATAGGGGATAAAAATGAGGAAATTCCCGAAAATTGTTAAGCCCACGAAACCTATAGGTTATCGTTTTGGATATACTATACGACTGTGTTCTTATGCTGAGCCCAAAATTTGAGCCCCCCCAGCGTGCCCCCTTCAGGGAATTTTGAGAATTTCCGATTTTTCTAGGGATCCTGGGGTCATCAGTTTCCTCCGTACCAAGTTTCAAATTTCTGAGATTTCTGGAAGTGCCTCATTAATTCACGTCTTTTTTCATTTTTAAATATTTATATATACATCGCTCCAGCCCGACTTGCTTTTATATATATAGATGACGGATAAGCATGAGCACGTTGAAAAGTGCAGACTTCCACTTCGAGATTCATATCTCCTAAACGGTTTACGATATTAAGAAACGGTTTGCGCCATCAGACGCCCCATTTATCGCTCTACATGTTTGTTTCTAAACCATTTCCTCGTATCTCACATATTAAGGGGGTAAATAGAGATCACATTTTGAATAGGGTGAAATTTGGGTGCATTTTTAACATTTTACATTACTTTTTGCCTACTTATGTATAAGCTAGAATCATGAAATTTGGTACACATATGTCCCTTAATCGTGCCAATGTGCGCACACAACGTGATGATCCTATCATTCTTATAAGTGTGTCAAACAATGAAATATACTTGTAAAAATCACCAAATTTACGAACAATCCAGAAATACGGCTAACACAAACGTATAAGGGAGAGAGATACGACAAAATGTCACAGGACCAAAGTTGTAGATCACTCTGAATTGAAGCGACATTGTGCCATCCGTTTTGTGATACGACTTACCGTTTAGCCAAAAAATAGCTCAAAAGGAATGTCTGCACAGTCATTAAAATTGCCTCCATATTTCGATATCTTTGGGGGGTAAAAAGTGAAAAATTTGAACATCTTGGAATTTTCCCGTCGGTTAGGGACCAAAAGCTATAATTTCACCAAATTTCAATTGTCTACCTCGTCTGGCAGGTTGTGCCGCCATTTTGATTTGGGGGGATAGGGGATAAAAATGAGGAAATTCCCGAAAATTGTTAAGCCCACGAAACCTATAGGTTATCGTTTTGGATATACTATACGACTGTGTTCTTATGCTGAGCCCAAAATTTGAGCCCCCCCAGCGTGCCCCCTTCAGGGAATTTTGAGAATTTCCGATTTTTCTAGGGATCCTGGGGTCATCAGTTTCCTCCGTACCAAGTTTCAAATTTCTGAGATTTCTGGAAGTGCCTCATTAATTCACGTCTTTTTTCATTTTTAAATATTTATATATACATCGCTCCAGCCCGACTTGCTTTTATATATATAGATAGATGACGGATAAGCATGAGCACGTTGAAAAGTGCAGACTTCCACTTCGAGATTCATATCTCCTAAACGGTTTACGATATTAAGAAACGGTTTGCGCCATCAGACGCCCCATTTATCGCTCTACATGTTTGTTTCTAAACGATTTCCTCGTATCTCCCATATTAAGGGGGTAAATTGAGATCAAATTTTGAATAGGGTGAAATTTGGGTGCATTTTTAACATTTTACATTACTTTTTGGCTACTTATGTATAAGCTAGAATCATGAAATTTGGTACACATATGTCCCTTAATCGTGCCAATGTGCGCACACAACGTGATGATCCTATCATTCTTATAAGTGTGTCAAACAATGAAATATACTTGTAAAAATCACCAAATTTACGAACAATCCAGAAATACGGCCAAATTTAACGTATAAGGGAGAGAGATACGACAAAATGTCACAGGACCAAAGTTGTAGATCACTCTGAACTGAAGCGACATTGTGCCGTCCGTTTTGTGATACGACTTACCGTTTAGCCGAAAAATAGCTCAAAAGGAATGTCTGCACAGTCATTAAAATTGCCTCCATATTTCGATATCTTTGGGGGGTAAAAAGTGAAAAATTTGAACATCTTGGAATTTTCCCGTCGGTTAGGGACCAAAAGCTATAATTTCACCAAATTTCAATTGTCTACCTCGTCTGGCAGGTTGTGCCGCCATTTTGATTTGGGGGGATAGGGGATAAAAATGAGGAAATTCCCGAAAATTGTTAAGCCCACGAAACCTATAGGTTATCGTTTTGGATATACTATACGACTGTGTTCTTATGCTGAGCCCAAAATTTGAGCCCCCCCAGCGTGCCCCCTTCAGGGAATTTTGAGAATTTCCGATTTTTCTAGGGATCCTGGGGTCATCAGTTTCCTCCGTACCAAGTTTCAAATTTCTGAGATTTCTGGAAGTGCCTCATTAATTCACGTCTTTTTTCATTTTTAAATATTTATATATACATCGCTCCAGCCCGACTTGCTTTTATATATAGAGATGACGGATAAGCATGAGCACGTTGAAAAGTGCAGACTTCCACTTCGAGATTCATATCTCCTAAACGGTTTACGATATTAAGAAACGGTTTGCGCCATCAGACGCCCCATTTATCGCTCTACATGTTTGTTTCTAAATGGTTTCCTCGTATCTCCCATATTAAGGGGGTAAATTGAGATCAAATTTTGAATAGGGTGAAATTTGGGTGCATTTTTAACATTTTACATTACTTTTTGGCTACTTATGTATAAGCTAGAATCATGAAATTTGGTACACATATGTCCCTTAATCGTGCCAATGTGCGCACACAACGTGATGATCCTATCATTCTTATAAGTGTGTCAAACAATGAAATATACTTGTAAAAATCACCAAATTTACGAACAATCCAGAAATACGGCCAAATTTAACGTATAAGGGAGAGAGATACGACAAAATGTCACAGGACCAAAGTTGTAGATCACTCTGAATTGAAGCGACATTGTGCCGTCCGTTTTGTGATACGACTTACCGTTTAGCCGAAAAATAGCTCAAAAGGAATGTCTGCACAGTCATTAAAATTGCCTCCATATTTCGATATCTTTGGGGGGTAAAAAGTGAAAAATTTGAACATCTTGGAATTTTCCCGTCGGTTAGGGACCAAAAGCTATAATTTCACCAAATTTCAATTGTCTACCTCGTCTGGCAGGTTGTGCCGCCATTTTGATTTGGGGGGATAGGGGATAAAAATGAGGAAATTCCCGAAAATTGTTAAGCCCACGAAACCTATAGGTTATCGTTTTGGATATACTATACGACTGTGTTCTTATGCTGAGCCCAAAATTTGAGCCCCCCCAGCGTGCCCCCTTCAGGGAATTTTGAGAATTTCCGATTTTTCTAGGGATCCTGGGGTCATCAGTTTCCTCCGTACCAAGTTTCAAATTTCTGAGATTTCTGGAAGTGCCTCATTAATTCACGTCTTTTTTCATTTTTAAATATTTATATATACATCGCTCCAGCCCGACTTGCTTTTATATATAGAGATGACGGATAAGCATGAGCACGTTGAAAAGTGCAGACTTCCACTTCGAGATTCATATCTCCTAAACGGTTTACGATATTAAGAAACGGTTTGCGCCATCAGACGCCCCATTTATCGCTCTACATGTGTGTTTCTAAACCATTTCCTCGTATCTCCCATATTAAGGGGGTAAATTGAGATCAAATTTTGAATAGGGTGAAATTTGGGTGCATTTTTAACATTTTACATTACTTTTTGCCTACTTATGTATAAGCTAGAATCATGAAATTTGGTACACATATGTCCCTTAATCGTGCCAATGTGCGCACACAACGTGATGATCCTATCATTCTTATAAGTGTGTCAAACAATGAAATATACTTGTAAAAATCACCAAATTTACGAACAATCCAGAAATACGGCTAAATTAAACGTATAAGGGAGAGAGATACGACAAAATGTCACAGGACCAAAGTTGTAGATCACTCTGAATTGAAGCGACATTGTGCCATCCGTTTTGTGATACGACTTACCGTTTAGCCAAAAAATAGCTCAAAAGAATGTCTGCACAGTCATTAAAATTGCCTCCATATTTCGATATCTTTGGGGGGTAAAAAGTGAAAAATTTGAACATCTTGGAATTTTCCCGTCGGTTAGGGACCAAAAGCTATAATTTCACCAAATTTCAATTGTCTACCTCGTCTGGCAGGTTGTGCCGCCATTTTGATTTGGGGGGATAGGGGATAAAAATGAGGAAATTCCAGAAAATTTTTAAGCCCACGAAACCTATAGGTTATCGTTTTGGATATACTATACGACTGTGTTCTTATGCTGAGCCCAAAATTTGAGCCACCCCAGCGTGCCCCCTTCAGGGAATTTTGAGAATTTCCGATTTTTCTAGGGATCCTGGGGTCATCAGTTTCCTCCGTACCAAGTTTCAAATTTCTGAGATTTCTGGAAGTGCCTCATTAATTCACGTCTTTTTTCATTTTTAAATATTTATATATACATCGCTCCAGCCCGACTTGCTTTTATATATATAGATAGATGACGGATAAGCATGAGCACGTTGAAAAGTGCAGACTTCCACTTCGAGATTCATATCTCCTAAACGGTTTACGATATTAAGAAACGGTTTGCGCCATCAGACGCCCCATTTATCGCTCTACATGTTTGTTTCTAAACGATTTCCTCGTATCTCCCATATTAAGGGGGTAAATTGAGATCATATTTTGAATAGGGTGAAATTTGGGTGCATTTTTAACATTTTACATTACTTTTTGGCTACTTATGTATAAGCTAGAATCATGAAATTTGGTACACATATGTCCCTTAATCGTGCCAATGTGCGCACACAACGTGATGATCCTATCATTCTTATAAGTGTGTCAAACAATGAAATATACTTGTAAAAATCACCAAATTTACGAACAATCCAGAAATACGGCCAAATTTAACGTATAAGGGAGAGAGATACGACAAAATGTCACAGGACCAAAGTTGTAGATCACTCTGAATTGAAGCGACATTGTGCCGTCCGTTTTGTGATACGACTTACCGTTTAGCCGAAAAATAGCTCAAAAGGAATGTCTGCACAGTCATTAAAATTGCCTCCATATTTCGATATCTTTGGGGGGTAAAAAGTGAAAAATTTGAACATCTTGGAATTTTCCCGTCGGTTAGGGACCAAAAGCTATAATTTCACCAAATTTCAATTGTCTACCTCGTCTGGCAGGTTGTGCCGCCATTTTGATTTGGGGGGATAGGGGATAAAAATGAGGAAATTCCCGAAAATTGTTAAGCCCACGAAACCTATAGGTTATCGTTTTGGATATACTATACGACTGTGTTCTTATGCTGAGCCCAAAATTTGAGCCCCCCAGCGTGCCCCCTTCAGGGAATTTTGAGAATTTCCGATTTTTCTAGGGATCCTGGGGTCATCAGTTTCCTCCGTACCAAGTTTCAAATTTCTGAGATTTCTGGAAGTGCCTCATTAATTCACGTCTTTTTTCATTTTTAAATATTTATATATACATCGCTCCAGCCCGACTTGCTTTTATATATATAGATGACGGATAAGCATGAGCACGTTGAAAAGTGCAGACTTCCACTTCGAGATTCATATCTCCTAAACGGTTTACGATATTAAGAAACGGTTTGCGCCATCAGACGCCCCATTTATCGCTCTACATGTTTGTTTCTAAACGATTTCCTCGTATCTCCCATATTAAGGGGGTAAATTGAGATCATATTTTGAATAGGGTGAAATTTGGGTGCATTTTTAACATTTTACATTACTTTTTGGCTACCTATGTATAAGCTAGAATCATGAAATTTGGTACACATATGTCCCTTAATCGTGCCAATGTGCGCACACAACGTGATGATCCTATCATTCTTATAAGTGTGTCAAACAATGAAATATACTTGTAAAAATCACCAAATTTACGAACAATCCAGAAATACGGCCAAATTTAACGTATAAGGGAGAGAGATACGACAAAATGTCACAGGACCAAAGTTGTAGATCACTCTGAATTGAAGCGACATTGTGCCGTCCGTTTTGTGATACGACTTACCGTTTAGCCGAAAAATAGCTCAAAAGGAATGTCTGCACAGTCATTAAAATTGCCTCCATATTTCGATATCTTTGGGGGGTAAAAAGTGAAAAATTTGAACATCTTGGAATTTTCCCGTCGGTTAGGGACCAAAAGCTATAATTTCACCAAATTTCAATTGTCTACCTCGTCTGGCAGGTTGTGCCGCCATTTTGATTTGGGGGGATAGGGGATAAAAATGAGGAAATTCCCGAAAATTGTTAAGCCCACGAAACCTATAGGTTATCGTTTTGGATATACTATACGACTGTGTTCTTATGCTGAGCCCAAAATTTGAGCCCCCCCAGCGTGCCCCCTTCAGGGAATTTTGAGAATTTCCGATTTTTCTAGGGATCCTGGGGTCATCAGTTTCCTCCGTACCAAGTTTCAAATTTCTGAGATTTCTGGAAGTGCCTCATTAATTCACGTCTTTTTTCATTTTTAAATATTTATATATACATCGCTCCAGCCCGACTTGCTTTTATATATATAGATGACGGATAAGCAGGAGCACGTTGAAAAGTGCAGACTTCCACTTCGAGATTCATATCTCCTAAACGGTTTACGATATTAAGAAACGGTTTGCGCCATCAGACGCCCCATTTATCGCTCTACATGTTTGTTTCTAAACCATTTCCTCGTATCTCACATATTAAGGGGGTAAATAGAGATCAAATTTTGAATAGGGTGAAATTTGGGTGCATTTTTAACATTTTACATTACTTTTTGCCTACTTATGTATAAGCTAGAATCATGAAATTTGGTACACATATGTCCCTTAATCGTGCCAATGTGCGCACACAACGTGATGATCCTATCATTCTTATAAGTGTGTCAAACAATGAAATATACTTGTAAAAATCACCAAATTTACGAACAATCCAGAAATACGGCTAACACAAACGTATAAGGGAGAGAGATACGACAAAATGTCACAGGACCAAAGTTGTAGATCACTCTGAATTGAAGCGACATTGTGCCATCCGTTTTGTGATACGACTTACCGTTTAGCCAAAAAATAGCTCAAAAGGAATGTCTGCACAGTCATTAAAATTGCCTCCATATTTCGATATCTTTGGGGGGTAAAAAGTGAAAAATTTGAACATCTTGGAATTTTCCCGTCGGTTAGGGACCAAAAGCTATAATTTCACCAAATTTCAATTGTCTACCTCGTCTGGCAGGTTGTGCCGCCATTTTGATTTGGGGGGATAGGGGATAAAAATGAGGAAATTCCAGAAAATTTTTAAGCCCACGAAACCTATAGGTTATCGTTTTGGATATACTATACGACTGTGTTCTTATGCTGAGCCCAAAATTTGAGCCACCCCAGCGTGCCCCCTTCAGGGAATTTTGAGAATTTCCGATTTTTCTAGGGATCCTGGGGTCATCAGTTTCCTCCGTACCAAGTTTCAAATTTCTGAGATTTCTGGAAGTGCCTCATTAATTCACGTCTTTTTTCATTTTTAAATATTTATATATACATCGCTCCAGCCCGACTTGCTTTTATATATATAGATGACGGATAAGCATGAGCACGTTGAAAAGTGCAGACTTCCACTTCGAGATTCATATCTCCTAAACGGTTTACGATATTAAGAAACGGTTTGCGCCATCAGACGCCCCATTTATCGCTCTACATGTTTGTTTCTAAACGATTTCCTCGTATCTCCCATATTAAGGGGGTAAATTGAGATCATATTTTGAATAGGGTGAAATTTGGGTGCATTTTTAACATTTTACATTACTTTTTGGCTACTTATGTATAAGCTAGAATCATGAAATTTGGTACACATATGTCCCTTAATCGTGCCAATGTGCGCACACAACGTGATGATCCTATCATTCTTATAAGTGTGTCAAACAATGAAATATACTTGTAAAAATCACCAAATTTACGAACAATCCAGAAATACGGCCAAATTTAACGTATAAGGGAGAGAGATACGACAAAATGTCACAGGACCAAAGTTGTAGATCACTCTGAATTGAAGCGACATTGTGCCGTCCGTTTTGTGATACGACTTACCGTTTAGCCGAAAAATAGCTCAAAAGGAATGTCTGCACAGTCATTAAAATTGCCTCCATATTTCGATATCTTTGGGGGGTAAAAAGTGAAAAATTTGAACATCTTGGAATTTTCCCGTCGGTTAGGGACCAAAAGCTATAATTTCACCAAATTTCAATTGTCTACCTCGTCTGGCAGGTTGTGCCGCCATTTTGATTTGGGGGGATAGGGGATAAAAATGAGGAAATTCCCGAAAATTGTTAAGCCCACGAAACCTATAGGTTATCGTTTTGGATATACTATACGACTGTGTTCTTATGCTGAGCCCAAAATTTGAGCCCCCCCAGCGTGCCCCCTTCAGGGAATTTTGAGAATTTCCGATTTTTCTAGGGATCCTGGGGTCATCAGTTTCCTCCGTACCAAGTTTCAAATTTCTGAGATTTCTGGAAGTGCCTCATTAATTCACGTCTTTTTTCATTTTTAAATATTTATATATACATCGCTCCAGCCCGACTTGCTTTTATATATATAGATGACGGATAAGCATGAGCACGTTGAAAAGTGCAGACTTCCACTTCGAGATTCATATCTCCTAAACGGTTTACGATATTAAGAAACGGTTTGCGCCATCAGACGCCCCATTTATCGCTCTACATGTTTGTTTCTAAACGATTTCCTCGTATCTCCCATATTAAGGGGGTAAATTGAGATCATATTTTGAATAGGGTGAAATTTGGGTGCATTTTTAACATTTTACATTACTTTTTGGCTACTTATGTATAAGCTAGAATCATGAAATTTGGTACACATATGTCCCTTAATCGTGCCAATGTGCGCACACAACGTGATGATCCTATCATTCTTATAAGTGTGTCAAACAATGAAATATACTTGTAAAAATCACCAAATTTACGAACAATCCAGAAATACGGCCAAATTTAACGTATAAGGGAGAGAGATACGACAAAATGTCACAGGACCAAAGTTGTAGATCACTCTGAATTGAAGCGACATTGTGCCGTCCGTTTTGTGATACGACTTACCGTTTAGCCGAAAAATAGCTCAAAAGGAATGTCTGCACAGTCATTAAAATTGCCTCCATATTTCGATATCTTTGGGGGGTAAAAAGTGAAAAATTTGAACATCTTGGAATTTTCCCGTCGGTTAGGGACCAAAAGCTATAATTTCACCAAATTTCAATTGTCTACCTCGTCTGGCAGGTTGTGCCGCCATTTTGATTTGGGGGGATAGGGGATAAAAATGAGGAAATTCCCGAAAATTGTTAAGCCCACGAAACCTATAGGTTATCGTTTTGGATATACTATACGACTGTGTTCTTATGCTGAGCCCAAAATTTGAGCCCCCCCAGCGTGCCCCCTTCAGGGAATTTTGAGAATTTCCGATTTTTCTAGGGATCCTGGGGTCATCAGTTTCCTCCGTACCAAGTTTCAAATTTCTGAGATTTCTGGAAGTGCCTCATTAATTCACGTCTTTTTTCATTTTTAAATATTTATATATACATCGCTCCAGCCCGACTTGCTTTTATATATATAGATGACGGATAAGCAGGAGCACGTTGAAAAGTGCAGACTTCCACTTCGAGATTCATATCTCCTAAACGGTTTACGATATTAAGAAACGGTTTGCGCCATCAGACGCCCCATTTATCGCTCTACATGTTTGTTTCTAAACCATTTCCTCGTATCTCACATATTAAGGGGGTAAATAGAGATCAAATTTTGAATAGGGTGAAATTTGGGTGCATTTTTAACATTTTACATTACTTTTTGCCTACTTATGTATAAGCTAGAATCATGAAATTTGGTACACATATGTCCCTTAATCGTGCCAATGTGCGCACACAACGTGATGATCCTATCATTCTTATAAGTGTGTCAAACAATGAAATATACTTGTAAAAATCACCAAATTTACGAACAATCCAGAAATACGGCTAACACAAACGTATAAGGGAGAGAGATACGACAAAATGTCACAGGACCAAAGTTGTAGATCACTCTGAATTGAAGCGACATTGTGCCATCCGTTTTGTGATACGACTTACCGTTTAGCCAAAAAATAGCTCAAAAGGAATGTCTGCACAGTCATTAAAATTGCCTCCATATTTCGATATCTTTGGGGGGTAAAAAGTGAAAAATTTGAACATCTTGGAATTTTCCCGTCGGTTAGGGACCAAAAGCTATAATTTCACCAAATTTCAATTGTCTACCTCGTCTGGCAGGTTGTGCCGCCATTTTGATTTGGGGGGATAGGGGATAAAAATGAGGAAATTCCAGAAAATTTTTAAGCCCACGAAACCTATAGGTTATCGTTTTGGATATACTATACGACTGTGTTCTTATGCTGAGCCCAAAATTTGAGCCACCCCAGCGTGCCCCCTTCAGGGAATTTTGAGAATTTCCGATTTTTCTAGGGATCCTGGGGTCATCAGTTTCCTCCGTACCAAGTTTCAAATTTCTGAGATTTCTGGAAGTGCCTCATTAATTCACGTCTTTTTTCATTTTTAAATATTTATATATACATCGCTCCAGCCCGACTTGCTTTTATATATATAGATGACGGATAAGCATGAGCACGTTGAAAAGTGCAGACTTCCACTTCGAGATTCATATCTCCTAAACGGTTTACGATATTAAGAAACGGTTTGCGCCATCAGACGCCCCATTTATCGCTCTACATGTTTGTTTCTAAACGATTTCCTCGTATCTCCCATATTAAGGGGGTAAATTGAGATCATATTTTGAATAGGGTGAAATTTGGGTGCATTTTTAACATTTTACATTACTTTTTGGCTACTTATGTATAAGCTAGAATCATGAAATTTGGTACACATATGTCCCTTAATCGTGCCAATGTGCGCACACAACGTGATGATCCTATCATTCTTATAAGTGTGTCAAACAATGAAATATACTTGTAAAAATCACCAAATTTACGAACAATCCAGAAATACGGCCAAATTTAACGTATAAGGGAGAGAGATACGACAAAATGTCACAGGACCAAAGTTGTAGATCACTCTGAATTGAAGCGACATTGTGCCGTCCGTTTTGTGATACGACTTACCGTTTAGCCGAAAAATAGCTCAAAAGGAATGTCTGCACAGTCATTAAAATTGCCTCCATATTTCGATATCTTTGGGGGGTAAAAAGTGAAAAATTTGAACATCTTGGAATTTTCCCGTCGGTTAGGGACCAAAAGCTATAATTTCACCAAATTTCAATTGTCTACCTCGTCTGGCAGGTTGTGCCGCCATTTTGATTTGGGGGGATAGGGGATAAAAATGAGGAAATTCCCGAAAATTGTTAAGCCCACGAAACCTATAGGTTATCGTTTTGGATATACTATACGACTGTGTTCTTATGCTGAGCCCAAAATTTGAGCCCCCCCAGCGTGCCCCCTTCAGGGAATTTTGAGAATTTCCGATTTTTCTAGGGATCCTGGGGTCATCAGTTTCCTCCGTACCAAGTTTCAAATTTCTGAGATTTCTGGAAGTGCCTCATTAATTCACGTCTTTTTTCATTTTTAAATATTTATATATACATCGCTCCAGCCCGACTTGCTTTTATATATATAGATGACGGATAAGCATGAGCACGTTGAAAAGTGCAGACTTCCACTTCGAGATTCATATCTCCTAAACGGTTTACGATATTAAGAAACGGTTTGCGCCATCAGACGCCCCATTTATCGCTCTACATGTTTGTTTCTAAACCATTTCCTCGTATCTCCCATATTAAGGGGGTAAATTGAGATCATATTTTGAATAGGGTGAAATTTGGGTGCATTTTTAACATTTTACATTACTTTTTGGCTACTTATGTATAAGCTAGAATCATGAAATTTGGTACACATATGTCCCTTAATCGTGCCAATGTGCGCACACAACGTGATGATCCTATCATTCTTATAAGTGTGTCAAACAATGAAATATACTTGTAAAAATCACCAAATTTACGAACAATCCAGAAATACGGCCAAATTTAACGTATAAGGGAGAGAGATACGACAAAATGTCACAGGACCAAAGTTGTAGATCACTCTGAATTGAAGCGACATTGTGCCGTCCGTTTTGTGATACGACTTACCGTTTAGCCGAAAAATAGCTCAAAAGGAATGTCTGCACAGTCATTAAAATTGCCTCCATATTTCGATATCTTTGGGGGGTAAAAAGTAAAAAATTTGAACATCTTGGAATTTTCCCGTCGGTTAGGGACCAAAAGCTATAATTTCACCAAATTTCAATTGTCTACCTCGTCTGGCAGGTTGTGCCGCCATTTTGATTTGGGGGGATAGGGGATAAAAATGAGGAAATTCCCGAAAATTGTTAAGCCCACGAAACCTATAGGTTATCGTTTTGGATATACTATACGACTGTGTTCTTATGCTGAGCCCAAAATTTGAGCCCCCCCAGCGTGCCCCCTTCAGGGAATTTTGAGAATTTCCGATTTTTCTAGGGATCCTGGGGTCATCAGTTTCCTCCGTACCAAGTTTCAAATTTCTGAGATTTCTGGAAGTGCCTCATTAATTCACGTCTTTTTTCATTTTTAAATATTTATATATACATCGCTCCAGCCCGACTTGCTTTTATATATATAGATGACGGATAAGCATGAGCACGTTGAAAAGTGCAGACTTCCACTTCGAGATTCATATCTCCTAAACGGTTTACGATATTAAGAAACGGTTTGCGCCATCAGACGCCCCATTTATCGCTCTACATGTTTGTTTCTAAACCATTTCCTCGTATCTCACATATTAAGGGGGTAAATAGAGATCACATTTTGAATAGGGTGAAATTTGGGTGCATTTTTAACATTTTACATTACTTTTTGCCTACTTATGTATAAGCTAGAATCATGAAATTTGGTACACATATGTCCCTTAATCGTGCCAATGTGCGCACACAACGTGATGATCCTATCATTCTTATAAGTGTGTCAAACAATGAAATATACTTGTAAAAATCACCAAATTTACGAACAATCCAGAAATACGGCTAACACAAACGTATAAGGGAGAGAGATACGACAAAATGTCACAGGACCAAAGTTGTAGATCACTCTGAATTGAAGCGACATTGTGCCATCCGTTTTGTGATACGACTTACCGTTTAGCCAAAAAATAGCTCAAAAGGAATGTCTGCACAGTCATTAAAATTGCCTCCATATTTCGATATCTTTGGGGGGTAAAAAGTGAAAAATTTGAACATCTTGGAATTTTCCCGTCGGTTAGGGACCAAAAGCTATAATTTCACCAAATTTCAATTGTCTACCTCGTCTGGCAGGTTGTGCCGCCATTTTGATTTGGGGGGATAGGGGATAAAAATGAGGAAATTCCAGAAAATTTTTAAGCCCACGAAACCTATAGGTTATCGTTTTGGATATACTATACGACTGTGTTCTTATGCTGAGCCCAAAATTTGAGCCACCCCAGCGTGCCCCCTTCAGGGAATTTTGAGAATTTCCGATTTTTCTAGGGATCCTGGGGTCATCAGTTTCCTCCGTACCAAGTTTCAAATTTCTGAGATTTCTGGAAGTGCCTCATTAATTCACGTCTTTTTTCATTTTTAAATATTTATATATACATCGCTCCAGCCCGACTTGCTTTTATATATATAGATGACGGATAAGCATGAGCACGTTGAAAAGTGCAGACTTCCACTTCGAGATTCATATCTCCTAAACGGTTTACGATATTAAGAAACGGTTTGCGCCATCAGACGCCCCATTTATCGCTCTACATGTTTGTTTCTAAACGATTTCCTCGTATCTCCCATATTAAGGGGGTAAATTGAGATCATATTTTGAATAGGGTGAAATTTGGGTGCATTTTTAACATTTTACATTACTTTTTGGCTACTTATGTATAAGCTAGAATCATGAAATTTGGTACACATATGTCCCTTAATCGTGCCAATGTGCGCACACAACGTGATGATCCTATCATTCTTATAAGTGTGTCAAACAATGAAATATACTTGTAAAAATCACCAAATTTACGAACAATCCAGAAATACGGCCAAATTTAACGTATAAGGGACAGAGATACGACAAAATGTCACAGGACCAAAGTTGTAGATCACTCTGAATTGAAGCGACATTGTGCCGTCCGTTTTGTGATACGACTTACCGTTTAGCCGAAAAATAGCTCAAAAGGAATGTCTGCACAGTCATTAAAATTGCCTCCATATTTCGATATCTTTGGGGGGTAAAAAGTGAAAAATTTGAACATCTTGGAATTTTCCCGTCGGTTAGGGACCAAAAGCTATAATTTCACCAAATTTCAATTGTCTACCTCGTCTGGCAGGTTGTGCCGCCATTTTGATTTGGGGGGATAGGGGATAAAAATGAGGAAATTCCCGAAAATTGTTAAGCCCACGAAACCTATAGGTTATCGTTTTGGATATACTATACGACTGTGTTCTTATGCTGAGCCCAAAATTTGAGCCCCCCCAGCGTGCCCCCTTCAGGGAATTTTGAGAATTTCCGATTTTTCTAGGGATCCTGGGGTCATCAGTTTCCTCCGTACCAAGTTTCAAATTTCTGAGATTTCTGGAAGTGCCTCATTAATTCACGTCTTTTTCATTTTTAAATATTTATATATACATCGCTCCAGCCCGACTTGCTTTTATATATATAGATGACGGATAAGCATGAGCACGTTGAAAAGTGCAGACTTCCACTTCGAGATTCATATCTCCTAAACGGTTTACGATATTAAGAAACGGTTTGCGCCATCAGACGCCCCATTTATCGCTCTACATGTTTGTTTCTAAACCATTTCCTCGTATCTCCCATATTAAGGGGGTAAATTGAGATCAAATTTTGAATAGGGTGAAATTTGGGTGCATTTTTAACATTTTACATTACTTTTTGCCTACTTATGTATAAGCTAGAATCATGAAATTTGGTACACATATGTCCCTTAATCGTGCCAATGTGCGCACACAACGTGATGATCCTATCATGCTTATAAGTGTGTCCAACAATGAAATATACTTGTAAAAATCACCAAATTTACGAACAATCCAGAAATACGGCCAAATTTAACGTATAAGGGACAGAGATACGACAAAATGTCACAGGACCAAAGTTGTAGATCACTCTGAATTGAAGCGACACTGTGCCATCCGTTTTGTGATACGACTTACCGTTTAGCCAAAAAATAGCTCAAAAGGAATGTCTGCACAGTCATTAAAATTGCCTCCATATTTCGATATCTTTGGGGGGTAAAAAGTGAAAAATTTGAACATCTTGGAATTTTCCCGTCGGTTAGGGACCAAAAGCTATAATTTCACCAAATTTCAATTGTCTACCTCGTCTGGCAGGTTGTGCCGCCATTTTGATTTGGGGGGATAGGGGATAAAAATGAGGAAATTCCCGAAAATTGTTAAGCCCACGAAACCTATAGGTTATCGTTTTGGATATACTATACGACTGTGTTCTTATGCTGAGCCCAAAATTTGAGCCCCCCCAGCGTGCCCCCTTCAGGGAATTTTGAGAATTTCCGATTTTTCTAGGGATCCTGGGGTCATCAGTTTCCTCCGTACCAAGTTTCAAATTTCTGAGATTTCTGGAAGTGCCTCATTAATTCACGTCTTTTTTCATTTTTAAATATTTATATATACATCGCTCCAGCCCGACTTGCTTTTATATATAGAGATGACGGATAAGCATGAGCACGTTGAAAAGTGCAGACTTCCACTTCGAGATTCATATCTCCTAAACGGTTTACGATATTAAGAAACGGTTTGCGCCATCAGACGCCCCATTTATCGCTCTACATGTGTGTTTCTAAACCATTTCCTCGTATCTCCCATATTAAGGGGGTAAATTGAGATCAAATTTTGAATAGGGTGAAATTTGGGTGCATTTTTAACATTTTACATTACTTTTTGCCTACTTATGTATAAGCTAGAATCATGAAATTTGGTACACATATGTCCCTTAATCGTGCCAATGTGCGCACACAACGTGATGATCCTATCATTCTTATAAGTGTGTCAAACAATGAAATATACTTGTAAAAATCACCAAATTTACGAACAATCCAGAAATACGGCTAAATTAAACGTATAAGGGAGAGAGATACGACAAAATGTCACAGGACCAAAGTTGTAGATCACTCTGAATTGAAGCGACATTGTGCCATCCGTTTTGTGATACGACTTACCGTTTAGCCAAAAAATAGCTCAAAAGGAATGTCTGCACAGTCATTAAAATTGCCTCCATATTTCGATATCTTTGGGGGGTAAAAAGTGAAAAATTTGAACATCTTGGAATTTTCCCGTCGGTTAGGGACCAAAAGCTATAATTTCACCAAATTTCAATTGTCTACCTCGTCTGGCAGGTTGTGCCGCCATTTTGATTTGGGGGGATAGGGGATAAAAATGAGGAAATTCCAGAAAATTTTTAAGCCCACGAAACCTATAGGTTATCGTTTTGGATATACTATACGACTGTGTTCTTATGCTGAGCCCAAAATTTGAGCCACCCCAGCGTGCCCCCTTCAGGGAATTTTGAGAATTTCCGATTTTTCTAGGGATCCTGGGGTCATCAGTTTCCTCCGTACCAAGTTTCAAATTTCTGAGATTTCTGGAAGTGCCTCATTAATTCACGTCTTTTTTCATTTTTAAATATTTATATATACATCGCTCCAGCCCGACTTGCTTTTATATATATAGATGACGGATAAGCATGAGCACGTTGAAAAGTGCAGACTTCCACTTCGAGATTCATATCTCCTAAACGGTTTACGATATTAAGAAACGGTTTGCGCCATCAGACGCCCCATTTATCGCTCTACATGTTTGTTTCTAAACGATTTCCTCGTATCTCCCATATTAAGGGGGTAAATTGAGATCATATTTTGAATAGGGTGAAATTTGGGTGCATTTTTAACATTTTACATTACTTTTTGGCTACTTATGTATAAGCTAGAATCATGAAATTTGGTACACATATGTCCCTTAATCGTGCCAATGTGCGCACACAACGTGATGATCCTATCATTCTTATAAGTGTGTCAAACAATGAAATATACTTGTAAAAATCACCAAATTTACGAACAATCCAGAAATACGGCCAAATTTAACGTATAAGGGAGAGAGATACGACAAAATGTCACAGGACCAAAGTTGTAGATCACTCTGAATTGAAGCGACATTGTGCCGTCCGTTTTGTGATACGACTTACCGTTTAGCCGAAAAATAGCTCAAAAGGAATGTCTGCACAGTCATTAAAATTGCCTCCATATTTCGATATCTTTGGGGGGTAAAAAGTGAAAAATTTGAACATCTTGGAATTTTCCCGTCGGTTAGGGACCAAAAGCTATAATTTCACCAAATTTCAATTGTCTACCTCGTCTGGCAGGTTGTGCCGCCATTTTGATTTGGGGGGATAGGGGATAAAAATGAGGAAATTCCCGAAAATTGTTAAGCCCACGAAACCTATAGGTTATCGTTTTGGATATACTATACGACTGTGTTCTTATGCTGAGCCCAAAATTTGAGCCCCCCCAGCGTGCCCCCTTCAGGGAATTTTGAGAATTTCCGATTTTTCTAGGGATCCTGGGGTCATCAGTTTCCTCCGTACCAAGTTTCAAATTTCTGAGATTTCTGGAAGTGCCTCATTAATTCACGTCTTTTTTCATTTTTAAATATTTATATATACATCGCTCCAGCCCGACTTGCTTTTATATATAGAGATGACGGATAAGCATGAGCACGTTGAAAAGTGCAGACTTCCACTTCGAGATTCATATCTCCTAAACGGTTTACGATATTAAGAAACGGTTTGCGCCATCAGACGCCCCATTTATCGCTCTACATGTGTGTTTCTAAACCATTTCCTCGTATCTCCCATATTAAGGGGGTAAATTGAGATCAAATTTTGAATAGGGTGAAATTTGGGTGAATTTTTAACATTTTACATTACTTTTTGCCTACTTATGTATAAGCTAGAATCATGAAATTTGGTACACATATGTCCCTTAATCGTGCCAATGTGCGCACACAACGTGATGATCCTATCATTCTTATAAGTGTGTCAAACAATGAAATATACTTGTAAAAATCACCAAATTTACGAACAATCCAGAAATACGGCTAAATTAAACGTATAAGGGAGAGAGATACGACAAAATGTCACAGGACCAAAGTTGTAGATCACTCTGAATTGAAGCGACATTGTGCCATCCGTTTTGTGATACGACTTACCGTTTAGCCAAAAAATAGCTCAAAAGGAATGTCTGCACAGTCATTAAAATTGCCTCCATATTTCGATATCTTTGGGGGGTAAAAAGTGAAAAATTTGAACATCTTGGAATTTTCCCGTCGGTTAGGGACCAAAAGCTATAATTTCACCAAATTTCAATTGTCTACCTCGTCTGGCAGGTTGTGCCGCCATTTTGATTTGGGGGGATAGGGGATAAAAATGAGGAAATTCCAGAAAATTTTTAAGCCCACGAAACCTATAGGTTATCGTTTTGGATATACTATACGACTGTGTTCTTATGCTGAGCCCAAAATTTGAGCCACCCCAGCGTGCCCCCTTCAGGGAATTTTGAGAATTTCCGATTTTTCTAGGGATCCTGGGGTCATCAGTTTCCTCCGTACCAAGTTTCAAATTTCTGAGATTTCTGGAAGTGCCTCATTAATTCACGTCTTTTTTCATTTTTAAATATTTATATATACATCGCTCCAGCCCGACTTGCTTTTATATATATAGATGACGGATAAGCATGAGCACGTTGAAAAGTGCAGACTTCCACTTCGAGATTCATATCTCCTAAACGGTTTACGATATTAAGAAACGGTTTGCGCCATCAGACGCCCCATTTATCGCTCTACATGTTTGTTTCTAAACGATTTCCTCGTATCTCCCATATTAAGGGGGTAAATTGAGATCATATTTTGAATAGGGTGAAATTTGGGTGCATTTTTAACATTTTACATTACTTTTTGGCTACTTATGTATAAGCTAGAATCATGAAATTTGGTACACATATGTCCCTTAATCGTGCCAATGTGCGCACACAACGTGATGATCCTATCATTCTTATAAGTGTGTCAAACAATGAAATATACTTGTAAAAATCACCAAATTTACGAACAATCCAGAAATACGGCCAAATTTAACGTATAAGGGAGAGAGATACGACAAAATGTCACAGGACCAAAGTTGTAGATCACTCTGAATTGAAGCGACATTGTGCCGTCCGTTTTGTGATACGACTTACCGTTTAGCCGAAAAATAGCTCAAAAGGAATGTCTGCACAGTCATTAAAATTGCCTCCATATTTCGATATCTTTGGGGGGTAAAAAGTGAAAAATTTGAACATCTTGGAATTTTCCCGTCGGTTAGGGACCAAAAGCTATAATTTCACCAAATTTCAATTGTCTACCTCGTCTGGCAGGTTGTGCCGCCATTTTGATTTGGGGGGATAGGGGATAAAAATGAGGAAATTCCCGAAAATTGTTAAGCCCACGAAACCTATAGGTTATCGTTTTGGATATACTATACGACTGTGTTCTTATGCTGAGCCCAAAATTTGAGCCCCCCCAGCGTGCCCCCTTCAGGGAATTTTGAGAATTTCCGATTTTTCTAGGGATCCTGGGGTCATCAGTTTCCTCCGTACCAAGTTTCAAATTTCTGAGATTTCTGGAAGTGCCTCATTAATTCACGTCTTTTTTCATTTTTAAATATTTATATATACATCGCTCCAGCCCGACTTGCTTTTATATATAGAGATGACGGATAAGCATGAGCACGTTGAAAAGTGCAGACTTCCACTTCGAGATTCATATCTCCTAAACGGTTTACGATATTAAGAAACGGTTTGCGCCATCAGACGCCCCATTTATCGCTCTACATGTCTGTTTCTAAACCATTTCCTCGTATCTCACATATTAAGGGGGTAAATAGAGATCAAATTTTGAATAGGGTGAAATTTGGGTGCATTTTTAACATTTTACATTACTTTTTGCCTACTTATGTATAAGCTAGAATCATGAAATTTGGTACACATATGTCCCTTAATCGTGCCAATGTGCGCACACAACGTGATGATCCTATCATTCTTATAAGTGTGTCAAACAATGAAATATACTTGTAAAAATCACCAAATTTACGAACAATCCAGAAATACGGCTAACACAAACGTATAAGGGAGAGAGATACGACAAAATGTCACAGGACCAAAGTTGTAGATCACTCTGAATTGAAGCGACATTGTGCCATCCGTTTTGTGATACGACTTACCGTTTAGCCAAAAAATAGCTCAAAAGGAATGTCTGCACAGTCATTAAAATTGCCTCCATATTTCGATATCTTTGGGGGGTAAAAAGTGAAAAATTTGAACATCTTGGAATTTTCCCGTCGGTTAGGGACCAAAAGCTATAATTTCACCAAATTTCAATTGTCTACCTCGTCTGGCAGGTTGTGCCGCCATTTTGATTTGGGGGGATAGGGGATAAAAATGAGGAAATTCCAGAAAATTTTTAAGCCCACGAAACCTATAGGTTATCGTTTTGGATATACTATACGACTGTGTTCTTATGCTGAGCCCAAAATTTGAGCCCCCCCAGCGTGCCCCCTTCAGGGAATTTTGAGAATTTCCGATTTTTCTAGGGATCCTGGGGTCATCAGTTTCCTCCGTACCAAGTTTCAAATTTCTGAGATTTCTGGAAGTGCCTCATTAATTCACGTCTTTTTCATTTTTAAATATTTATATATACATCGCTCCAGCCCGACTTGCTTTTATATATATAGATGACGGATAAGCATGAGCACGTTGAAAAGTGCAGACTTCCACTTCGAGATTCATATCTCCTAAACGGTTTACGATATTAAGAAACGGTTTGCGCCATCAGACGCCCCATTTATCGCTCTACATGTTTGTTTCTAAACCATTTCCTCGTATCTCCCATATTAAGGGGGTAAATTGAGATCAAATTTTGAATAGGGTGAAATTTGGGTGCATTTTTAACATTTTACATTACTTTTTGGCTACTTATGTATAAGCTAGAATCATGAAATTTGGTACACATATGTCCCTTAATCGTGCCAATGTGCGCACACAACGTGATGATCCTATCATTCTTATAAGTGTGTCCAACAATGAAATATACTTGTAAAAATCACCAAATTTACGAACAATCCAGAAATACGGCCAAATTTAACGTATAAGGGACAGAGATACGACAAAATGTCACAGGACCAAAGTTGTAGATCACTCTGAATTGAAGCGACACTGTGCCATCCGTTTTGTGATACGACTTACCGTTTAGCCAAAAAATAGCTCAAAAGGAATGTCTGCACAGTCATTAAAATTGCCTCCATATTTCGATATCTTTGGGGGGTAAAAAGTGAAAAATTTGAACATCTTGGAATTTTCCCGTCGGTTAGGGACCAAAAGCTATAATTTCACCAAATTTCAATTGTCTACCTCGTCTGGCAGGTTGTGCCGCCATTTTGATTTGGGGGGATAGGGGATAAAAATGAGGAAATTCCCGAAAATTGTTAAGCCCACGAAACCTATAGGTTATCGTTTTGGATATACTATACGACTGTGTTCTTATGCTGAGCCCAAAATTTGAGCCCCCCCAGCGTGCCCCCTTCAGGGAATTTTGAGAATTTCCGATTTTTCTAGGGATCCTGGGGTCATCAGTTTCCTCCGTACCAAGTTTCAAATTTCTGAGATTTCTGGAAGTGCCTCATTAATTCACGTCTTTTTTCATTTTTAAATATTTATATATACATCGCTCCAGCCCGACTTGCTTTTATATATAGAGATGACGGATAAGCATGAGCACGTTGAAAAGTGCAGACTTCCACTTCGAGATTCATATCTCCTAAACGGTTTACGATATTAAGAAACGGTTTGCGCCATCAGACGCCCCATTTATCGCTCTACATGTGTGTTTCTAAACCATTTCCTCGTATCTCCCATATTAAGGGGGTAAATTGAGATCAAATTTTGAATAGGGTGAAATTTGGGTGCATTTTTAACATTTTACATTACTTTTTGCCTACTTATGTATAAGCTAGAATCATGAAATTTGGTACACATATGTCCCTTAATCGTGCCAATGTGCGCACACAACGTGATGATCCTATCATTCATATAAGTGTGTCAAACAATGAAATATACTTGTAAAAATCACCAAATTTACGAACAATCCAGAAATACGGCTAAATTAAACGTATAAGGGAGAGAGATACGACAAAATGTCACAGGACCAAAGTTGTAGATCACTCTGAATTGAAGCGACATTGTGCCATCCGTTTTGTGATACGACTTACCGTTTAGCCAAAAAATAGCTCAAAAGGAATGTCTGCACAGTCATTAAAATTGCCTCCATATTTCGATATCTTTGGGGGGTAAAAAGTGAAAAATTTGAACATCTTGGAATTTTCCCGTCGGTTAGGGACCAAAAGCTATAATTTCACCAAATTTCAATTGTCTACCTCGTCTGGCAGGTTGTGCCGCCATTTTGATTTGGGGGGATAGGGGATAAAAATGAGGAAATTCCAGAAAATTTTTAAGCCCACGAAACCTATAGGTTATCGTTTTGGATATACTATACGACTGTGTTCTTATGCTGAGCCCAAAATTTGAGCCACCCCAGCGTGCCCCCTTCAGGGAATTTTGAGAATTTCCGATTTTTCTAGGGATCCTGGGGTCATCAGTTTCCTCCGTACCAAGTTTCAAATTTCTGAGATTTCTGGAAGTGCCTCATTAATTCACGTCTTTTTTCATTTTTAAATATTTATATATACATCGCTCCAGCCCGACTTGCTTTTATATATATAGATGACGGATAAGCATGAGCACGTTGAAAAGTGCAGACTTCCACTTCGAGATTCATATCTCCTAAACGGTTTACGATATTAAGAAACGGTTTGCGCCATCAGACGCCCCATTTATCGCTCTACATGTTTGTTTCTAAACGATTTCCTCGTATCTCCCATATTAAGGGGGTAAATTGAGATCATATTTTGAATAGGGTGAAATTTGGGTGCATTTTTAACATTTTACATTACTTTTTGGCTACTTATGTATAAGCTAGAATCATGAAATTTGGTACACATATGTCCCTTAATCGTGCCAATGTGCGCACACAACGTGATGATCCTATCATTCTTATAAGTGTGTCAAACAATGAAATATACTTGTAAAAATCACCAAATTTACGAACAATCCAGAAATACGGCCAAATTTAACGTATAAGGGAGAGAGATACGACAAAATGTCACAGGACCAAAGTTGTAGATCACTCTGAATTGAAGCGACATTGTGCCGTCCGTTTTGTGATACGACTTACCGTTTAGCCGAAAAATAGCTCAAAAGGAATGTCTGCACAGTCATTAAAATTGCCTCCATATTTCGATATCTTTGGGGGGTAAAAAGTGAAAAATTTGAACATCTTGGAATTTTCCCGTCGGTTAGGGACCAAAAGCTATAATTTCACCAAATTTCAATTGTCTACCTCGTCTGGCAGGTTGTGCCGCCATTTTGATTTGGGGGGATAGGGGATAAAAATGAGGAAATTCCCGAAAATTGTTAAGCCCACGAAACCTATAGGTTATCGTTTTGGATATACTATACGACTGTGTTCTTATGCTGAGCCCAAAATTTGAGCCCCCCCAGCGTGCCCCCTTCAGGGAATTTTGAGAATTTCCGATTTTTCTAGGGATCCTGGGGTCATCAGTTTCCTCCGTACCAAGTTTCAAATTTCTGAGATTTCTGGAAGTGCCTCATTAATTCACGTCTTTTTTCATTTTTAAATATTTATATATACATCGCTCCAGCCCGACTTGCTTTTATATATATAGATGACGGATAAGCATGAGCACGTTGAAAAGTGCAGACTTCCACTTCGAGATTCATATCTCCTAAACGGTTTACGATATTAAGAAACGGTTTGCGCCATCAGACGCCCCATTTATCGCTCTACATGTTTGTTGCTAAACCATTTCCTCGTATCTCACATATTAAGGGGGTAAATAGAGATCAAATTTTGAATAGGGTGAAATTTGGGTGCATTTTTAACATTTTACATTACTTTTTGCCTACTTATGTATAAGCTAGAATCATGAAATTTGGTACACATATGTCCCTTAATCGTGCCAATGTGCGCACACAACGTGATGATCCTATCATTCTTATAAGTGTGTCAAACAATGAAATATACTTGTAAAAATCACCAAATTTACGAACAATCCAGAAATACGGCTAACACAAACGTATAAGGGAGAGAGATACGACAAAATGTCACAGGACCAAAGTTGTAGATCACTCTGAATTGAAGCGACATTGTGCCATCCGTTTTGTGATACGACTTACCGTTTAGCCAAAAAATAGCTCAAAAGGAATGTCTGCACAGTCATTAAAATTGCCTCCATATTTCGATATCTTTGGGGGGTAAAAAGTGAAAAATTTGAACATCTTGGAATTTTCCCGTCGGTTAGGGACCAAAAGCTATAATTTCACCAAATTTCAATTGTCTACCTCGTCTGGCAGGTTGTGCCGCCATTTTGATTTGGGGGGATAGGGGATAAAAATGAGGAAATTCCAGAAAATTTTTAAGCCCACGAAACCTATAGGTTATCGTTTTGGATATACTATACGACTGTGTTCTTATGCTGAGCCCAAAATTTGAGCCACCCCAGCGTGCCCCCTTCAGGGAATTTTGAGAATTTCCGATTTTTCTAGGGATCCTGGGGTCATCAGTTTCCTCCGTACCAAGTTTCAAATTTCTGAGATTTCTGGAAGTGCCTCATTAATTCACGTCTTTTTTCATTTTTAAATATTTATATATACATCGCTCCAGCCCGACTTGCTTTTATATATATAGATGACGGATAAGCATGAGCACGTTGAAAAGTGCAGACTTCCACTTCGAGATTCATATCTCCTAAACGGTTTACGATATTAAGAAACGGTTTGCGCCATCAGACGCCCCATTTATCGCTCTACATGTTTGTTTCTAAACGATTTCCTCGTATCTCCCATATTAAGGGGGTAAATTGAGATCATATTTTGAATAGGGTGAAATTTGGGTGCATTTTTAACATTTTACATTACTTTTTGGCTACTTATGTATAAGCTAGAATCATGAAATTTGGTACACATATGTCCCTTAATCGTGCCAATGTGCGCACACAACGTGATGATCCTATCATTCTTATAAGTGTGTCAAACAATGAAATATACTTGTAAAAATCACCAAATTTACGAACAATCCAGAAATACGGCCAAATTTAACGTATAAGGGAGAGAGATACGACAAAATGTCACAGGACCAAAGTTGTAGATCACTCTGAATTGAAGCGACATTGTGCCGTCCGTTTTGTGATACGACTTACCGTTTAGCCGAAAAATAGCTCAAAAGGAATGTCTGCACAGTCATTAAAATTGCCTCCATATTTCGATATCTTTGGGGGGTAAAAAGTGAAAAATTTGAACATCTTGGAATTTTCCCGTCGGTTAGGGACCAAAAGCTATAATTTCACCAAATTTCAATTGTCTACCTCGTCTGGCAGGTTGTGCCGCCATTTTGATTTGGGGGGATAGGGGATAAAAATGAGGAAATTCCCGAAAATTGTTAAGCCCACGAAACCTATAGGTTATCGTTTTGGATATACTATACGACTGTGTTCTTATGCTGAGCCCAAAATTTGAGCCCCCCCAGCGTGCCCCCTTCAGGGAATTTTGAGAATTTCCGATTTTTCTAGGGATCCTGGGGTCATCAGTTTCCTCCGTACCAAGTTTCAAATTTCTGAGATTTCTGGAAGTGCCTCATTAATTCACGTCTTTTTCATTTTTAAATATTTATATATACATCGCTCCAGCCCGACTTGCTTTTATATATATAGATTATTATTATTATTATTATTATTTCGTATTTACAGTGCCTATTACGGCTCGGAAGTTCTTTGTACACTCAACTGCACAAAAATTAGCCCACAAAGAAATGTTTAATGTTATACATATTCGAAACGCGAGGATATTCTACAACTGTACCTAGATAGTCGGTGACCGAAGAGATGATACTTGGAATCTTTTTTTAAAATGCTATTTATTCGGGGCGTCGGCCTAAGAAGACCTTTTGCCCCTACTTTGCACCATATGTTGTGAACCTGCGTGTATTTAGAAATGGCGGAAGTGTAAAGCGTTGAATGTGAGGAAAGGAACTTTAACGACGACACAAACACCCAGTCCCCAGACCAGGGATATTAATTATTTACAATTAAGAACCCCTGACCCGGCCGGGAATCGAACCCGGGGCCGCCGGGTGACAGGCGGACGCGTTGCCCTGTACAGCGCGGGGTCGGACTAATTAGAATCCTACCACCTACACAATATATGTTCATCCTGTTTAACAAAAAAAGGATTTTGAAAGAAAGTAATTTTCTGTGAAGGCCAATAATTTTTGTGCGGTTGAGTGTACATTCCGTGACATAAAAACTGTGCGGACTCCTACAGAACGAGTATCATATTCTGTACACGTCGTACTATGGTATGGTCTTTCATTACAAAAAAGAAAAGAAAAAAAGAAAAGAAAATTACGGGCCTGAGGTGTGGGATTTCCGTCGTAAACGGTTTATTTCCCTTGAATGGGGAACTGGGGAGGTTGTTCTCTCTATGACCTTCCCTAGACTCAAGTAGCACACAAATACTATCCTTCACCACAATATTACGGAATATTATTGGAATAACTTACCAAGGGAGATGTTCAGTACATCTTCAGTTTCTATGAAATCATTTAAGAAAAGGCTAGGAAAACAACAGGTAGGGAATCTGCCACCTGGGCGACTGCACTAAATACAGATCAGTAGTGATTGATTGATTGATTGATTGATTGATTGATTGATTGATTGTTGATTGATTGATCGAGAATTTAAGAAACGAGATTTCCACTTCCGCAGGTGCACATGGCTCTGAGGTTCACTCAGCCTACACCAAAAATGAGTACCAGGTTAATTCCTGGGGGCAAAGGCGGCCGGGCGTAGAGCTAACCTCTGTACCCCATCAAGTGCCGAGGTTACGGATAGTGAAAACCTTTACCTTCCACCCCTTCAGGGGCCTTCATGGCCTGTACTGAAGTGACTTGCTTTGCTTTTGCTTTTACCACAATATTACGCTTATTCCCACGCACGATAGACGCTGCCCACCCTCCTCAAAGATTACGCTTTACAGTGGATGCATTTGGTTTTAACAGTCACGTGATTTTTTAAACGTCCTAGTATGCCTTTTCAATGAATTCCGTTCTATCTATGACAGCTGAAGAAAGATTGTATGCTGAGTAGTCAGTCCGAAGGCTGGTTGGATCGTCAATAGCTCAGTCATCAGTTATCACACATGGCTTAGGCGTCACTGAACCCCAGGAGCTCTCAACTTGAGAGCGTGGGTTGAGCGTGACGGAGCCCGGGCTCCTCACTTTCATCTGTCCTACCCGACCTCGTGTTCTTTTCCGACATGACGATATTATAGCCTTCGAGGCCTAGGAAGTCTTTCATTTTCACGCCGTTCGTGACCCTTATGTTTTTTGGCCGATACCTTCATTGTTCGGATTGTCGGATCCCTTCCATTGTTTTCATCCGATTAGCGTTAATAGAGGATGGTTGACCAGTTGTAGACTACTTTCTCTTAAAACAGTTAAACACCATCACCACTAGATGACACCGAAGGGGCATACCTGGAAAATGAAGAGTGACGCAGTTTCCCGTTGCTTTCTTCGCTAAGCCAGAAGTTGCTATTTCATATAAGCCCACTGAAATACATGCAACAACCGACTCATTGAGGGACATTTTCACACCAATCATTACAGGCACTGGCTGCATAAGGATTGACATTACAAGAATCGTTCATACTTCGGCCACGATCATGTCAAGGAGGGACTGAGACAGGCTCAATGAAAGTAACAGATTAGTTCTAGTCTATACCAGAAGACGTAGTGAACTGTGAACACTATGTCTTGCCATCAAAGGCATAAAGAATAATTATTGGAAATAAGACCAACAGTCGAGCCGAGGTCTCAACACACACAAGAACCAAGTAAATACTATTCTATAAGTTCGTTAGACACTGTCGACATTTATGCATAATATTGGAAAGGAAACCACTAAACGAACGCGACGGTATTGTCAGTTACAGAAAATGAAATTTCATCACGTTCTCAGTAATATTACTTGCATGAACATTTAAGATTGATAAGGCAACCATTGTTAGTACACACGGATCAAAGATAAATTGTGGTGGAAACATCTTATCTTTGGGTAACTCCCCAGTTATATATCATTTACTTCTAGTTCACGTGGAATAGCATTCATGTCTTCAGATAAAAGTGAGTAGATGAAAATGATGGGATCAACTTACCTCTTTCCGTCTTCAAGGCTAAATGGTAAGCGTACTGTTCTTTGGTCCAAAGCGTCCCAGGTTCGATTCCTGGCAGAGTCGGGGGTTTTAATTGGTTAATTCCTCTGTCTCAGGGACTAGGTATGTGTGGCATTTTCAACATAGTTAGGGCCTCATTTTCACAGATATGCAGGCCACCTATTGGCGTCTGTTCGAAAGATCTGTACCAGGCCTCTCCGAAGCATACACGCTATTAAAAATTTTACCTTTGAAATCCTTTAACTCCATTATTTTAATATTCTTACATAAAATAAACGAAATGTCGTCTCCGTAGAAGTCTTGTAGGCCTATGGATGAAGGGAAGTTTAAGATTTCTGCTATACCTAATCTCGCCACTAGGAGGGATGGAGCGTTTAATCCATTGCCCGACCGCCACTTACCTCCAAGAATTAACCTAGTACTTATTTATGGTGAAAGCTGAGTTAACCTCAGGGCCAGGTTCATCTCTAAATAGAAGTGCAGTCCCGTTTCTGAATGTATCGACTCTATGACTGGGAATCCAACAAACGGCCTTCGTTGTACACCGACCACGCGTTTGTTGCCTGAGGTAGAGAGCTCACAATTTTTAATACAGTGCTTTAAAAAGTTTTACATATTCTGGTTTCATGCACTTTTTATTTTTCTCTGTGTATGCACGTACTTCATAGATTGCGAAGGTATATACAAAGAAAAAGAACATGCAGTCAGCTATGCAAAAGTAACAGAAACGCAACAAAAGCTCGTAATTGGCAATGTGGGATTTTGAACACAAAATTATCTTTCATTGTGTGAATGATTGATAACGTGTTGAGCCACCTCGGCCCCTGACACACACTTGAACACGAGGAGGCATAGTCATATTCAAATTATCCAACTTGTTTTGGGGTAATTATCCTATTCTTGGGTAGCAGTTTCATACAGTTGCTGAATCTTAGCAGGAGGATTAGGACTGTCAACAATAGGGAACATGCATGATCCGGTGTTTTAATTAAAAATATGCTAATCTGATCCAAAATTGCATGCAGAATTCAAAAATGTGATCAGAATGTACAAATAATAACTCCAAACATGATAAAAATTGACGAAAATGTCACGTCACGCAAGTACGCGATCTCATTGGCCTGACGTCATCGTACAGGTTGACTGAATTAGCAGACGAAATAACACATAGTGTGCTGTGAGAAGCAGGATACACTTCGCGTATTTCTACTTTACGTTAGTGTCTAGTATGGTTAAATTCTAGGTCTATACATTGGATAATAATCTGAGTGGTATATTTTAGACTTAAAATGAATCCTGCGCAGACAGTGAGGCAGAAAACTTATAAATGGTGTAGAGTTCCGATGTGCAATAGCACATCGCATACCATACCAAACAAATTGTTTATAAACGTTCCAAAGACGCTAAAACTAGGGAGAAATGGATTTTGGCGAGCTGGAGAAATGCTGGTGATATATCGGAAAAGTCTACAGTTTTTTTTTTTTTTGAAGATTTTAACGTAAGATGAATTTGTTTGAATTTTCAAATCACTTTTCCATGTCAGCTGTTCTAGTGGTAAAACTTTAAATTTTAATGTATGATGCTTTATTTAAATGCTTCAATTACATCTTGGAATATGAAAGTAATAAACAGTGCATTAAATAATGCTGATTATTAAATTATTCTCCAAACGTAACCTATGTTTTGGGTGATCCATGTAAAGATAATAAACCAAAGGGGTTATGAACAATTCTGGCAGCTCTAATTCTACCAATATATCTTGGCATGGGACAGTTATGTGTGTCTTTATTGAAGAGCTTAATTGGTAAAGGAATTTAGGCTATATCTAAATACTCTATAATGTAACAAAGAATAGGCGTGTACATCATGAAAGGAAACAACGTGAATTTAACAAATGTATAACTCTACACAAAACCAATGCTTGTCTGTTGGGGTCTTATAAGTTAACAATGCTCAATTATAATAATTATCATAATATTAATGAAACAAATAACATAATTGCACACAGGTGAAAATAGTGATGTAGGTGTTTAAAATATTATCCAACTTAGCCTAAGTTTTAGGTTATACAAGCCAAGTCAATAAATCGAAGGGTAAAAATACCGCGCGAGTTGGCCGTGCGGTTAGGAGCGCGCAGCTGTGACCTCGCATCCGGGAGATAGTGGGTTTTGAACCCCACTGCCGGCAGCCCTGAAGATGGTTTTCCGTGGTTTCCCATTTTCACACCAGGCAAATGCTGAGGCTGTACCTAAGGCCACGGCAGCTTTGTTCCCATTCCTAGGCCTTTCCTGTCCCATCGTCACCATAAGACCTATATGTGACGGTGTGACGTAAAGCAAAAAAAAAAAAAAAAAAAAGTAAAAGTCACAGCACCCAAAGACATTCCTGTATTGAACGACTAAAATGTCACCAGGACACTTTTCTTTCCTGATATGCTCAGCTTGTTAAAAGCCAAATGTAATTAATGTTACTGGCTTCACGCCCCGCTAACTACTTCTACGATTTTCGGAGACGGCGATGTGCAGGAATTTAGTCCTGCAGGAGTTATTTTACGTGCCAGTAAATCTACCGACACGAGGCTGACGTATTTGAGCACCTTCAACTACCACTGGACTGAACCAGGATCGAACCTGCCAAGTTGGGGTCAGAAGGCCAGCACCTCAACAGTCTGAACCACTCAGCCCGACTTGTGAAAACTAGATGAAGTCATATTTATCTTTATCATGTTTAACTTTTTCCCTCCACAAGGATATTTCTCTTTCATGGGCCAAGGAAGTGGGTAGGCCAGTTGTCCCAACCATAAGTATAAATTTGTTTGGGAATGATAGATTATAGCCCTATAGTACTATGATCTTTCTTTCTTTCCTTCTTTCTTTCTTTCTTAATCAGTTTATCCTTCAGGGTTGGTTTTCTCTCGGACCCAGCGAGGGATTTCACCTCTACCACTTCAAGGGCAGTGTCCTGGAACGTGAGACTTTGAGTATGGTGATGAAACTGGTGAGGAGGGCCATTACCTCGCCCAGGCGGCCTCACCTGTTATGCTCAACAGGGGCCTTGTTGGAGGATGGGAGGATCGGAGGGGATAGACAAGGAAGAGGGAAGGAAACGGCCGTAGCCTTAGGTGCCTGGAGGAGAAGTAGGAAAATACGAAAAACCACTTCGAGGATGGCTGAGGTGGGATTCGAAACCCTTCTACTCAGTTGACCTCCCGAGGCTGAGTAGACCCCGTTCCAGGCCTCGTACTATTTGTTTTCAACTTTCATGGCAGAGCCGGGAATCGAAACCGGGCCTCCGGGAGTGGCACACATTAACCACTACACCACAGAAGCGGACTAGTACTATAATGCTACCTATATGTTTATGTTAGTGCTGAAATCCGATTTCTTACTTTACTAATGCTGAAAGCCCGAAAATGTAATGTTATTCTTTAACAGGGGGATCAGTCTAGAAGGAAATGTTGAAAGTGATGTGATATCTATCCAGGTTCGTTTTTATCCTAATACTATGGGTTACAGTACATTGCACGTATATAAAAGACGCCACTTACAAACTTGCTTGTTATCCGCGAATTTCTGCGGCCACAAAAGTCACTATTTTTCAAGAATGATGACATTTACACATGATAGATTGTGTGATTGTGCTGTTTTGAACCTTTCTTCTGTCATTTTGAAGTTATTCGCGATCATGAATAATAAACAATCGGCTTTTAGCAACGGCTGATGCACAACGGCTGGCAGAGCTCCATGCGGTACTGGATCGTGACGTCACAGCGCGCCGCTTACGTCAGAGGCCGTTTCACTCGCCTTGCGGAAAGGCACTATTAAATATTTTTTTAATGGTAGGAAACAAGGCAACATACCACAATGTAATACGTTTACTTACTATTTCATTGGTGTACTTTTCAAAAAAAATATTTTTGAAAATGATGCATGTTCCCAATTGCTCCTCTCTGTTCACGCCATGCATTTTCAGCACATTTCATGTTCGCAGAATATGATGGCCACGTCATTCGCTGTATGTCATGCGTTCTAAAGAACTAATTGGACGATTGACTACTCTTGCTCGATGGGCGGTAGCATTATCATCCACTAGTGTAAAGCCCTCACACACAATGGCAGCAAATCCTGTAACTGCAGATACGAGTTTGTTGTTTTTGTATAACAGTGCAGTGATGTAGCCCTGGATGGGAATTACAGGATTCCGTCGATCAAACATAACGCCACCCAAAAACATGGTGGAGCTCCCTTGCTGCTGATGGCGCTCCAGAATGAAAGGCTCGTTACATCTCACACTGGATCGTCTCTAGCAGACTCTAATGCTCCTGTATATGGGTGCAAGCTTATAGTGACGAAGCTACCCTCACGTCTTGCAATAATACGTCCGTTTATATAGAGCGGCAGTTTTCACCCTCTCGGGTAGAAATATGATAGTAGTATTGTATTGTAGTATTGTATCGAATGCATCAAACACACAATATACTGTGTAGAAATGTTTACTTCCCTTTTATGATAGGGTTCAGGACGTGCTATGTTTACTGTTTTGTCGGGATCCGTAGGTTCCATTCTTGTTGGACACAAGCATCCATCAGATTCTGATAATTTCATAACATCATTGGTCTTGTTATAAAAGATGGAAAGGGGCATATAAACAGCGTTATGGTAACCGATTAATATCAGCAATAAACTGAAACATCATATGACCTGGTGTTCTTTTTGAAAAATATATAACACAACTTTATACGTTGATTTTATGAGAAGTTATTAACTGTCGATGACACTACAGTCTTACTGCGTATCACCACACGCCCTATGACTTTTTGTAACGCTATAAACCAGGGCCTCTCAAACGCCAAACATCTCACGCGTGCAAAACGAGGCGCAGAGGTTCTGTGCACCGTGCATAGGTCCGATTCGGTTCGGATCAGCGTTTTGTCTCGGAGCGACTCGGCGAAGCTCGGCTCGGATGGTGGAGCGCTGCAGAGCAAGTGAGGAAGGGGAAAACAGGCGGAACGAGAAAGACAGGCGTAGGGAAAGAGAGAGACAGAGCTATTGCGCAACATCGAGGAGTGGGTTATCTGCACTCTGGTCAACCTAGCGAAGTCGCCTTAAGCTGGGTTCACACGGTGCGAGTGGACTAGCATGATGCGTGCGCATCTTCTGGCCAGCTACTCGCATGTAATGGGTGTTCACACGACGTTGTACTCGCGTCTGAATTAAGATGGCGGACCTCGTAAGGGAAAGGATAGCAGCTGTTGCTGATATATTAATTGCCGAGTTAGTAAATCATGTTGGAAGAATAAATAGCAAGGAAAATGTAATGTGAGCGCGAGAGTGGATTGCATGACTTAGTGCATTCGGTGCGTGGACACATATTTTACGTGAAGTTCTAGAGGGAGATGAAAACACATTTAAAAATCACTTACGACTCACTGCTATCCAGTTCGATCAACTTATACAGATGATTAAAGTACAAATACAGAAACGCAACACAAATATGAGAGCGGCTTCAACTGCCCGTCTGAAACTCCAGGTTACACTACGGTACTTGGCGACTTGTGACTGTCTCAGGATTTGGAATTTTTATATCGAGTTCCAAATACTACAATATCCACGTTTATGTCGGCTGTGTTGGATGCGATCTATGATGTACTGAAAGAATGCATCATAGTGTGTTCGCATGTATCAGTTATTAAGTGTCAAATAATATAATACATTGTTAAACATTCACTCAGCCCGGTAATATTGAATGGTTTACAAGGCAGGTATTATATTCTTTGACCCTTTAATAAATGATAGAGGACAACGGAGTAATAAATAAATACCGGTAAATAAATAAATAAATAAATAAATAAATAAATAAATATCACACTCTTACCAAATTGGTGAAATTGCTTCTCGTATTCATTACTCCATTCAGGAATCTATCAGCGATGTTAAACCATTATATTGTCGGTGAATAAATTTCTTCGGGTGATGTGCCTGACTTTTTGGATTTCTTAATTTTTAATAGTAGTTCTCTGTACGTGCTACGAATGTTTTTAGTTTTTGTTGATTTCTTCGACGTCTACCCGAGGAATATTCATGTTTTCAGCAATCCGTAGCAACGCTGAATCCCTGGCATCTTTTATTTTATAACTGCGAAACCTAGCATTCCACAACACTTCTTCAGATTCGTATAATTGTACAAGTAGTATTGTCTGCGTATCGCTAAGTATTATTGTCTGCGTATCGCTCCACTTCCTTCCTTGCACTGTCTTCAAGCTTTCCGCCATCTTGAATTTGTTACTCGCTTGTAGAAAGTTGGGCACGGTCCGAGTTGACTCGCTTCTCTCAAACTCAGGCAACTGGACTCGCATGAGCTGTTCACATGATGCGAGTGGCGGGCCAAACATGCGCACGCATCATGCGAGTCCACTCGCTCCGAGTCTACTCGCACCGTGTGAACCCGGCCTTATGCACCTTGCGCCGCACAATGCACCGGTGCGCGCACTCTGAGAGGCTCTGCTGTAAAGTGAATATCTATATCTAATTTCGTTGTGCTAAAGAGGCGCACCGCGCATGCAGGAAAGTGAGTGACTGGCTGCAGTGTGATCCTACTTGACTTGCTGAGACGCTAGGCAGGGAAAGCGCTTGGACGGGGAAGGTAGCGGCTGTGTCCTTCATTAACGTACAGCCCCGGCATTTGCTTTGTGTGAAAGTAGAAGACCATGGAAAAATATCTACAGGGCTGCCTACGGTGGGGTTCAAACCAATATTTTTCTTATTCCGGGCGTTGTTCCCTTCAAGATGCAGTGTCCGCCTTTCTGAAACCCGCTCTCCACTTTTTCCGATCTGTAGCATCAGCAGGCCAGATACCCACGGCTCGCATGTTTTCTCGCAAGCAGTTCATCCATCTCTTCCTCAGTTGACCTCCGTTCAATGGACTTGAGTGCCTATCTTGCGATGCTTTCAGCGTTCGCACGTGATCATACCAGAGCAACATAGTTTCTCTCATAATGGGGGTGATTTTAAAAGTGTTCCACACCACGCATAGAAGGAAATTGAGTATGTGGCTGCAGTGTGATTCTCCTTGACTTGCAAATTGAGACACCCAAGGCTGAGATGCTAGGCAGGGAAAGGGCTCATAACGACAAGTCGTGTTACTACCATGGCCCATGCTCAGCATACGCATGTCCGTTGCATGACGTTTCTGTTCATCTGTCTTCATTGCTAGCCAGCATTCAGAACCATTGAGTGCCACTAGACGGATTGTCGTGCGGTGGATCTATGATGAGCACAGGGGGATCATCTGGTCGCAGAGGACACCCGCGACTTAGCGCCATTTCATGCAAGCGGCATTGACATGAGCTCGACCATCCATCATCTACCGAATGCAAGTTTACAGCAACACGATTCGTACCGTGTAGCTAATTTGCCTGATATTCTCATAATAGTTGTTGTGTAATTTCCTGAAGAAACCTTATTGTTCACTTGCACTAGCCATAAAATTAGTTGAATATCAGTTGATTATTTATTTACTTATGGATGCTATACAGTATTCGCTCTTGTTTGTTTCAGGTAAGTTATCCTCCAGATTGTCACCGTAAGGAGTTCATGCTGCTGCCTCCCGGTAGATAAGTACCTGTCCTATGTATTTGTCAGCAAATTATCGTAGTGTCTTATTACAACTTGTGTCCTTAAGTGAACCATTCTGTAGAGAAATATTCAAGATTTACTCTTCACAGCAGCCTGAAAATATTTGTCCCACTATACTGCCAAGTAGCAGTTGAAATCTAGCGCCTGAAGCAAGATTCAGAATGCTCTGAGGTAGTATTCCTGTTGTACTTGTGTAACACTACCTTGTGAACAAAGGTTTTAGTTGTTAACCCAGAATACAGTTGAAACATTTTTCGGTTCCCAACAAGACAGTGTCCTCGATACGTCTTTATTTTTCAGAGAAACGAGGGGTGAGATTATCGCAAAGTAAAATGCCTCAGACACATGCGAACGGGCACATTACATAACTTCACTAAAAGTTCAAAATAATGATCTTGTATTCCTGCCTCTTATGGATGTCTTTATCTTGACATTTCTGAGCAGAATATTCATCAGTAAGGTTCAGCATTCGTTCAACTATCGTTGGTTTTAAAGTCTGAACGTGCTTTGCTACTTTTATTAAATTTTTAATTTTATCTTAAATAAGCAATAAGCCATCTCTTTTTACAGGCCAGAGCAAATTGTAGCTTCCACCGAAGTCCCATTCTTACTTATGGCTGTGACTGTATGGGAACTACTGAGGTATGGATGGTACTGAGGCAAGACTAGAGCCTCTCTGTGTTATGAACAGTGCTACATATACGACTGGTTGTGCTGCAATAGCACTTTATGGCCCACTGAGGAAAGCAACGGTAAACAACCTCATTGCCCATCATGTCTTGTAGGCCTACGTCTTATTATACCACCGCCATCGGCTTTTGGGGTTTCCCTCTAACGACACAAACTTTGGTGATGCTCTTTTAAGGATCCAACCAGTCTCCAGACTGAAGAACAGACACATACAAAGACAAAGGCAAAGTCACCTCCGTACAGGCCATGAAGGCCCTTGGAGGAGTCGAAGGTAAAGGCTTCCACCATTGTTAACCGCGGCGCGTGATGGAGTAGAGTGGTTAGCTCGAAGAACAGACACATGCACATGTAAAACAAAAATGATTATATTACAATAATAATAATAATAATAATAATAATAATAATAATAATAATAATAATAATAATAATAATAATAATAAATATTCCCGGCAGAAAGAAGGAAATAAAGAACATAATGAATATGGATTACAAATCAGAAGTATTCGATTATCACTCAGGTGATCGGAGATAGTTTTAAATTACAGATGAGCAGATGAAAAGTGAAAGGGGGGGGGGGGCTGAAGTAACTACATTGCCTTTGTTCTTGTCAACTAAGAACAAGGAACAAGATAATATTATGAGAGCAGCATTTCATTTATTGCTTCAGTAATGCTTAGAAGTCCTGATTGTTGAAGGTGAAAGGCTTCCTGAAAAAAAAAAAAAGGGAAAATAGTTTCATCCCGGAACAACTTTCTGTAGGGACGAGAAGGCGTACTTCTGCATACCGTAGAAACGAAATAATAATTTTCAATAATCTGTATTATTGAGCGATTAATTCCAGGAAACTTACAGGGATATACACTGTCTGACAGTGACAATGCAACACCAAGGAGGAGTGGTTCGAAAGGGATGAAAGTTGGGGAAAAAACAGAGACGGCACGGACGAATAATTGATGTTTATTTCAAACCGATATGCGGGTTACACAATGCGCACGGCATCGACTTAGTAGGATGTAGGACCACCGCGAGCGGCGATGAACGCAGAAACACGTCGAGGTACAGAGTCAATAAGAGTGCGGATGGTGTCCTGAGGGATGGTTCTCCATTCTCTGTCATCCATTTGCCACAGTTGGTCGTCCGTACGAGGCTGGGGCAGAGTTTGCAAACGGCGTCCAATGAGATCCCACACGTGTTCGATTGGTGAGAGATCCGGAGAGTACGCTGGCCACGGAAGCATCTGTAGACCTCGTAGAGCCTGTTGGGAGATGCGAGCAGTGTGTGGGCGGGCATTATCCTGTTGAAACAGAGCATTGGGCAGCCCCTGAAGGTACGGGAGTGCCACCGGCCGCAGCACATGCTGCACGTAGCGGTGGGCATTTAATGTGCCTTGAATACGCACTAGAGGTGACGTGGAATCATACGCAATAGCGCCCCAAACCATGATGCCGCGTTGTCTAGCGGTAGGGCGCTCCACAGTTACTGACGGATTTGACCTTTCTCCACGCCGACGCCACACTCGTCTGCGGTGACTATCACTGACAGAACAGAAGCGTGACTCATCGGAGAACACGACGTTCCGCCATTCCCTCATCGAAGTCGCTCTAGCCCGGCACCATGCCAGGCGTGCACGTCTATGCTGTGGAGTCAATAGTAGTCTTCTGAGCGGACGCCGGGAGTGCAGGCCTCCTTCAACCAATCGACGGGAAATTGTTCTGGTCGGTATTGGAACAGCCAGGGTGTCTTGCACATGCTGAAGAATGGCGGTTGACGTGGCGTGCGGGGCTGCCACCGCTTGGCGGCGGATGCGCCGATCCTCGCGTGCTGACGTCACTCGGGCTGCGCCTGGACCCCTCGCACGTGCCACATGTCCCTGCGCCAACCATCTTCGCCACAGGCGCTGCACCGTGGACACATCCCTATGGATATCGGCTGCGATTTGACGAAGCGACCAACCTGCCCTTCTCAGCCCGATCACCATACCCCTCGTAAAGTCGTCTGTCTGCTGGAAATGCCTCCGTTGACGGCGGCCTGGCATTCTTAGCTATACACGTGTCCTGTGGCACACGACAACACGTTCTACAATGACTGTCGGCTGAGAAATCACGGTACGAAGTGGGCCATTCGCCAACGCCGTGTCCCATTTATCGTTCGCTACGTGCGCAGCACAGCGGCGCATTTCACATCATGAGCATACCTCAGTGACGTCAGTCTACCCTGCAATTGGCATAAAGTTCTGACCACTCCTTCTTGGTGTTGCATTTGCTCTGTCAGTCAGTGTAATTTACAGACCTTCCCAATTCTAACCTATACTGAATTTCGTATACCTTATGTACACGGAGCTGTTGTACACAGTCCCACGCTCTAACACCATGTCATGTGACTGCACCTTCAATGTAACTGGTGCAGCAAGTTCCTTTAGCTAGTGATCGTTCAAGGCGAGGGAGCTGGTGATTGGCATATCGCTCCTCGGAGAGCTGTGTGGGAGGCTATCAATCACAGAACATCCTTCGCCTCAGGCCGGCTCACTGCAGCCATTGTTCCAAAACTTTGTATTCAAAGTTTTACACATCGAAAAGCCTTTCATCAGTACAGTTGGTTCTCTTTCAGTCTGGTAGAAAGAGAAACGTGCTGTGGTAATATTCTTGTTACCATAGAGTTCACTACCTTGTCAATTCCAAAGTGGATGAATAGAGGTTATAGTTGATAACTCTTCCTTAAATTGTTGGTGTGTATTGCCTGTGCACTAAGAGTACAATTTAGTTGATTTTTTTTTCTTGCATGTTGCTTTACGTCGCACCGACACAGACAGGCCTTATGGCGACGATGGGACAGGAAGGAGCTAGGACTGGGAAGGAAGCGGCCGTGACCTTAATTAGGTACAGTCCCAGCATTTGCCTGGTGTGAAAATGGGGAACCACGGAAAACCATCTTCAGGGCTGCCGACAGTGGGGTTCGAACCCACTATCTCCCGAATACTGGATACTGGCCGCAATTAAGCGACTGCAGCTATAGAGTTCGGTAGGGTACAGTTGAAACTCGTTTGTTCTGTGAATGTTTGACGTGCTAGATTTATCTGTTCTCCGCGGTTTGTTGTAATGTCCTGTAAGATTGTGAGGAAAGATCAATTGTCCTGTATTTGGTTACTACTTTTCTTTCTTTCCTTTTTGCGGCTTATTTCAGTTATTTCAGTTATTTCTGGTGTCACGTGAGCAATGGACTTTAATCGGATGTACATCCTGACGCTATGTGATATTCAAGTGAATATTTTACCCTAGGATTGCCGGAATTCGAATATTGGTCGTATGGAAAATTATCAGTTAAACCACTGGGCTATTCATATTCCCCCCCCCCCTTTTTTTCTTGTTAATATTAGTGTAAACTTTTTTTTTTAAATCGAGGGAACGAAAGTACAAAAGCTGATGTCGGGTCGTATGATCTGTTCATTTATCTGGGTTTATATATTTTGACTCGATCTCTATGGATACCAATACAGCTCGTAGTGCTGATGTCTAACTTAAGTTCTTATTTTCATTAAATTAATGTGTAGTGGAACATAGAAAGAAGCAGACTTGATGTGACAACAGCGGGATCCATTTGCAGCCATACTATTTAAAATGAAGTTTTGCTAGAAAAATTCTCACTAAGAAATGACAAATTATCGGATAATTTCCCCTGTATTTTTGTTATCACTAAGATATTTACGTCACCGAACTCGATAGCTGCAGTCGCTTAAGTGCGGCCAGTGTCCAGTATTCGGGAGATAGTAGGTTCGAACCCCACTGTCGGCAGCCCTGAAAATGGTTTTTCGTGGTTTCCCATTTTCACACCAGGCGAATGCTGGGACTGTACCTTAATTAAGGCCACGGCCGCTTCCTTCCCACTCCTAGCCCTTTCCTGTCCCATCGTCGCCATAAGACCTATCTGTGTCGGTGCGACGTAAAGCAACTAGCAAAAAAAAAAGAAGATATTTACGTCAACATACAAGAATGTATTTATTCAATTATTTATTTATTTAATTAAAGGGTTCAGACACCTCTGAAGTACTGTTTCGAGTCATTTACGGTCGCCAATTGTTGTCTGTGTAATGTAGTAGGGATATCCAGAAGTGATCGCTGTACATGAATTTGCTGTTTGAACCTCTGTATTGCATGTGAAATCTTAAAAAAATGAAACGCCCAGTTTTATTCGCGTCCAAATACTGCGAATATTGATAGAATATACTATTATTTCCTGCACATATTTTACAGCCTTATATTTCTTAAACATGTCGGCATGATATAATAGTTCTCTTCGCTATTTGTTTTACGTCGCGCCGACACAGACAGGTCTTAGTCATATGACGACGAAGAGATAGAACAGGGTTAGGTCTGGCAAGGAAGTGACCGTGGCCTTAATCAAGGTACAAACCCAGCATTTGCCAGCTGTGAGAATACGAAAGCACGGAAAATCAACTTTACGATTGTCGACAATGAGGTTCAACCTCCCATCTCCCGAATGCAGGCTCACAGGTACATAACACAAAAGCGTAGCCAAATCGCGCTGTAGCTAGTATTTACAGAATGTTTATAATACTTCTAATTTTTCACTGCGAGTTACTTTTTTGGAAGGTAATCTTGTGAGTAATATACAACATTCGAGCCACCTGTAAAAAAGTATACTTTGGGATATTCATTTACTTCCAAAGGAGTGAGTTTACGTTTACGGGCGAGTTGGCCGTGCGGTTAGAGGCGCGTGGCTGTGAGCTTGCATCCGGGAGATAGTGGGTTCGAATATCACTGTCGGCAGCCCTGAAGATGGTTTTCCGTGGTTTCCCATTGTCACACCAGGCAAATGCTGGGGCTGTACCTTAATTAAGGTCACGGCCGCTTCCTTCCAACTCCTAGGCCTTTCCTATCCCATCGTCGCCATAAGACCTATCTCTGTCGGTGTGACGTGAAGCCACTAGAAAAAAAAAATATTATTATACGTTAAAAACGAGTTCACCGCTGAATTAAAGTAATTTGACACTCCTGTGCTGGCGGATAATGGATCCACTTAAACGGCAAAGTTGTCATTAATATTCTGTTATTTATAACCTCTTGGAAAAGGATAGCATATTGTTTTACGAGCATCTTAATATCATTGATGAATATGAAAACAGAATATCAATATCTTTAATAGGACTGGAGATATGTGAGGTGGGATGTTCTGATTGACTCGCTATATGTACGACGTGGTCGAAAACAATGTGAAGGGGGGTGAGCGTTACCGGGTTGGTCATACTGATAAATATATAATTTTAAAATCGATCTCTCGCGCCGTTGTCATGTTATCAGCTGCTGAAGTTAGCCAATCAGATCGCTTCGCGGGTGGATTCAAATTGACTTTCCGAGGCGGTTTTGTTAAATCTGCACGTAGCTTAAGACTGGCTTGAGAACACCAATCAAAGAAGGCCTGCGTTGCAATATGACTCCAAGTCCACTGTACTACGCATGCCACATGGATGCTTAACGAACAATTCCGTAAATGACGGATTGCCTAGTAGCTACCGATGCCGAGAACAAACAAACAAACAAACAAATAAACAAACAAACAAACAAACAAGCAAACACGCCGTGGGTTTCAGTTGGTGTCGTCACAGCATACTTGGTACGGTGCGATCCTATCAGCTTGGAGGTCAGTGTTGAAGTCCCTCCCCTGGCGGAGTTTTTTCTTCGATTGTTACTCTCAAGCTGGTGCAAATTTAGCAACACCGCCTCGCAGAGCCCCTTTGAATCCGCCCGCGAATCGATCTCATTGGCTAACTTCAACAGCTGATTAAAAAAATTACAATGGCGCGAAATATCAAATTATTTTTTCAGATTATTTATCAGTATGACGAACTTTCTAATGTTCATATTTCCAGTTCACGTTGCTTCTGACCACCCTGTTTATTCGGCTTCCTAACGTTCCTCTAGTATACAATTCATTGATTTCAATTTCATATTGTGGGCAATTGCAGTCATCCTCATCTGTTAATTCACATCTTATAAATGCTATCCATGGTTGTTACCGTTAACGGAGTCCGGCTCCATGGTTAAATGGTTGGCGTGCTGGCCTTTGGTCACAGGGGTCCCGAGTTCGATTCCCGGCAGGGTCGGGAATTTTAACCATAATTGGTTAATTTCGCTGGCACGGGGGCTGGGTGTATGGGTATGTGTCGTCTTCATCATCATTTCATCCTCATCACGACGCGCATGTCGCCTATGGATGTCAAAACAAAATACCTGCATCTGGCGAGCCGAACTTGTCCTCGGACACTCCCGGCACTAAAAGCCCTGCGCCATTTCATTTTTCACCGCTAACGGATACTCATCCACAAGATAGGAACAATCTCATAATAATTAGTCATTGCTTAACCTCTCTGACAGGGTGATGTAGTTTGTGCTTTGCCCCAGAAGTTTCATGCCACATTCAGACAAGATCAGCCTTTGTTATGCAATACATCCAGTACGGCGAACTTGTATTATTAAAACATGTCATTCCGTGGGAGCTAGATTAGCGCTAACAACATGGTATTCAGACAACTCACATTTGCATGTGAAAGCTCCATTGTCATTGAGGGGGGAGAAATGCGCCAAGTTTGGAGAGTTAGCATTACTTGTTATGGTTCCGTGAGCATGAAGAGGGCACACTGTCTAACTGATGACAGCAGGTCAAAACGCTCGTCTTTGAGCACGTGGAAGGTAGTAATAAACGCCGCACCGTTAACGGTTTACAGCAATGCAAACATGCGATGGTATTTAACCCGCTATCAAATGGATAATCTACGCAGCATTAAAAATATGTTCTGTACTTTTCTCTTTTTTTTTTTTCTTTCTAGAATTTGTTTTACGTCGCACCGACACAGATAGGTCTTATGGCGACGATGAGATAGGAAAGGGCTAGGAGTGGGAAGGAAGCGTCCGTGGCCTTAATTAAGGTACATCCCCAGCATTTGCCTGGTGTTAAAATGGGAAACCACGGAAAACCATCTTCAGGGCTGCCGACAGTGGGGCTCGAACCCACTATCTCCTGGATACATGCTCAAAGCTGCGCTCCCCTAACCTCACGGCCAACTCGCCCGGTCTGTACTTTTCAGTCAATAGAATGTTCTGTTCAATATCGAAATGGTTGACATGTTGGCCTTTGGATTCCGGGTTCGATTTCTGGCTGGCTCGGGGATTTTAATTTTCGTTGGTTGATTTATTTGGCTCGGTGTCTGCGTGTTTGTGCAGTCTTCGGCATTAACATTCAACATAGGTAGGGCTCCGTCCTCCTATATGGCGACAACTCGAAAGACCTTCACTAGACCTCTCCGGAAGCCACACGCCATGATTATTATTATTATTATTATTATTATTATTATTATTATTATTATTATTATTATTATTATTATTATTATTATTATAGAATAAAAACATTTTACATTATTACTTCATACATAATCAAACAGCCTGTTGCTCTTTCTTGATGGATGCGATATTTTTTCATCTGTCTCTTGGAACACGCCAAAGCAAATTATAGCTTCCATCGAAATCTGTTTCATTTATTTTTGTGTCGGTATGGAAACTACTGAGGTATGGATGGCATTGCGTTGTAACATTCGGGGCACGATCATTTATTTATTTATTTATTTATTTATTTATTTATTTATTTATTTATTTATTTATTTATTTATTTATTATTAGTGCCTTGCTCAGTGACGAAGTTAGAATACGCCTACTCTTATCAGTTACCACATTGTTATATAATCTAAAATAAAATATTACAGTTAAATTTTAATTAGCTCAAATTAAAATACACGCAGTAGCATCAAAATGAACCTAAATAAAGAACGTACGCCTCTGTGTTGTAGTGGTTGGCGTTATTAGCTGCCACCCCCGGAGGTTCGGGTTCGATTCCCGGCTCTGCCACGAAATTTGAAAAGTGGTACGAGGGCTGGAACGGGGTCCACTCGGCCTCGGGAGGTCAATTGAGTAGAGAAGGGTCCGATTCCCACCTCAGCCATTCTCGAAGTGGTTTTCCGTGGTTTCCCACTTCTCCTCCAGACTAATGCCGGGATGGTACCTAACTTAAGGCCACGGCCGCTTCCTTCCTCTTCCTTGTCTATCCCTTCCAATCTTCCCATCCCCCCACAACGCCCTTGTTCAGCATAGCAGGTGAGGCAGCCTGGGCGTGGTATTGGTCATCCTCCCCAGTTGTATCAACCGACCCAAAATCCCACGCTCCAGGACACTGCCCTTGAGGCGGTAGAGGTGGGATCCCTGGCTGAGTCCGAGGGAAAAGCCGATCCTGGAGGGTAAACATATTAAGAAAGAAAGAAAGAAAGAAAGAAAGAAAGAAAGAAGGAATAAATAAATAACTAGCATCATTTAAGTTAAATTTAAGACTTGTGGTGAACATCAAATAAAATTAAGTTAATTAATTAATTCATTAATTAATTAAGATGTGACCTACAAACTGATTGCACCAGGGAGATTAACGATCATGAACTCGTTAAATCCCCCAATTTAATATCTGGGTTTCTACATCAGCTCGGAAGGCGAAAGGCTTCTTAATGCTCGAGCATGAATAAACTCAGCGTGTCGGCGATTCACCGGAGTTTCCTGCGACAAGAAAATACCAGATTATCTCAAGGGGAAAGTGTATAAATCCATGGATAGACCAATTGCACTCTATGGTTCAGAACGCTGCCCAGTCTCAATAAGACATGAGCAAGCCCTCCATGGAATGCAAATGAAAATGCTCGTTGGTGGTTAGGACATACGAAACTCAACCATGTCAGACGACGGATGGGAGTTTCAGACAAAATGCGAGAAGAGACGATCGATCAATTACTAAGACAGCTGTCTAGTACAACCCAGAAGGAAATCGACCACACCTGAAGGAAGACATGAAGATCGTGGGTGTCAGATCTGATGATGCCCTTAACCGGACCAAAGGGAGAATAGGATGCAAAGTACCGGACTTTGCAGGGTCGGGAAAAAAATGGATGAAGAAGTATAATCAAATAAGTAAGATCATCAAAGTTAAGTAATTGAAACCTTTAATTTAAAAAATTGGAACGTTCTTTGGAGAAATCTGGATGTGTCCCAAAGATATAAAAGGTGCTCACTGCATATAGTCTCACTCCTCATCATGCCTTGTACGTCTCGTCGAGGCGCGGCCATCGATGTTTTGCGGTTTCCCTGTAACCACATAACCTTTGGTGTTACTATTTGAGGATCCAACCAGCCTCACGGCTGAAGAAACAACGGACGAAACCAAAACCATTTCCATATAGACGATGAAGACTCCCCGAAAGGGTGAATAGTAAAGGCTTCCACTGTGTGTAACTTACAAAGGGAGGCCACCAAATAGATGTCCTGGAATGTGACAAAACTAGCATCAAGTAATGTACGATGGTACCAAATGATGTGTCACCTTTGAAGGCGGGACCACTGCCTCATAGTGTGTAAGGAATGGAGGAATCCGTACGTCATATTACAATCCTTGACCACACGCAAGGTTGAATGTCTTGCGCGGCGGACGAGTGGATGAGACACAGGACTAGAAAGTGAAGGATTCCGGGTTCAAACCCCGCTACAGTAGGTTTTCATAGTTATATATCATGCACATGGAAATCCACATCCTGTTTCCAGTCATTCGACTGGGTCAGGGATAGAATGAATGAAGCCCCTAATTAGCGGCGAGGATAGGAATTGTGCTGGCTGCCGAAGCCTGTCGCACTCCTCTGGGGCAATGATTAATGACTGACAGATGAAATGAAATGATAGTGGAGAGTGGAGTCAGGGAAAACCTACCTCCTCTTTGTCCAGCACAAATCTCACATGGAGTGACTGGGATCTGAACCGCGGAACCCAGCGGTGAGAGGCCGGCGCGCTGTCGCCTGAGGCACGGACGCGGTTTTATATATATACTAGCGAATGTACCCGCGTTCCGCTACGGTATTTTACATTGTTTACGGATATCGAAGTAAATTACTGTTCACGCAGTGAATAAGATTTTTTAAATTTCATGTCTCTTAGCGTTATCCAGTCCGACTCGTTGGCTGAATGGTCAGCGTACTGGCCTTCGGTTCAGAGGGTCCTGGGTTCGATTCCTGGCCGGGTCGGGGATTTTAACTTTCATTGGTTAATTCTAGTGGCCCGGGGACTGGGTGTTTGTGCTGTCCCCAACATCCCTGCAACTCACACACCACACATAACACTATCCTCCACCACAATAACACGCAGTTCCCTACACATGGCAGATGCCGCCCACCCTCATCGGAGGGTCTGCCTTACAAGGGCTGTACTCGGCTAGAGATAGCCACACGAAATTAAATTAAAAGCGTTATCCAAGAAACAGCGTGGGGAGGTCGCCATACGTTGTTTGCAACGTAAAGTGCGAGTTACGGAGTTGTGATGGTAACGGTAGCTCACTTGCCTACTGCCATTCTCACTCGAGTTGGGAAGTTTTCATTATAATGGAAGGCCCCCTTGTCTATTGTGCGGTCAAAATCGATTTTGGGAGTCTTCGTTACAATGGCATATCCCTTTCCTACTTCCAGAGACAATTGGGTAGGGCAGTTTTGAAGAAAATTGAATGATCACTTGCCTTCTGCCAATCAAATCGGGAAGGGAATTATTCATTACAGTGGTAGGCCCTCCTTACTAATGCCACTTACACAGGAGTTGGAGAAGGACCCCATTCCTACAGCCAGCCAAGGTCGATGTGGGAAGTATTGATTACAACAGCAGACGCCCTCCTGCTAACAGTCACAATCGATTTGTAAATTATTAATTATAATGGCAGACATGCCCCTTCTAGGTCGCTACAAATAGACTTCTATGAATATATATATCGACAAACTGAAGTATATTCATGTTTACATATTGTAGACCTTCATTTACAGATTAACTGCCGCTAAACAGTACGTTATATCGACAAACGGATTGTACCATAAGACCTCGTTCAGCGTTACATATGGTTGATCCTATGACATTTTCTCGTATCTCGTCTATTTATGGGGTAGACTAAGAAACTTTGAATAGGGAGAATTTCGGGTAAGGTTTTCACACACTGCATTACTTTTCGGATATTTTTGTGACAGCTATAGACGTAGAATTTGCCTCATATATGGCTACCGGGAGGGCCAATATTCGTGCCGAATTTGATGATCTTGTTTTTCCTATAAGTGTGTCAAACTATGATTATACGTCTAAAAATTGGAAAATATACGTACAATCGAGCAACACAGCGAAATTTAACGCAGAAGGGATAGAAACGACAACGTTTAGCCTCGAAATAAATCTTTAAAATTGCCTCCATATTTCGATATTTTCCGGAGGTAAAAAGTGGAAAAATTTAAACATCATGGTATTTCTCCGTCAGTGACATGATAAAACCTATAATCTTCCCAAATGTCAATTTCCTAGCTCGTTTGGCAGATTATGCGGCCATTTTGATTTTGGATAGAGGGGTAAAAATGAAGATTTTCAGGAAACGAAAGCTAAAATATATGCACACTGGCTGTAGTACCCGGCGTTGCCCAGATAGTTTCTGAATATTTACCTTTTAAGATTTGCATTACCAGTTAGTTATGTGTGAAGTGATTTTTTATAGAATACCTTTTTAACTTGCAGATTGATATGTTACGATCTATTATGTAGTTTTAGAATTATTTAGGTGTGTTTGATTTCAAGTTTTGGATTATTTAATTTTCGAGTAAAACTTCGTCCTTATGGAAGCTCGAATCGACTGGGAAGTATTTGATCCTGTAAAAAATTAATAAGTGATAACTATATGTATTTAGCCGTAGCACTATAGATACGATGTACAGGATTTCAACTGTCAATGAGACTGTCCCCCTCTCGCCCCCCACCCCTAAGAGATAAAAAATCTGGATTGTCACCATTCATCTCAGTGACCCCGAAAAATGTAGATTCGACACTGTTTTCGATTATTTTTATATCTCACTCCCCCCTCACCTTCACCCAAAAGGGGGCTGAACATGAACTTTAAAAAATTCGGAGTGTCACTATTCATTTCAGCGACCACGAAAACTATGGATTCGATACTATTCTAGATTATTTTATACCACCCCCCTCGCCCACTGCCCATAAGAGTGCTAGGGGTGTCTTACACCCACGCGGTTTGTCTCCTGATACTAATTGACAAGTGTACCAAGTTTGGTGAAATTGCTCCAGTGGGTTAGGAGGAGATGTGTCATTTACACACCCACATACACACCCACGCACACACACACATCCATTTTATATATAGTAAGAAGATGAAAATAAGATTTTTATATATAGTTTTTCGAGTTTTTTATATCTCACCCCCTTCGCCACCCACTTGGACTTGTAAAAAATCCGGAGTATTACTATTCATCTCAGATACCCTGAAATCTGTGGATTCGAAACTGTTTTTAATTATTTCTGTATCTCACACCCTCCCCCCCACCTTGCTCCCCACGTAGAAGGGGGCTGAACTTGGAATTTAAAAAATTGTGGAGTATTACTTTTCAACTCAGCGACGCCGACAACTATGAATGCGACACTATTCTCGATTATTTTTATAACTAACCCCCCTGACCCCCTGCCTTAAGGGCGCTAGGTATGGCTTACCCCCACAGTGCTCGTCTCCTGATAGTAAGTAATATGTGTACCAAGTTTCGTTGAAATTGCTCCAGTGGTTTAGGAGGAAATGTGTCATTTACACGCACACACATACATCCATTTTTATATATCCAGTATTAAGATTTTTATACTTCAACCCGTTCCCATCCCCGCCCAAAGGAGTCCTATGGGTGCCTTACACAACTGTATATTTTTTCCAGATAGTAAGTCTTATGTGTACCAATTTTGGTTGGCAGCTATGCCCAAACGTGCATGCATAATCTCGCTGCTGTAGAATCCTGGAGCTGACGTTGCCATGGTTACGGCAGTTCATTTCTTTTATCCCATTCCTAGAGCAGGGGTAGTGTGGTGCCAATATCTCCGTAACGGTTGGTTTTAGGGCTTTAAAATATGGTTTTCGGGCCCGTAGGGCTTACTGAGTTTTGTTCTTTGCGTCAAGAGGATTAAATTGAGCTTTGTCTCGTCCTACTACGACAAATTCGATATTTTGCCTATATTAGCCTATTATTTTTATATCCCCCCGTACCCCCCACCTCGAATTGTTTTGAAAATAAAATACAGCCCATGTTACTTACTGACAATGTATCTTTCTATTGTTGAAGAAATTTTTAAAATCGGTTTTGTAGTTTTTTGAGTCTATCCGTTACAAACATTCACATTTTTCCTCTCTATAATATTAGTATAGATGATCATTATTACACCTGAAACGGATAACTGTACGAAACTTTCGCAATGAACAGACAGATGGTCGTTACGATTTTATTTATATAGATAAGTATCATGATAAAAATACTTCAACCCCTATTTCATTTACACCCACCCTGAAGTCAATTTTCCGAAAGCACACATTCGTTACCCCAGCTTCAATTTTTTTTTTTTAATATAAGCAATCGTAGCTCCACTACACTCCTAAAGTCAACATTACCATTCTCCATTTTTCGCGTTACCGTATTTCAAGAACATTTTCAACCACGAACTCGCACATATTTCCAAACTGATATTCTATAACAGATTTTAAACAATGTACTGGCAGTTTCACCCGATTACTCTTCGTGATAGTACAGTACAGTCATGGTTTTCACAAAAATACACTGGGACTAACTATTTGTTTTTAACTTAAAAAGCCTAACCTAAACTGAATCAGCAAAATTTAACCGTCGTTGAAGTTTCATAGTTTCACTCGCTTACTGAGTGTACGCGCGTCAACGACAAACGAGGGAAAATATTCGTCACGTCGTATAACACACGTTATATTCATGAAGAATGGCGCAGAACTCACGGAAACTTCACCGATAATCCAAGAGGAACACTAAAATAATTCACTGTATACCACCATCACTGACAACCAAATGCAAAATCCTTTTACTTCGCGCCTAGCTCTGTGTTCATGCTGCGCTACCTAAACATTTTTCTGCGGCTATCGGGAAACACACTCTACACGTGCCATCAGTGAATTGCTCAAAAAAACTTTATACATGCCGAAATCCAAGAATAAAATATACTCTTCTGTATTACCATGTATTGACTTCACAAACTGGCTCAGTTTTTATTAGCAAGAAGATATGCAAGTGGCTATACTGTTAACATGATGATATTTTTCTTGTAGTCCCTAGTGTGTGGCGCTGAACACTTCGAGTGTCAAGTATTAAAACTAGCATACCTTTCCCAAGTAGCTGGCCTGTCGCCGTAAATTGCTGTCGGGGGAGGGCCCACAGCTCCGGCCCGCTCCCAGGAGAAGAAAGCTTCAAGTGCATGCGTCATCCAAGCGACTTAAATTTCGATGGGTTAGCTCTCTTTCGCGCCGGCAAGGAAATCCAGCTCGCTGGAGAACCTGAACTGCGGTAGAGCGAGCGGATTGTAGAGACAGCTGTACTTGGCTTGGCGTAGATGTTCGCAGTTTTTTAAACTAAAAAAAGGGTTCTAAGGAATAATTTCAAAATGTAAATACAAGATTATTTACTCCAGCAGCTCTGGGGTAGATGGGGTTCAGCGCACGCCACTGCTCGTACGTATATATTCTTTGAAATGAAACGCAATAGTTTGACCTCAGAAACATCCATCCACGAAAGGTTTAGCGATAGGGAGAGCATCTGGCCGAACAAATTGGGCTGAAATTCATATGTGGCGCCGACCCCAAGTAACTGGGAGAGCCTAATTAAAAGGCGCATATATGACCAGGGAAAATTTAAACTACTAACAACATGAAGCTCTAGTTCTTATTCTGACATGGTTAATTATATAATGTAAACATGTACAACATGTTTAATATCAATGCTTCGTCGTTCACTGTAATTCCACTGGATGGAAAGGTAGCAGCTAACACGATGTAGGCAACTTTATTCTATCGCATTATTCCAAACTTTTGTAAACGGTCTTTTGCAAATATTCGTGCACTACATCCTAACTGCAAACAGCAGTAGTTGGCGACTACAATGAATAATGTTCATTTCAGTTATGCTCCATAATGCTTTGCAACACGAAATCCCAAGAACAAAAGGAAGAATGAATTAAGACACTAATTACACTTCATTGCATAGCGAGGTTTGCATGCAGGCTTCTATTTCGCAGAGGCCAAGCTCGAAGTGGCGACTAGACACGCACTCTAGGCCGAGGACTCAACGTCTACTCCCTCCTGGCCTCGTTACTATACACATTATGTTAAAATGTAATATTGTTATTAATGAACGTTTACTTTTAGGGTTATATACCAAATTTTCAGAAAGAGAGAAAAAACGTCACGTTCCCAAGCTCACGTCCTCCAACCCTTATACCAATGGCACCGGTCACATTCATGCGCGCGCGCCTCTGTGTGTGTGTGTGTGTGGGGGGGGGGCTAATTTACTGCGTGTTCACAATTAATGTTAATGTTGCGCGTATTATGGTATACTATTACAAGCGTCGTTGACGGGAAAATCACTTCATATGTGCATTACACTTGAATTGTGATTTGTTAAAGTGCGTGAGTCAAAAGAAGCAATTTTTGGGGGAAAACGAGAAAGCTATTTTATTTCGCAAATTGTTACTAATAAATGTTGTTGTTGTTGTTTTTGTTTGAGTCATCAGTCCATTGTCTGGTTTGATGCAGCCCTCCATGCCACCCTAACCTGTGCTAACCTTTTCATTTCTGCGTAACTACTACATCCTGCATCTAATGTAATTTGCTTGTCATATTCATACTTTGGTCTGCACCTACCATTTTTACCGCGTATACTTCTCTCAGAAACCAACTGAACAAGCCCTGGGTGTCTTAAGATGTATCCTATAATTCTATCTCTTCTCGTCGCATTTAGCCAAATCGATCTTCTCTCACCAATTCGATTTAGTATATCTTCATTCGTGATTCGATCTATCCATCTCACTTTCAGCATTCTCCTATAAAACCACATTTCAGAAGCTTATATTCTCTTTCTTTGTTTCTGAGCTAGTATAAATATATTCGTGGTCTATTGCATTAATTCGACCATGTAGAATGATAAAATAGCATTCAGAGTATGAAATTATCTTTCTTCACAATTTGTTTTATTGTGCCGTGAGATTAATGGGGAGGCACACTTTTATGGGTCAAAAGTAGGAGCAGTCTAAGGAGAAACATGTAAATATGTTAATATTGATTCTTAGTAATTATAATTTAAATCAGGCACCTGATTTAACCTTGAAGAGATACAGTGACTGAGGATGCCTTTTATGAAAGGCGAAACATGACTCACATTCTTATGGTAATAATGATAAATTCCTATTTGTTTAAAAATTGTAATGTATTGAATAGGTGATATTATTAATAAACTAATTAGCACCCTACAGTATAGTATCTTCAATACGGATCCATAATGATATTTATCACTTGCAAGATAATTGTTAGGAATAGGAAATAGGAAATTATATTATTATTATATTATTTCTTCACATTTTGTTTTATTTTGTCATAACATTAAGGAGGAGGTACACTTTTATGGGTCAAAATATTGATATGTTCTATTTATTTTTCTTTAACCTGGCGAGGAAAAAATATCGGCACTGTTTCAAAAGGTCCGTTTGTTAATGCCCATGTATGATACTTGCTAAATCCCACTCTATCCTATGTTAGTTCCTTCTTTTCCCTAATTTACATTTTACATGACATTTTAATCATAATTCAAAAACTATTGAACTGTTTTGATCGGTAGTGTATATTTAAAAAGGTGCTCCATAAAATAAGGTAACAAGAGCTCACACGAGGAACTTTATTTTACAGGCAGATGTGAGGATACACAGTAGTAGGGCACTGATACGGATTACTATTCAACATAGTCACCATTCTTGTTCTAACGATACACCAAGGCATCGATGCAGGTATGGAAGGAATCTGCGTCCAGTCCCTGAAGCCACGTCGTGACAGCATACTGAACGGTCGTATCATCAATGAATCCCTTACCACCCAGGTGCTTCTTCAACGGTCTGAAGAGGTGGAAATCATTGGGCGACAAATCGGTCTGTTAGGAGGATGGTGCAGAACTAGATGGTTGATTTCCTTACGTGGGGATCGACAGTTACTGTGACAATCTGGAGATTTTGCTAGTAGCAGTTTACATTAAACGACCTGCGTCGTGTTGCTGCATGACGGTGACAGATCACACGCAGCCAACAGCACGTCTGAACTGTTTCTACCACCTGCATGCAGTGAAGGTAAACAAAGGTAATACATCCCAACACAAATATTATTTTCTTAAATCCCACGTTCATAAGTAAAGCACAAATAATTTGGTTTATACCCACGAATGAGACGTTTCTGGAACTGGATTCCCTATCTCACACTGATACATGCATCCTTCTCCAGCGTTCCCGAAAGTCTGTATCACACCCTTTTTGAGGTTATATTTTGGATTTACAATACATGCTTTGAGCTCGTCTTTCCTGTTTTATAAGTGTATTTAATTTTTAGGTGAAATTTGATTGGAGAAACAAATTGGTGAATGAAATGAAGCATGTTTCTTATGTTTAAAATATTAAAATGTAAATGTTTACCTTCCATCGTCAAGCACTTCTTGATAAAAGGATAAAAGGATTGAAAATCACTGCTTTAGAGGAAAGCTTTTCTTAAAGCAGTTGTGATTCTACTGAAAGACGAAATGAAAATTTGGTAGCCATCGTGACTCGAACCTAAATACGCCGCACTCCGGAAGGGTGCGTTAACCATTCCCCTAAGACGAACAACGTCCCAGAGAGGGACACTCTCCACTCTTTGTTACCAAAATTGGCTGTCTTTGGGGACATCTATAAGTAAAGACTAGATTACTATGAAACATTGGCACTCACTTCCTTTGCTGAATTATCGTAGGTAAAAGAACTTTCTACCCACTTTGCGGTGATTTGTCTGATGTCAACACAGAGTTCATGTTTTGTGTTTCTTCTTCAATGGCGCTGAAGGACTGTTACTTTAGACCTCACGCCCTTGCTCTTAACATTTTTTCTGTTTTCTTCACAGTCTATGTTCTAGATAGGAGGACACTTATCAGCTTGGAGGATCAAATATTCTGCATTTTCTTAATCGACTTGTTTAAAACACCATACTGAAATATATGAGTTAAACCAGTAGCTGTCGGCAGCCAGAATTACGAATCTTGTTTGACTACCTGGAGTTGAGCTGCTCCAACGACAGTCGCTAGTATTATTTTAGTAATATCGTTTAGCTGATTAGTCACTTGGTGTGAAGAGCTTCATTTAAAACAGTACTTTACAAAATAATTCAAGCTGCCATAATCTGATCCTATTCGGCCCTTGTCTTTCTTTGGCCGATTTCTTCATTTTTCGAAGTGTCGGATCCCTTCATTTTTTTCTCCCTGATTAGTGTTAATAGAGGACGGTTGCCTAGTTGTATTTCCTCTCAAAACAATAATCACCACCATCATCTGATCCTAGTAACCGATAGTGGTCAACGTGTGTGAGCAGCCCGTAGAGTATATACAAATGGTGTAAAATAACCAGGCTCTTGATTCAGAAAATAGATAGCGTTTCTTTCCTTCACGATCATTGTTAGCAATTAATTCTATTTAAACGACCAATCCTTTGAATAAGAGATGCTTTGTTTGATTAACTAACGACTTTTTGATGATTCGTTGATGACTGAGTTCTTAACAATCATCTCATCAGCTCTTTTGCTGAAACTCGTCAGTTCTGCTATTGAAAATGGAGTTTTCCCATTTTCACATCAGGAAAATGCAGGGGTTGTGCCTTAATTAAGGCCACGACCATTTCCTTCCCCCTCCTGGGCCTTCTTATCCCATCGTTGCCATAAGACTTATCTCTGTCGGTGCGACGTAAATATATTTTTTGCTAGTTGCTTTACGTCGCACCGACTCAGATAGGTCTTATGGCGACGATGGGACAGGAAATGGTTAGGAGTGGGAAGGAATCGGCCGTGGCCTTAATTAAGGTACAGCCCCAGCATTTGCCTGGTGTGAAAATGGGAAACCACGGAAAACCATTTTCAGGGCTGCCGATAGTGGGGTTCGAACCTACTATCTCCCGAATACTGGACACTGGCCGCAATTAAGCGACTGCAGCTATCGAGCTCGGTAAGCGACGTAAATAAATTGTAAAAAAAAGTAATAGTGGAGTCTAACACATCGAGATGAATTAAGGCTACCTTAGCCAACGATGGCTTAATACCTGTAGTTTCGAAGAAAGCGAGAATAGACCCTGGAATGTTGGACAGGTCCTTCCTCATTATAGTAACAATTAATTACAAATGAGCACACCGTTATAAAACCCTTATCGCCACGATTTATTAAACTAAATGCATAGAGCTGTAATCTGTGATGTACAAAGTCTCCAGAATGAAGCAATACCAGCAACTAGTTCCCATAAGTGAGCTACTGAAAAAGGGTGAGAATCAGCCTTTCTCTTAGACACCAAACTACTTTCTGTTCATACAGCTCGAAAATATCTTATTGAAAGAATCTGTAGTGGATTGAGACATCTTAGAGCAACGGACCTCAGATATTTCTGGATCTGTGGAAAGTGCGCCTGTAATTACTTGATTTTAAATAGTTTCTGGATATTTGATGGAAAATCACATGCATTTTGAGACATGCCATCTAAAAACGGACTGAGTTTTTTTCGAAATTTCAGAAAGGAGAGTATCTAACAGATCCTACAATCGTGAAGCAGAGCATCTTTCATGAGTTACTTGTATTATTTATTGTGAAAAATGCCAGACTTGAATTTAATATGAGCGGTTGCCTCTTCATCCCTCGAACATTACATATTTTGTAGTTGCAGTCCCAAGTATCATATACTTTATTCTTTTGTTATTTCAAAGCTGTGATTGAAAAGCCGATGATTAAGCCTATGGAGAAAAGGGGGGGTGGTATGCTTTAATATTGAACTCGGCGGTGTATGCCTGAATGCGGACGATACGCCGAGCTCGTTGCTAATATTGGATCCGTGATGAATATCGGGTAGAGGAACCTCATGCTGATGGTATGAATTGCTGTGAACACGCCTCATCAATGTAGTGCTGTCGAATAAATCACGGCCCGTGCTGGATTGTTAATATAGTCTGTTTATACGATCCCAATTGATCTGTTTTCAGTGTATGCGCTGTTTCGGACAGTTAAAGCCCTTTCATGTTTTCCCTTTGTCGGTATTTGTCTCCAATGGGTAGCAGACGGACATGGGTTGAACTATGAGAGCTAGGCCTATGTATTTCTCTCTACAGTAGCCTATACATTTCGCCGCTAACGAAGACATTGGTTTTGTAGATAAGGGCCGTGAATTACCCACTGTTTTCGTACATTTTGCAAGCATCGATTAATCGATTTAACGATTAAAAATTTCATTCGATCGAAAGCTCTAGTTTTCTCTCTTTGATGTGAATGTGTCACGCCAAATATACTGAAGAGATTGGCATAAAAGTTGCTACTTGAGTAGAAGGGCTGAGCTGAGTGTCTCAGATGGCAGAGCACTGGCTTCCTGAGCCCAAGTTGTTGGACTCGATCCCAGCTCAATCCGTGGTATATGAAGGTGCTCAGATACGTCAGTCTCGTGTAAGTAGATTTACTAGTAAAAGAACTCATGAGGGACAAAATCCCGGTACTTTTTCTCCGGAAGCCGTAAAAGTAGATTGTGGAACATACAACCAGTGGAAAGAAAGCTCAGAAGCTACAAATTATTACCTGTATTAGTAACTGGAGGGAGGAAAGAAGGGTTTATAGAAGGTAAGTTGTTGGTTTTCTTACACATTTTACACAACTGTTTATTTTTCCGAAGGAGATATTTACTTTTTCCAGCAGGATGAGCCGTTAGTGATACGTTGTTGAAAAACCGTTTCTAAACTCTTTCACATTAAAAAGGACAAATAGTATTATTTACTGGTGTGACTACTGTCGCACCGAGTGTGAATTTCTCCAACAGTATTACAATAACACCTGTTATCGGGCGCGTTTCGATATACACATGCACACGGAGATGATGGACGACAATGTCTAACCCCGAAAACTATTCAACAATACCATTACATATTATCACTAATGCTCGTACATTACTGATAAACAACAATATGTATTAATGATAGCGTGTTAGGCTCCGTGGCTAACTTTTTAGCATGCTAGGCTTTGATCCGAAGGGTCTGAGTTCGATTCCCGGCTGAGTCGGGGATTTTAACCCTCATTCCTCTGGCTCGGGGACTGGGACTGTGTGCCGTCTTCAGCATTATATTTCTTCCTAGGTAGGACCCCAACCTCGCCGACGCAAGGTCGCCATTAGGTGGCAATTCGAAAGATCTGCACCAGGCCTGTCTGGTGACCTTATGCCGTCGCCATTGAATAATGGTAACGTACAGTGTATTCGAAAATGCGTGAAATGTTTACTTTTAGCTGTTCGATAATATCCCCGTATTGTGTTATTTGTGTTTAAATTATTTATTATTTAAGTTAGTTTATTTCGACATTATAATTAATGTATCCGTCTAATGCAGTCCGGCTCCTTCGCTGAATGGTCAGCGTTCTGGCTTTCGGTTCAACGGGAGTCGGATTCGATTTACGGCCGGGCCGAGGATTTGAACTGCACATGGTTAATTCCTCTGTCTCGGAGACGAGGTGTTTGTGTTCGTTTTAATACACTTCTCTTCATATACACACAACAGCCCACACTCGTAACCACCACAGTAATGCACAGTAGTGAATACATACCTCCATATAGGATTGGCGTCAAGAAGAGCATCTGATCATAAAACTGGGCCAAATCTACACTCGTTCCCGACCCCAATAAATGGGGGGAACGGCTAGGAAGAAGAAGAAAGGATGCCGCTTGGTGTCACAGTTAACATGCTTTAAAAACTGTATTCCCTTTACATAAAGAGACAAGACCTGCAGACTGTCGACCATACTCAGAGCTTGTTGATATTGAATTTGTGATGAATGTCGGGTACGAAAACACGAGCTGCTGGGAACACGCCTGGTAAATGTAGTGCTCTAGAGTACATCATGATAGGATGTGTCGTACCCGTACTGCGTCGTTGATATCATCGCTTACAACTCAAATAGCTTTGCGCTACATGCACACGCTATTTGGTCAGTGAATTTGTAAAACAGATCTAGTAAAAGCACTTTAAATCCTTTTGTTATGAAGGAAAACGACGAGGTACTGTATTCGTTTTGCTTGAACATTTCTCATCAGAGAGAGGCTTCTTCGTCTATATTGAACTCATAATTATACCGTGCTGAAATTTCAACTACAAGATGAAGTGCATCCATGTTTTTATTGCAAACTCATCTCGCGTTCTGTGCCGTGACAACTTACAGCGGGAAGCGGCCCACCAAACATCGAACGAGGTTGAAACATTTCGGAAAACCTCGGGTAATTAATAATGAAATTCTGGATAATAATCCCCATTGCGAGAGATTTCGGCACTGTCATTAACACAGAAATAAGTAATTAAGAATTTTGTGAAATATTTGATGAAGCTGATGTCCACAGGGTGGAAATGTATTTAATTAAGCCTGGAGAGAAGTTGGCATCCATACTGGCAGAGTCGTGTACACTTGTCAAGGAGATGCAGTCAAAATGCGCGGGAACCCTCCTGCACGAAATTAATCAATTAATTAACTACGCCCGGTAAAGAAAGAGGACAAATGAGCAAACAGCACCACCATGACTGGAAAAGTAGGTGGAATCTCTGGAGTGAGTCTCGAAGAAATCGGTCAATGGTCATCAGTTGGAATGATTGCACCACAGTAGATAACGCCAAGCAGAGCGTCCCTCCTACATGCATAAATACCCATTCCTCAGGCAGGAGCGTCAGTCATCATTCAATGGTCCGAGAGTGTGGATCTGCATCAGGCGACATTAAGAAGAAGGCTTAAAGTAGGCTAAATAGATCGTAAAATCTCTAAAGCCAGTTGCCTTGGGGGAGGAATATATTACAAGTGATAAATGGTGAATGGAGACAAATTAGATATTGATAACATTGTATCCACGATATCCATCCCGATCGGGGAAGAAAATCTTAAGTTAAATAATTGTAGGATTCCTGAACTTCTCATATGGAGACAGCAGATTCATATATAGCTCTTATGAATTACTGCGGACGATTTTATTTTGGTAATCGGTAAGGGAGGACTGTAATCTGGCGGAAATAAGGTTGCGTCTCACGGTCCGTCACACCTGTGAAGCATCTGGATAGGAAGGAGTTGGAAGATTCCGTAAACTGTATTAGTTGAGTTCTCGACACGAAGCGGAGCGGTTTAACTGTCGTATAAGTGTACATAACAACAATTTCGTCAAAGTGTTAGATATTTTAACAAATGAACGTGTGTTGCTTCAAGGTATATGCAGAATCTGTGTATTTATAAGGTAGTGTTTTAAGCGAAGCATGTGTCCTGCAATTATGAGAGGCCAAGTCCGAGGTGGCTGGCATAAAATGAAGTCAATATAACGCCATGCCGACGAAGAAATTACAGGTCTGTCTAATTTAAATATCATGTATTGTAGTTAGAAATGTAAATACTTGTCCCTTTAAATTAATTAATTAATTAATTAACAAATCATAACATCGCATTATATATGTGGCGTATGTAAATTTAAGTGTTGCGACGATGATAATGTATCTTATTATTCTAGTGCGGAGGCGAATATTCTATTATTTATGTCAGCGCGCGAGGCTTTAAAAATGTGTTTAAATTTCTTAAAGTTCGGGAGATAGTAGGTTCGAACCCCACTATCGGCAGCCCTGAAAATGGTTTTCCGTGGTTTCCCATTTTCACACCAGGCAAATGCTGGGGCTGTACCTTAATTAAGGCCACGGCCGTTTCCTTCCCACTCCTAGGCCTTTCCTGTCCCATCGTCGCCATGAGACCTATCTGTGTCGGTGCGACGTAAAACAACTAGTAAAAAAAATTAAAAGTGAAGTTAAATATTGCAATGAAAATCAATGAAATAATGTTCTTGCCCTAAAAATTACAATAATGATAACGATAAAATAACCATTATGAGTGTGATAATATCAACGTATCCAATAATAATAATAATAATAATAATAATAATAATAATAATAATAATAATCCCCGTGTGGGGATTTACCGGTTACCTCCATCGGGCGCGTCCCATTGGAATTGGGGAAGCTCGCTGGCTCTGCCGCCAGCAGAGTCAGAGGGTAGTAGGGAAATAAAATACCACCGTGAAAAAAAACTGGTCCCTTGCCAGGGTTACGGCGAAGACTGGTAAATGACCAGAAGCCAGAAAACATCTTGAGGCAACCTCTAGGGCTAACAACCCTAGTTGTAAAAGGATGGGTACCCGTCCAAAGCAAAGTCAAGTCAAAAAGCATGATGGCACAACATTTCAAGAAACATACCCCAGGGGGTAAATATTCGGATAAATCCCTCGTCGTGAACGCCACGGCGCACAAGTCTCGTTCGGATTCTGGGGGAGACTCGACATCATGCAAGAGACGAGTCGGAGCGTCTCGGTATACCCCGAAGAGTCAAAAACTCAGACAAAAATCTAAAACCTTTCTAGCAACTTTCAACGTAAATTCACTTACACAAACTGGCAAGCTGAAAACCCTCACCAAAGCTCTTCACGAAAATCAGATATCCATAGTGGCCCTACAGGAAACAAGGTACCCAGATGAAGAGATTTTTGAATCTGAAGGCTACCGATTTTTCAAGAGCAAAGCGCAAAGAGGAATCCTCAATGGAGCTGTGATGCTTGGAACCGCGTTTGCTGTTAGAACCAAGATCCTTAAATCGGTTGCAAATTTCGAACCTGTGAATGACAGATTGTCTATACTCACAATTAAATGCGCGAACAAAACCTACGCCCTAGTTAACGCACATGCTCCTACAAACGATAAGAACAAGTCTGATCCAGACGAAGTTGATAATTTCTGGGACCTACTGGATGAAAAATTGAACAAAATCCCCAAACACCATGACAAGCTTCTTTTAGGTGACTTCAATGCCCAACTAGGTCGTGAGCAGAAGTACGAGAAAGTTATAGGAAATTACCCTGCTCACAAAAGAACCAATACCAACGGCAAAAGACTGGTGACCATTTGCGAAAATCACAACCTGCAGGTCATGTCGACCCACTTTCGCCATCTACCCAGAAAGCAAATGACTTAGCGTTCTCCCGTCCAAGCTCTCGGAGAGTTCCAAATTGATCATGTTGCGATCTCCAGGAGAAACAGCCCTGAGATTATGAATGTCAAGGTAAAGAAAGGCATCAATGTGGCCTCAGATCATTATATGTCTCTTATCAAATTCAAACCAATTCCCGCAAACACAAGGAAGACAACCAAACAGATCACACGGTTCGACAATGATAAACTTCGGCAAAGGGTCGAGGAGTTCCAGGAGAAGGCTAGACCAAATGACTGTGACTTTAACAACGCCAAAAGTCTCCTTGTTGAGGCCGCCAAAGACGTTGCAGAAATCAAGAGAAGCAAAAAGCATGCCTGGTGGAATAGTACCTGCGAATCAGTCCTCCAAGAAAGACTCAATGCATGGAAACAGTACAACTCTACGAAATCAGAAAATGATTGGGAAACCTACAAAACCCAACGTGCCCAAGCAGCTAGGATGTTCAGAACTGAGAAACGTAAATACGAAAAGTCTCTCATTGAAAAGATAGAACAAAACTTTAGGAAGAATGAAAGCAGAGAGTACTACAGAGCCTTCAAACGCAAACTCACTGGCTATAAACCACCATCTCTATGCTTTGAGCGAACGGACGGCACACTGGCGACGTCAAATGAAGAAAATTACAGCATTCTGGCAGATTACTTCAAGAGTTTACTTAATTGCTCTAAACCGCAAAGCGCCATTGAGACCAAGGAACCCTTACTCAGGTACCCAGATTCCAGACCACCCGACAGAGATGAAATCAAGCGCCACATTGCCCGTCTCAAAAATAACAAAGCGCCGGGGGAAGACTCAGTAGTAGCAGAACTATGGAAATATGCCCCAGAAGAATCACTTGATATCTTGCAAAAGCAAATAGAAGAAATTTGGAACAAGGAGACCCTACCCGAAGATTGGAAAATAGCTTTGATCCATCCATTACACAAAAAAGGCAGCATGAAGAACATCAACAACTACAGAGGAATATCTTTGCTACCCCTGACTTACAAAATTCTATCACTTGCCATCCTGGAGCGTTTGGAAGCACAAGTCGAACATCAAATAGGTGAATACCAAGGAGGGTTCAGAAAAGGTCGCTCAACAGCTGAACAGATCCAAAATCTCAAAACGATCATCAGATATTGTACACTAAGGTCCAAGCAGTATGTGTCTGTCTTTGTGGACTTTAAGAAAGCCTACGACTCCATTGACCGGGAAGTCCTGCTAAACATCTTAAATGAATTTGGAGTTGATTTGAAACTGCTGGCATTAATTAGAGCCACCCTGACCGATACAAAATCCAAGGTGAAGTTCCACGGTTGTCTCTCGCATTTCTTTGACATCAAAACAGGAGTCCGACAAGGTGATGGGCTATCCCCGATACTCTTCAACGGTGTTCTTGAAAAGATCATCAGAACCTGGCGGGTGAGATTACAGGAAACCAACTACAGTCCATTGAGAATAGGAACCAGATCCAAGGGGATCGCAACAGACTGCTTAGCATTTGCCGATGATATTGCTGTTCTCTCAACCGACATAGAAACCGCTAGAGCTCAAGTTGAAATTTTAAAGGAAATTGCCGAACAAACTGGTTTGCAGATATCGTTTGAGAAAACAGAAGTAATGACTAACATCAAAGAGGCTCCACCAAAACTCCATACAAAATACGGGGACATCACCCGAGTAGACAAATTCAAATACCTGGGTGAGATCATCATGAAAAATGGACTGGATAAAGAAGCACTCCAGGAGCGAGTACGCAAACTGGAAATAGCCTACCAGACATCCTGCACAATCTACAACAAAAAATGCCTTTCCCAAAATACCAAGATACGTCACTATGAAACAGTTCTGAAGCCAGTAGTTCTATATGCAGCCGAAACCCTGTCTCTAAATGCCAATAAAGGACTACTTGAAGAACTGGAGAAAAGAGAACGTGAGAGGAATCTTGGGATCAAAGTACAGAAATGGAATCCATCAAAAGAGATCCAACAAGGAAGTCTACAGCAAAATAGAGAAAATTACCGACACAATCAGAAAAAGACGGGCACGATTTTACGGTCATCTGAAAAGAATGGACAGAAAACGTTAACTAAAGAAATCTTTCACTTTTTTGATTCAAACCCCAAAACCACAATTCCCTGGTTTAGAAATACCAAAGAAGACCTGCAAATGCTACATATCTCAGCTGAAGACGCCTTTAACAGAGATCTCTTCCGCAAGAAAATATTGACGAACGGGCTAAACCGAGACGAGCAACCGAAGAGGACAGAGGAGCGTAAGCAGGCCCACTCACAAAGAATGAGGGAAATTTGGGCTCTAAAGAAAGCCAAGTTCAGTGTCAAATGCAACAAGACTTAACGTGGTCCTTGATGGCCCCAGCGAATTATCTATAATAATAATCACGTAAGGATAAAATTTGAGATGATGATAATTATGCGTTCAGCAGTTAATGTCAAACGTGATTTGCAGTTTATATCGAAATCCAGTGAAGTATGATGAAGTTGGCACTTTTGGGAAATTTAAATTTTGTGACACCGGGTATTTGTGATACAGAAAATCACGGTGTGCTATTTTGCTCCTAAGGTCCGGAAAAATTTCGAGAAGTTAATTGTGAGATCATTATAAAGTTGTTTGGTCATGGGATCGATTATATTTAAAAAAGTTTCAAGTAAGAAGAAAATGTATTGTAATGGATAGGAAATATGAGAATTGTTAGGAAGGTGTTAAAGGCACAGTAAGCCTGTATTTTATGAGTGATGTAGAATAAGCAGAATTCCGAGGATAAGAGGTCCTGTATTACGACGGAGAGGAATTTTTGTGACATGCTGTATAGGTTGAAGTGTAATATTTCTGAGGCAGGCTGTATAAGAGGAACGATGTCCTGTAGCAATCCAGAACGATCAATGAATGTAAAGGGTTGTCATATCCAAGTGAGCGCGTTGTAATGCCTATTTTAAGTACAAGTTGATGTTCCCCCATGATTACTATTTTATGCTAGACCGTAAGTAACGGCAATGAAGTCTAAGTGACGGTTCTATTTGATACCAGCGAAGAGCATTTTGTGATAGCCGACCTCACGAACAAACTACATTCTGACTCACGGTCAAGATAATACTTGATTATTGTAAACTGAATTTTATTCTTTATCTTTACAAGACGAAAATATCGCTGACTGAAAGCATTGCGGCTGTGAAATTTTTTTTATTAGAATGAGAGTTTAGCTTGCGTAGATCGACTGGGAGTTACTTCACTGGACAGTTCACGACGATACATGTTTGGAATGTAGACATGGTAGGTCAGTTGGAGCTTCACACTCGAGTGATGCCTTGGATATCGTGATGTTAGTGATTATTGTTTTTAGTAATTACGTAATATCAAACGAGAGTTGAGTTTATTTTTATTTAGCGAACTTCACTGCATTTGTTGAGATTATATTGAGGAATAGATTAAACTAATCGGACATGTTGTTTAATTTCTATTTCCCGCTTTATTGTAGGAAACAGACACAGTAATATTTCCAGGTTCGAGTTTATTTTTGTAGCCAATTTCATTTCATGTGTTAGAGTTTCAACGAGGATCAGATTTACATATTCGGACATTGTATGTAAGTTTCGATTTCGCCTGGTGGTATGAATGATGTGTAGATACCGTAACGTTGGCTCAACGATAGATTTAGAATGCTGTGTGTATTATATAACTTAAGGATGAGTAGACACTGTAACGTTGGCTCAACGACAGGATTAGGGCGTCGTCTGTACATAGTCAAGTCATAGATTAGGGCTGTTTTGTGAATCGACTTGAACGACGTTATTGTTTGCAGTAGTGGATACGAATGTGAAAGGTATTAGCAGGTACTATTTAGGCCATGTTTCGGCATAATTTTTACTAACCAGAAGATGCTCCCATAATAGCGTTGGATCAGTAGTAGCATGAATGTAAGGGTTGTCCCACGTGGAAACCTGGCTAATGGAGACTGAACATTACTGCTTAGCCGCGTGTGTTCAAGTTCGATGAACTTTCGTTTTCTATTTCCTTTCTTTCCTTTAAGATTTATTGTTCGGGTGTCCGGTATACTATGGTAGTGCCGTGTGTTGACACTTAGTTGATTTATGTAGGATTTACACTACGAATGCGGTTTCGATTCGTCAGCTGTTAATATATTTTATTTTCATTTTCTGTTATTCACATTATATACATGAAACGTCGATCTACCGATCACTTGTAGTTTGGTTTAATGGGACAAGTGTAGGTAGACAGATTTGTAATTGTAGTCGTCGTAGTTATAGAAAATTGGAAAGATTTCCTTTTGTTTGTTTTATGTTGTGGACTTGTATTTAAACAAATTTAACGGCGTAACTGTTTCCTAACATGAAAGTTGGTTTAGTAAGATCATTTTCAAGCGATTTATCACTTTTATTTAACTTCAGTGTTTGGCATTTCTTCTAAATGCACAATGAATTAATGTTTTCCTGCATTTCGCAGTTTTGTTCCTTCAGAACGATGTAACGTAAGATCTCATCGGATCAAGTGTTTTTTGTTCCTTCTGAACATTTGTGTGGTGATGCATGTTTAAGCATCGGGATTCCTCCGTAACTCAAGGGTGTCACGAGATGACAATACATGGTGGAATTTTATTTTTTGTTGTGACAATTGCTGTTAACTTGTAATGAAGACCATGCTTTCAAGTAATATTTCGCAACCTATCCAAAGCAACTGATAGTCGATTTGGTTTGATTAGGGATCCATTCGGTGGGGGGGTTCTAGTATCCGATAGAATAGTCGACTGGTGGGTAACCTTAATTAAATGTACATCTGGAATTCTACTTGTTGAAGGTCAGATTTTTTACGGATCGTGTGGATTAACTATCAGTTATCTTTTGGATCAGTGTTGCCCGATTTTCAGGTTATATTCCAGTTTTCTTGTTTTTTGTGTTCACGAATTTTACACCACGTTTTCATTATTTGAAAGACAATATGAAACAGTTTCAATAAAACTTTACCTCTCACGTTATGCATTGTGACTGCGTTAAAACATGTAAAAAATTTAAGTGACTTTTCTTGCCTATCTAATAAGCAAATTACCGTAATTTACACTTTAATAAATATTTTAATAAGCACATATTTTGCTCCTTATTTGAAGTAGTTATGTTCTCCTCTGAACCCTATCGTTTGGTCGATGAAGTGACAGAGAAAACTCGCAACGACCCTAGGATCCACTCTACTGAAGCAGCCGAGGCAGACGAACAACGATGGAATGGTAAGTTGAAGGGTTCAATATATATAATAAAGAGTTTTTTCTGCACATTTGTCAGAATTAAAAAAACAGTGGTATTTATCTATCGGTCGTGTCCACAGTAAGAAGAAAATGCAATGTTTACTTTTATGTCATCTGTCTGTCTGTTTATCTTTAAATAATTTAATAAAAACCGGTATATAAAGTCGAGAAATGAGGCTAGGTTATAACTCATTTTATTCACGCTGGGTGAAATGGTAGTTTAGGAGAAGAACTAAAATTAAATTCTAGAATATCTATGTTACTAGTGGTCCTATCGATAAATACTACATAACAATAGTTAATATAATTTTCTATTATGTATGTCTTATACAGTTTTACCGTACCAGCTATGATAACAGAGATATTAGTCTTTTGTTGTTTTAAATGTCGTTCAATCGTGTCAACTGGCGATGGTGGTGGCCTTTATCCCTTTATCACGATTGTCCTCAGGCGAAGAAGCTCATGGTCATTAACCCATGTCGGCAATGTTTTTTATTTGTTTCTTTTTCTTTTTGTAAAGACTGTCAAAGTGAGAAACTTCATGAAAGGAGGAATCCCTTTACATTGGATCACGGAGTCGGAAGAAAACTAAATATCAAGGTCTACAGTATCGAAAGCCCATAAAACTGATAAACGATAACATTACATTAACTATTGTTTGTTATGTGTTTTGTCTCCTCTGCTGCCACTCATGTGCAATTACTGTTCGTGCCAAGTAGCACAGCATGCCTGAATATTGGTGGGAAGTAGCTGGGGCATTAGCTAACTTTATTATTTAGCATTTCATTCCTCTGGTTCATCCTCTTCTGGAAACTACTGGCACGTGACACATTGGTTCATCGTAGTATTTTAGCTATTCAATCCGTGCTATGAGGTGCTGATAGGAATGGGGAGTGTGGACACTTAACGGAAAACGGCAGAGCAATGTTTACCGTTGCCTGTGATATTTGGCATTGTCAGAACGCCCACGTTGAAAGTACTGTTCGTGAAAAGTGAGAGACTATGTCGTTTTTCAATTGATCAAGCATTTAAAATGATAGCATTGCTTTTTACTGCGACGTTAACAGTCGGTAATTATTATATTCTTATATGAATACTGACGTCATTGTAATAAATGATCTATGACGAGTTCAGTTTAATACACATACAGTGTCTGTTACAGCATCACGGGAAAGTGAATGGGTGGATTTAAATGGTATTTCAGTTTAGAATAAGATCGATTAAGATCTTAGGCAGAAGTTGGTCAAAAGATTTGAGCAGGATTGAGAGCTTCAGAAGGGGCCTGCAGCATCAAACTCTATGTATCTCACTTATGATTGGTTTTACACGAAGATAGCTCCTGGTGATTTTCTGTTCCACGCCTTTTTTCGATGCAGCCAAAAATAAGGGAAATATCTGTTGCAATCGTGTGAAAGCTCCAAGAGTCAGTAACTATAGAGTTGTTATGGAGATCGTTCCGGCGACGTTTTAAAGGCTTTGTACACATGCCATTATTTTTTAAATATTGCGAAACTTGGAACAGATCAAATCACGACCAGCAGTAATGGGAAAATAAAAATAAAACGCAAAGGGCCAAAGACAGCAAGGAAGCGAGTGCGTCACGACACGTGAGTGACAGGTAGAGGCATGCCCACTAATGTACCTTAGAATACCTGGGGCACAATATCAGGAGTGGACAAACATGTTATAATGCACATACAGTACAACCCCGTTTATCGGAAATAAAGGGGGCGGAGCCACTTCGGTTGACGCGTTTTTCCGGATGACACATGGTAAATATTTTCGGAAGTTAAATGTCGAAATAAAAATACATAAACTCTGTTAAGCAAAACTGCATACTGTATATTAACATTAAATTGTTTACATAATGTCACTCATTTTATAAAATCAGTGATTTTCTTCTGAATTTTCTGTCGTGCAACTATATCACGCCACCGTTTAATCAACAGTACATCAGCTAGTGTAGATTCATTGCTTTGTTCAACAAAGCTCAAAGCAATCTAAAATAATGAAACAATTTCTTATACAATCGGGTAAGAAAAGCATTGAAACTACAGTATAAAACCGCACGGCCAGTGGAACGACCTTGGGTGAAAGAAAAATATGAATGGAGAAGGGTCGCTTGACTTCCCTGGATTCCTATAGTAGGCCTATAGTCCGAGCAGTAAACAAGATGAAACTCCCGTAACTGAAGCAACGTTAACCACAGTCTACATAATCTTCATGACGAATAATACAGTAATAATAATAATAATGTAGTAATAATTCATGCTTGTTCAAGTAAAAATGTATCGCGGAACGAACTAGATGGTAAGAAACTGTTCTGTTTTATGCTATACGTGCGTTCTGGTATAAGTCATGATATAAAAATAGGGTTTGCCTAGTGGCTCTCAGCACATGTAGCAAGAGAATTGCTAATATCGACGACTAAGAACGAGAGGGTAAAAACAAAATATTAAAATACAATTTTGCCAGAGCATTTCGGTTAAGCCGGGCTTAGGTTAAGCGAAGTTCGGTTAAGCGGGGTTCTACTGTACTAAGTGATTTTTCCGTCAACGACGGATACTACAGCTAGTCATGTGATAAATTATACATTGAGTCTCTCGTACGGGTTGGCTGGCCACGCAACGGTTCTTACTACCGAGCAGTCAGATACAATATCTACGCAAATGAAACCACAAACTTTGTAATAATTCAGGTTCCCAAAATTACAGTGAAAATAAGCACGTTCCTTGTCACTGGCGATGATGAAAATGCCCGCCTCCTCTTTTCACAAATCTGGCACCTTGTTAGGAAATTTTCTTTCACGCGCATCATTTCAGCTTCCGGAATGAAGTCGATTTCTCTTCAAAAAATGAAGTATCTCCAAAACAAAGGGAAGTTTAGCCAACGAAGTTTGGATAGGACAGATTCAAGTGAAAAGACGGTTACAGGTAATTGGGAGCGAAGCCAGGCTGAGCTAGAGCCCCGTGGTTGCCACCTACGTTCTCAAGTTAAGAGCCCTTGACGCCCATTTTGTCGCCCCCCACCCCAGGCAGTCCAAAGACTTTTTCCAGCGGTACACCAAGGCATTGATGCCGGCATGGAAGACATCAGCACCCAGTCCCTGAAGCCGCGTCATGCTAATCGGCCGTATCGTCGTTCAATTGCTTACCACTCAGGCATTTCTTCAATGAAGTGATGGAAATCACTGAGTGCCAGGGTGGGTTTGTGGCGTGCATGTTTCAGATGTTGATTTCCTCACCAGAGGAGCGACAGTGAATACTTGAATGCTGCCGGTTACTGTAACACACTGGAGGGTTTGTGGAAGCAATTCACGGAAAACGACCTGGACTTTTTAAACGTGCTTTGTGTTGCTGCACGACAACACGCTGGCAACGACACTCGGTAATTGTTACGGCGCTCCCGGTGGGAGATACTGGAACATCCTCCCTACAGCCCCGAAGTGTCACCCAGCGATTTCCATCTCTTTGGACCGTTGCAGAACCACGTGTGTAGCAAGCAATTCAATGACAGTACGGCCGTTCAGCGTGCCGTCATGACGTGGCTTCAGAGACTAGATACAGATTCCTTTCATACCGGCATCAACGCTGTGGTGGACCGTTGGAACAAGTGCTTGGTCAAGAATGGTGAGTGCGTATCAGTGCTCTACAACTGTGTATCCTTGTATCTGTGAAATAAATTTTCTCCGTGCGAGCTCTTGTCACCTTGTTTCTTGAAGATACCCTGTATATCTCTCATTGATCACGCAGTATAACTTAAGAAATATAACCTTTTGCATGAATGATTTCGTAACCGTATAAATCAAATTTCTTTTTTTTTTCTTTTTACAATTTGCTTTACGTCGCACCGACACAGATAGGTCTTAAGGCAGCGATGGGATAGGAAAGGGCTAGGAGTGAAAAGGAAGCGGCCATGGTCTTAATTAAGGTACATCCCCAGCATTCGCCTAGTGTGAAAATAGGAAACCATGGAAAACCATCTTCAGGGCTGCCGACAGTGGGGTTCGAACTCACTGTCTCCCGGATGCAGGCTCACAGCCTCGTGACCCTAACCGCACAGCCATTTGCTCGGTTAAATCAAATTTCTGCCACCTAGGAGAGATACATCCCACTCCAGTTTTGAGGTGGTGGTGGTGGTGGTGGTGGTGGTGGTGGTGGTGGTGGTGGTGGTGGTGGTTGGTGGTGGTGATTATTATTTTAAGAGGAAGTACAACTAGGCAACCATCCTCTAGACCTATATACGGTAACAATCAGGGAGAGAAAATGGAAGGGATCCGACACTAATACCGTCGGGGTCGGAAAAGAACAAGAGTTGACCAAGGAAGGCCGGATACGATAGATGAAAGTTGAGAAGCCTAGCACAAGTGAGTGGAAACAATGCCAGGACTCATCCAAGGGCCCCATGGTGGCCAACCCACGCTCTGAAGTTAAGAGCCCCTGGGGCCTCCTGTTTCGAGGTCCTACGACAGTAGTTCGTAGTAAAATGGCGTATGACTTTTAGTGCCGGGAGTGTCCGAGGACAAGTTCGGCTCGCCAGATGCATATCTTTTGATTTGACTCCCGTGGGAGACCTGCGCGTCGTGATGAGGATGAAATGTTGATGAAGACGACACATACACCCAACCCCCGTGCCGGCGAAATTAACCAATTATGGTTAAAATTCACAACCCTGCCGGGAATGTAACCCTGGACCCCTGTGACCAAAGGCCAGCATGCTAACCATTTAGCCATGGAGGATGACGGTAGTTTGTTGTGACCCCTATTTTAAACATGAATAATTCAGTTGTTTGACTCAGTTTCTAGCAATTATCACGAATGTAATGCGTATCCCGCGCCAAGTTGGCGACAAGATATTATTAATTTTCCTGCCGTTGGGAAGTAATATGGGAACTCGCATACATACATTATCATTATAGACTGTTATGCCTTTCAGCGTTCAGTCTGCAAGCCTCTGAGAATTTACTAAACGTCGCCACAATCCTCGATTGGGAACTCGCATAACTAATTAAAGCGAAGGTCCAAGCTGAGGCCGAGCAAGAACTAAGACACGTCCTACTTACAAGCGACAAACTTGTACATGATCTACCTGCAAGGTGTCAAAGGAGAAGTGAGGTTTCCATCACCAAGGCCGGGAGGTTAGGTCGCGCGTGAGCTTCAGTCAAGGAAATTGAGTCTCTCTTCAACATCATTCCTTTCTATGACACAGATCGTTTATGCACTCTTGACTCTGAAGCTTTACTACATTTGGAAGTATTCAACTGAAGAAGGCCGGATTCACTCCAAACTGTCTTGGGGAGCTGCGACGCAAGACAAATCCCTCTGTGTGTTTTGTATTCTCAGCTGGGACTCGCTCAGGCGCGTATGCCTATGCCAAATGCACGGTGAATGTCTGCGTCACTTTATCTCCAGATACACATGTCTTAACTGATGCTGTATTTCTGAATCCTGAAATGGAATAAGAATATTTCGCTGAATATTATTATTATATTAGCTTATAGCTGTTTGTTGATATCGTGATCAGACTCAAGGGATCTGCAATATTGCATGGAAGCCGAACCAAAGGGACGTGAAATTTTATTTCAAAAATCCTCTATGCTCTGGCCGGGTTTCGAACCGTGGCCACCTTAGTGATATGCCAGTGACTTCGGTTATCATGTCACACATTTTTTAGATTTCTCGCCAAAATTTTTCTGAGTGAAGCAGATACAAATTTCGTTGTATTTATTTATTTAATTATTTATTTATTTATTTATTTATTTATTTATTTATAGATATTGGCTCAATGGTAGAGCGCTGGTCCTCTGACTCCAAGTTGGCGGGCTCAGTCCGGCAGTATTTGAAAGTGCTCAAATACGCCAGCCTACTTTGTGTCGGTAGTTTTACTGGCTTGTGAAAGAATTCATGCGGGTCAAAATTCTGGCACCTCGGCGTCTCTGAAAACCGTAAAAGTAGATAGTGGGGCGTATATTATTATTATTATTATTATTATTATTATTATTATTATTATTATTATTATTATTAACAAGAATCTAGGTCAGATGATAGTACAAGATGCTGAGAGACCACCTCTGGCTCCAAAGAGTAAGCCATGAACCCTCAATTGATAATTCGGGATGAAAAAGTGCATAAGTACGGAAGACATGGCTTATATTTGTCCTTTTCCATCTTCCGTGGCTTGGTCTATGTTCATTTCAAATCAGACCGTTGGGTCCAGAATGTATGCCTTAGATCGGTAGCGATTGACTGCCGTAATAACCCTCCTGGTTGACGGCTACAGTGAGTGTGATATTTTCTCACCTCATTAAAATAATGGAGCAGTCTCATTTTTCTAATCTCCGACCACCTGTGCGAATGATTAATCCAGATATTTTCAGTTGCACGCACGATTGCAGACATACTAATTGCAAATGAATACCTATTTCATTAAAATACATAGTAGCTAGAGTATTCAAGTTACACTGGCGGTAAAACATACCCAAACACCATGAAATAAGGAATGTTGAATACGGAAAGTTTGGCAATATATTTGTCGAGGTAACTTATTTAATTGATTAAAAGTATAATACTACAGGCTAATATCCGTGCGAGAAAAGCCATCGCAAATATTAATAAGTGGTGTAATCGCCTGACTGTTGAATGCAGACATGCAAACCTGCATGCATTGTGTCGTGCAGATGCCGGATGTCAGCTTGTAGGATGGAGTTCCATGCCTTTTGTATTTGGTCGGTCAATACTGGGACGGTTAATGCCGGTTGTGGATGACGCTGGAGTTGTAGTCCAATGATGTCCCATACGTCCTCGATTGGGGATAGGTCGGGGGATCGACTAGGCCAAGGCAACATGTCGACACTCTGTAGAGCACGTTGGGTTACAACAGCGGCTTGGAGTCGTGCATTATCTTGTTGGAAAACACCCCCGGGAATGCAGTTCATGAATAGCAGCCCAACAGGTCGAATCACCAGACGGACATACACATCTGCAGTCAGGGTGCGTAGGATAACCACGAGAGTGCTCCTGTTGACATAGGAAATTGCTCCCCAGGCCAAAACTCCCGGTGTAGTGTAGGTCCAGTGTGTCGACACCGCAGACAGGTGGAATGCAGGTGCTCACCTGGCCTCCTCCTAACCAACACACGGCCATCACTGGCACCAAGGCAGAACCGCCTTTCCTCGGAAAACACAACAGACTTCCACTCCATCCTCCAATGAGCTCTCGCTTGACACCACTGTAGTCGCAGACGGCGGTGATTTGGGGTAAGTGAAATGCACGCCGCAGGGCGTCTGGCTCGGAGCTGTCCTTCAAGTAACCGATTTCGAACAGTTCGTTGCGTCACTGTGGTGCAACTGCCGCTCGAATTGCTGTTACAGACGCAGTCCGCAGTGCCACAGCCATACGCCGAAAACGGCGGTTCTCCCTCTCGATGGTGCCACGGGGACGTCCGGAGCCCGGTCTTCTTGCGAGCGTACCTCTCACGACCACTGCTGGCAGCACAGTGGAGACATTCTTGCCAAGTCGTTCTGCAATAGCGCGGAAGGAAAATCCACCTTCACGTAGTCCTATTATACGCTCTCGTTCAACCACAGTGAGCTGTTGATAGCGGCCTCTTCGTCGTCGTAAAGGCATTCTTAACCCACTCAGAGTCACTCCGTCCAATCTCACAGGTAACTAACGCTCTCGCACAGTACAGCCCGTTTTTAAATTAAATCTGATGTGCAAAGTCTTTGGGCCGCTGCTAGTGCCACGTGAATGCGATTTACGGGAAGTTTGAATCAGTTTCAGTATCAGTACAGTATAAACACGCCTACCAACGTTCGTTAATCTAGCACAACCCCTTCTTGGTGTTTGGATACATTTTCCTGCCAGTGTATTTAGGCCTTTTCAATAATGAAGTTAACAGCGTTTCGCCGCAGTATGGTAGCGGGTTCGTAAGTGGAATGCATATCTCCCCTGGTACGTTGCCTCTGTATCTTCCTAGCCCACAGCGTCTTGGAAATCCAACTGATGAGCTGACTGCCACCCTAGGACAAAACGCTAGTATTTCACGACTATGAAGGCATAAAGACCTTGAATACTTCAATATTCGCAATCGGCGATATGTGTAAAATTATGTTTATTTTCTGTGAACTTAATTTGTGATACATCGTAATTCTTATTACAAATAACGATATTTTAAACGCAATTATTTAATAGCGTATATCTCCTTGTGTATTCCTCGCTCCATAGTAGTGGTGGTGCATGGATAAATATCTGGAGTTCACTGCTTTGGAAAATACTTTCAAATATATTGTAACTTGGTGTTTATATAATTGTAAAATAGTGACATTGCTTGATTAGCAACACGACTTTCTTTTAAAGGCATACGGCTGTAGCTCGAAGAAATGATCAAAACAGTGAGAAATGAAGGAGAGGATAAGAGGTGTAATTACCTTAAACTAATCCAGTTTCGCCTAATGCTGAAGATGTTGCTGGCGTTGGAATAACTGCTTCAAGAACGTGTTGCTGTTTACTTTTCATAAACCACTTATTACTAATTAAAAGTTTACATCAATTACATAAACTTAGGCTACGTACGCCTATTGATGCTATAAAAGTCGTGGTTACAAAATGATTCTGGTTCCTTACAGTTAATTATATCAAAAGGAAAAAACCCACTTTTTCCTTTGAGAAAATCAAATGATTATAAATACGTCTCTCAGTCATGGCCATCAAGGCCTGATATTTTCAGATGACTACCAATCATAAGACGTAGCCTGCACGGTTGCTAGGTAACATTGTCTTGCCATCTTTCCATACCTTACATCCCAGCCTGTACGGTTGCTAGGGTTATACTTCCGTCACACATTTTGTGACGCAAACTTCCGTAAAGTAACATTTCAGATGACCCCCAGCTATCATATTTATGCCAAAACGCAAAATCGCGAAATGAAAATCCCTTCAAAACCTGTCACATACGGCAAATTACACCGCGCGCTTTGGCAGTGCTTCGGCTAATTTCCAGGCTGTCCGATGTAGCTCGTGCCTGTCGCTGGTCCACTCTCCTGGGCCATGTTCCTGACCTCCCCTCCTTGCTTCTCATTGCCCCGCGCCTTGTGAACCCTCATTACGTCCCACAGACGCGTGCCTCCGTTCAGAAATTTAACCTCTTCGGTGGTTCCGGAGGGCAACTGAGTTTTGATGTCAAAATTATCGCTACCTGTGCCAGTATGCAGAGCTAATTAAAGGAATAGGCCCATTAAACCATTTTACTAAGAGAGTTTTATTACTAGGGATTCTCTGAACCACAGAATATATAGAACACGCCTCGCCTGCTCCACAGGGTTACCTTCGTCAGTGCACTCCTACTGTAAGCCAACCATGAAAGCACTTGCTTGTTGGCTGCAGTAGGAGTTCTGAAAGCTCTTCACTTCACCCTCTACTAAACTTCGTCACGCCCCATGTAAGTACGAAACTTTACAGAAGTTCATGGTCGCTGCAGTATCTTTCTGCACTGATCTGCTTCGAAACGGTGCGTGTCCAGAAGTTTGAAAATGTGTGTAGTAGTTGATGCTAGCGAGTCACCACACACTCACCTTCATAGTTGAGCGAAGGTTTCGGCGTTTAAATCATAAAAGGTAGGGTTGTATGTGTCAGTAACGTCGGTATGCCCTTTCTTATGCATAGTGTCAATAACAATGTTCATATTTACATACGAATTTGATCCCTCTCTGGATCAGTTGTGCTGTGTCGGCCTGCGGGTTCAAACCTGACAGAAGTAGTAGGCGAGCAAGTTGTTCATGCGGTTAAGGTTACGCAGCTGTGAGTTTGCGTACGGGAGATAGTCGGTTCAAACCCCAATGTCGGCAGTCCTGAAAATGCTTTTCCGTGGTTTCCGATGTTCACGTCAGGCAAATGCTGGGGTTGTATCTTAATTAAGGCCACGGCCGCTTCCTTTCCACTCCTAGGCCTTTCCTATCCCATCGGCGCAACAAGACCTATCTGTGTTGGTGCGACGTGAAGCAAAATGTAAAAAAAAAAGAAGAAGAAAGTAATAGGGTATTTGAAGGCTAGGAAAAGGTTTATTGGCACTCCATGTTGTACGATTCTCGCATGTAAAAGTTCTCAAGTGACGCACTTGGTGTTAATCCGGCAAATTCGATTAATTAAATAGCAATGGTGCTGGGCTGAGTGGCTCAGATGGTTGAGGCGCTGGCCTTCTGACCCCAACTTGGTAGGGTCTATCCTGGCTCAGTCCGGTGGTACTTGAAGGTGCTCACGTACACCAGCCTCGTGTCGGTAGATTTACGAGCGTGTAAAAGAACTCCTGTGGGACTAAATTCAGGCACCTCAGCGTCCCCGACAACCGTAAAAAAAGGTAGTTAGTGGGGCGTTAAGTCAATATTATTAGTAAGTAAAATGGTACGTCGAAATTGACACACAGGCAGCCCAAATGACATGCAGTCAAACATGTCTGTAACATAGTAACTGAGTTCATAGGTTATTAAAGTATAGGCGGGTGTTTGTAAAGTAGATAATAGGTCCGATGAAATGTCGTATTGCTTTTAGTGCCGGGATATCCCAGGACGGGTTCGGCTCGCCAGGTGCAGGTCTTTCTATTTGACTCCCGTAGGCGACCTGCGCGTCGTGATGAGGATGAAATGATGATGAAGACAACACATACACCCAGCCCCCGTGCCATTGGAATTAACCAATTAAGGTTAAAATCCCCGACCCGGCCGGGAATCGAACCCGGGTCCCTCTGAACCGAAGGCCAGTACGCTGACCGTTCAGCCAACGAGTCGGAGAGTTGAACAATAAACCCTTGCGTTGGAGAGTGGATGTAAGCTTTGGAGGGGACGGATATTTTCCTCTGCGTGAATAGTTTTACCTTTATAGAATTGACGGATAACCGTTTGATACATAGAGAAATGTGACAATCTGAAAAAGTTCCGTGTTTGTTGTATGTGGATGAGAGACAACCTACAGTACATCCCCTTAGCTGAAGCCATTGCTGGTTATGAAAATTTTAAATTATGATCATAAAGCCCCATCATTGGACATGGTGTATGTGCCATACATCCAGAATGTTTAGTTAAATACCTGACAATATAATGGCAACGATTTCAGTCATGAACTTTGCCATTCTCGATTTTTTTTAAAATAGATATTTTTCTTACAATTTGCTTTACGTCGCACCGACACAGATAGGTCTTATGGCGACGATTGGATGGGAAAGTGCTAGGAGTGGAAAGGAAACGGCCGTGGCCTTAATTAAGGTACAGCCCCAGCACTTTCCTGGTGTGAAAATGGGAAACCACGGAAAACCATCTTCAGGGCTGCCGACAGTGGGATTCAAACCCACTATCTCCCGGATGCAAGTTCACAGCTGGGCGCCCCTAACCGCACAGCCAATTCGCCCGGTAAAAATACATATTCGTCTGTGAAGTTAGAACAGTATCAACCTTTTGTGTACTTAACAGAATATCATGGAGTTTGTATAGTGCAACTATTGAAACGGTAAATGGATCAACACTGTAGATCAGCCACATAATGAAAGTCAATTACATTCTATGTAGCGGATGTACAGTATAATGATTTCAATTGTACGAGCCTTCAACCAACCATTTTCTTTTCGCACCTTGTTAATTACCCGAGTTCATCTCTCTAATCAGTTAACAGGTGGTTGTGTTGTTACGGAAACAACTTGGGAAATAATATCGAATCAGAATGAACGATTAGTACAGCGCCTTGACCGCTGCCTTTCTAACATGATGATGAGATTGAAATGCCATCGACTCTAGGGCGGGATTTTCTTCTAAACAGTCACGGTGTGTCAACGTTTCAACAATGTTTTGAGTCATATAATAGAATCTACAATATAATAGAATTTGCGACAATTATGGTCAATAATAATGGGAGCTAGCCAAATCATATCAACTTAAATTAGCAATACTATATATGCGTACGTAATTTTTATTAAAAACCGGCGTGTGAAATATGAGCTAAAGCTACCTTTTACAGTTTTGGTTTTTAAACCTAGTCTGTATCTCTGTCCGGCTCTTTGGCGAATGGTCAGCATACTGGCCTTTAGTTAAGGGGCTCCGTATTCGATTCCCTGCCGGGCCGAGGCTTTTAACTGTGTATGATTTATTCCTCTGGCTCGGGTATTGGGTATTTATGTTCGTCTCAGTACACTTCTCTTCATTTGCAAATAGCACACCACCCCACCAACCATCACAAGAACACGCAATAGTAAATACATATCACCACTTTGGGTTTACGTCAGGAAGGGTGTCCAGTCGTAAAACTGGGTCAAATTCAGGTCAAATGCCGACCCCATGCAATTGATATAAAGGCCAACAAGAAGAGTGTTTCTCTCTCTAATATAATTTGTAATATAAGATGATAGTGGTAGTAATAATAATAATAATAATAATAATAATAATAATAATAATAATAATAATAATAATAATAATATGATGATGATGATGATATGATGATCTGGGGTTGGAAAAACAGGTTTAGAAACGATTAAAATGTGTGTATTTTCTTGTTAAATAGTTATTTAAACGACCTTTGTTTCGCATTGATATTATATGGTAGAATAAATCGGGTGTTGATTTGCATATTGATATACGCATGGGAAACATTACTTAATGTAGGTCCATTTGAAAGCTTGAATGAAATTGAAATTGGTGTTAATGATCATGTCGATCATTAGTCGCATTTATTATATCTGATCAATTAGTAATACAAAATGCAATACTAACACACTTACGCCTTCATACATATTATAGAACCCCCATCCAACTTACGTATATTGTCATTCTCCAATTTCCATCGGACACATTCTTTTAGTCTTGCCCCTACATACTAGACGGAGACAAGAAGCCAACATCAATAGCCTTCATTCTGCACTTAATGACATCGATAAATCAAAACACATTCTTCATTTGTTAATAATATCTTTGGTAATCTGTAGGTCCCGGATTCATATGCACTAAAAACTCCGAAAATATGCATGCTCATATGCACGAAAAATGTTGTAATTATGCACGAAAATATGCACTACAAATAAAACAAAATACACTTACCAGACGCATTATTTAATTTTAACTCAGTGTTACATTGATAAACATGTATAATTACTAGCAAAATGATGCATGTCGGTAGGTTTTAACAGTTTTTCAATGTTTTCAGGAGTCAATAACATTCTATTGTCGGCCAGAATTAATTTATAAGCTGAAAATGATCGTTCTGCGTCGAAGGATGTAAGTGGGTAATACTTGAACACTGGCACTGACTGCTCGGAACATTCTCCTGGCAAAAATCTTTGGGCATTTTTCAGTTTAATCTGGTGAAACACTGCAGTAGATGAAGAGCAAGTTAACAGATGAACGCACTTGTTCAAGCAAATCTCGGGATGCAACTGTAAGGAGAAGGAAAGAGGAATGTCACAAAGAAGGAAATAGCTATTGTGAAAAGCGTCATTATCCGTCTACATGCTTGCATTGTGACACTGAAAGCATTTTTATTGATCAGGGAAGGCTTCTTATGTTGCCAAGAGATGTACAACATACAGAGTTCATTAGATTTTTCATTTCGTTCAGAAATCTTAGATAACCGATCACACATAAGAGAAAAATATGTCTGTATATACACTAACACTCAAAATATGCACTAACGTTCAAAATATGCATTTGCATATACGCATATGCATTTTTTTAAATATGGGCCGTATTAAAGAGTTATAACTGAACTAGGTATATTTAGTAACGTGATAATAATATGCAAGTATTATTCTCCAAAGGAATTACCGGAATACGTTTTTGTACTGTGCCATAGTGCACAGAGCAAATGATTGACAACCAGCAGTGCTACCAGATATGCCTGTATTCTTTACACATAAATTGCCGGGCTAAGTGGCTCAGGTGGTTGAGGGGCTGGCCTTCTTACCCCAAAGTTGTTAGGTTCGATTTTGGCTCAGTCCGGCGGTATTTCAAGGTGCTCAAATACGTCAGCCTCCTGTCTGTAGGTTTACTGGCACGTAAAAGGACTCCTGCAGGACAACATTCCGGCACCTAAACGCTCCGAAAACCGTCAGAAAAGTAGTTAGTGGGACGTAAGATACAACAACGTTATTATTATTATTATTGTTATTATTATTATTATTATTATTATTATTATTATTATTATTATTATTATTATAATACACGAAAATTAAACAACAAAGCTAATAGTAGAGAAATCCAGAGGAGAAAACTACATTACGATAACAGCTAAAAGTCTCTTTGAACTTCTAAGAAAACACCATTTCATGAAGTGTTCCCGTTCATATCCCGTAATTAATCTGAGCCCGTGGAAGTCAGTTTTGTAATAATGAATGATACTTTACTTGCCGTAGAACTAGTGTCATGAAGATACTATCTTAAGCCTATTTGGATTAGTTATTCGTTAACAAGGTATTACACCGAGCTCGATAGCTGCAGTCGCTTAAGTGCGGCCAGTATCCAGTATTCGGGAGATAGTAGGTTCGAACCCCACTGTCGGCAGCCCTGAAAATGGTTTTCCGTGGTTTCCCATTTTCACACCAGGCAAATGCTGGGGCTGTACCATAATTAAGGCCACGGCCGCTTCCTTCCCACTCCTAGTCCTTCCTTGTCCCATCGTCGCCGTAAGACCTATCTGTGTCGGTGCGACGTAAAGCCACTAGCAAAAAAAAAAAAAAAAAAAAAAGGTATTATAAAATTATTCATTGTATTGCTAATACCCAGCTACAACATTAAATTGTTGCTTCGAGATGGAATTCCTCGTAGATACGTAAATGGTAGTTTACTCTGTAAATTACGACTGGACTTTCGATGAGAAAAACTAACAGCTTTACTGCAACAATCTTTGAATGTTGAAAGTTGAAGGTTAGTGCCTGGTGCCCATTTAACGTCACAAGTACGTGGCGTCATCGTTGGTTTGTGAAAAGAATCCACATAGTGGACGAAGGAACATTTTTTTTTTCAATTTATCCCAGTTTGCTATTAGACAACAGCCTTGTGGAAGTTAAGAAATCCTAGAATAAACAACGTTCCCTAGTCAGACCGTATACTCTATCGTAGGACGTTTAATTCATGGATTCATGAATGTTGAAGGAAGCGCTTGTGAGCACACTCTCGTTTTTCACATATGCACCTGTTTCCGATCAACACTAACTTTTATAATGATTCGGGATATTTGTAAAGGAGAAAAATACTATGCATTAATAGGCTTAGTGACCGACAAAAACTACTTCTACTAAGTGCCAAGATAATGGCATACTACTCCTTAATTCTCTATAGCTTTGTAAGGGATATTACTAGATCATGATTTTATTTCCTTTTATCGGTAAACATTGATTGGGATACTCTTTATTGTTAGTGGTAATATGGTGGTCCGCCTCTGTGATGTAGTGGTTAGTGTGATTAGCTGCCACCTCCGGAGGCCCGAGTTTGATTCTCGGCTCTGCCACGAAATTTGAAAAGTGGTACGAGGGCTGGAACGGGGTCCACTCAGCCTCGGGAGGTCACCTTAATAGAGGGGGGGATTCGAGTCCCTCCTCAGCCATCCTGGAAGTAGTTTTTCGTGGTTTCCAACTTCTCCTCCAGGCCAATGCCGGGATGGTACCTAACTTAAGGCCACGGCCGCTTCCTTCCCTCTTTCTTGTCTATCCCTGCCAAACTTCCCATCCCCCTAACAAAGCCCCTGTTCAGCATAGCAGGTGAGGCCGCCTGGGCGAGGTACTGGCCATCCTTCCCAGTTGTATCTCCCGACCCAGAGTCTGAAGCTCCAGGACACTGCCCTTGAGGCGGTAGAGGTGGGATACCTTGCTGAGTCCGAGAGAAAAACCAACCCTGGAGGGTAAGCAGATGATGATGTTGATGATGATGATGATGATGATGATGATGATGGAGAAGAAGAAGAAGAAGAAGAAGAAGAAGAAGGTAATGTGGTGTGAAACATTGCATGTATCGTTAATGAAAATTTGCATAGTTCATTCTTTCTCCCGTATTGTGTTGTAAATATCGGTATCGTGTAATAGCCTGTCAAAATTCTCTCTCTGCTTGCTATGATCAATACTGTGGCAGTGCTATTTGAACGGTGGATTTGCATGAAAGCTGAAGTAGTCGGTGTGATGCTCTTAAGATATGAGGTTAATTATAATGTTGGCAGTAGATGATATCCTGTCATGAACAAGTATTACGTCCTCTGTTTAATGATTATATCTAGCCCTTACTGCCCTAGAAATGGAATCTTTCAAAAACACTTAATCATTAATAAATTGTATATCCTCTTGAATCTAATGTTCTTCCTGGCCTGAATGAATCTAACGTACAGAAAATTACTCAGCTTTTCTTTGTTGGGTACGGAGGGAAGTTTTCTGCGGTTAGGAAAACATTTAACTCATCATTGTACATTTTATTTTAGTCTGCAATTAGGAGCTACGTAGATGTACTGGGTTAAGTTGAACTAGGATCATTTTACTTTAGTCTGCAATTAGGAGCTACCTAGATGAACTGGGTTAACTTGAACTAGGATCATTTTATTTTAGTCTGCAATTAGGAGCTACCTAGATGAACTGGGTTAAGTTGAACTAGGATAATTTTATTTTTGTCTGCAATTAGGAGCTGCCTAGATGAACTGGGTTAAGTTGAACTAGGATCATTTTACTTTAGTCTGCAATTAGGAGCTACCTAGATGAACTGGGTTAAGTTGAACTAGGATCAAAGACGACCAGGCCTACGGCTGATCATTCTGTCCCACTTATTGCCCAAGTTACGAATGGTAAAAGCCTTTTAACTTCCACTCCTGCAGGGGCCTACGTGACCTATACGGAGATGTCTGTGCTTTCTTTATCTTTTGTCTGCACATCCGATAACTTTAAATTCTGTGTGCATAAATAGGAGTGACATAGACATGTACAGATAATTTAAGTATGTTTCGATAACATGGCATCTTTTTAATGTACTATTCAAATAAGTTTGCAGAAACAAACGAAATTCAGGTGGTTAGTTAGGTGTACTAAGACATCCCAGCTGCTTTTATTTAATTTTCATTGGGTGATCAAAGACGCCGTACGGCGAGTCTGCTTGTTATTGGGAGCCCCTGGGTTCGATTTCCAGTCAAGTGAGGAAATTTACTTGGATCTGAGGGCTGGTTTGAGGTCCATTCAGCCTACGTGAGAATGATTGGGAGCTGTCTGACTGTCACATAGCGGCCCCGGTCTAGAAAGCCAAAAATAACGGCCGAGAGGATTCGTTGCGCTGACCACGCGTCTCCTCATAAACTGGAGGTCTTCGGGATGAGAAGCGGTCGCTTAGTAGGATAAGACCCATCACGGCTATAGCGCCATAGTGTTTGGGTCGGTTTGGTTTGTTTCTTCAAAGACAGGTGAGGCCTTACGTTGTCTTGATGGATCAGACCACTCTTTCTTTTCGCTAGTTTTTTTGAAGCCATAATTTTCAGTGTTTATTAGTTAACGCCATAACCTGGGCTATTCATTCAGTCAACAGCTGATTAAGTTCTAGATTAATTAGATGGAAAATTAAATTAAACAACGTTAAAAATCTCTCGTTAGATGCAAATAAACACAAATTTAAAAATGCTTAAATTACTTGAAATACTCTCAAATGAAATAAAACAAGTTTTTATTTGCTTTACGTCGCACCGACACAGACTGGTCTTATAGCGACGATGGGATGGGAAAAGGCTAGGAGTGGGAATGAGGCGACCGTGCCCTTACTTAAGGTACAGCCCCAGCATTTGCCTGATGTAAAAATGGGAAGCCACGCAAAACCATCTTCAAGGCTGCCGACAGTGGAGTTCGAACCCACTATCTCCCGAATGTAAGCTGACAGCTACATGATCCAAACCGCATAGCCACTTGCTCGGTAAAGAAAAGTGTCTAAAGAAAATAGATCGTACGTGCTTAGGTATGTAAACCATCTTGCTTTTAAGCACTAAATAATTTTGGAAACCATACTTTGTAAAATCCTTTCACATCAGTGGTTGTGTAGGTCTAAATACTACGATTTATAACAATCCTTGTATCAGATAAGCTCAACCGTTTGGAAATTGCTTGATGGTTGCGTTTAAACTTGTCAAGTAGAGGGTACCGTACATGACACATTAGTACCTCACTTTCACTTTCGATGAACGTAGTGATTCGTCGTGGAGCGGTAATAACTTTCTACCCTCTCTGTATGCCAAAAATAAGTCCCAGAACCGTTCGTAATATAGGTTTCCAGAATTTTGATATTTCTAATTACTCAATTCTTGTTCTTCCAACAGTATACAGTATGCTCTGTGTGTATACAAGGTCACTATAATTTCTTCAGCTTAGCACAGGTACTTCCGGAGTTGCGTCATCCACTCTTATGTATTTTGGGTTTAATAACAATGCTATTGGTTATGTGTCACACTAGTTATTGTTGTATGGTTTCTCGGAGCAGCTTAGGTGCCGAAAATTTTGTCCCGCAGAAGTTATTTTTCTTTTCATAATCTATTTACCCTCCGGGGTTCGTTTTCCCTCGGACTTGGCAAGGGATACCACCTCTACCGCCTCAAGGGCAGTGTCCTGGAACGTGAGATATTTTGGGTAGGGGATACAACTGGGGAGTACCTCGCCCAGGCGGCCTCACCTGCTATGCTGAACAGGGGACTTGGTTGGGGATGGGAAGACTGGAAGGGATAGACAAGGAAGAGGGAAGGAAGCGGCCGTGGCCTTAAGTTAGGTACAATCCCGGCATTTGCCTGGAGGAGTAGTGGGAAACCACCGAAAACCACTTCCAGGATGCCTGAGGTGGGAATCGAACCCACCTCTACTCAGTTGACTTTCTGAGGCTGAGTGGACGCCGTTCCAGCCCTGGTACTACTTTTCAAATTTCGTGGCAGAGCCGAGAATCGAACTCGGGCCTCCGAGGGTGACAGCTAATCACACTAACCACTACACCACAGAGGCGGGCAGAAGTTATTTTTACCAGTACATTTATCGACACGGATGGCGTATTTCAGCTCCTTCAAACACCGCCGAACTGTTTTGGTACCGAACTTGCAACTTGGGCACAGAAAACCAGCGCTCAAACATCTGACCCACTCATTCTGGCTTATTTTAGGTTTTGCGTGAGCGTTCAAGATCGGATGCCCTTCTTTGACCTCACATGCCATTTCAACCCGGGATCCGAAACTCAGCTGTCCGATTCAAAAGCCAGTTGCTAAGTCAGTGTGTTAATCACATGCCCCTTTGTTAGACTCTCAATGTGTGAGATGTCCGGCTCCATGGCTTATTGGCCTTTGACCCATGGACCCCAGGTTCGATTCCGGGCCGGGTCAGGAATTCTTACCTTCGTTGGTTAATTCCTAAGGCTCGAGGGCTGGATGTGTGTGCGCGTGCCATCTTCACCATTATAATTCATCGCAGGTAGGACCCCACCCTCAAAGACGCGTAATTTGCCTATATGGCGTAAACTCGAAAGACCTGCACTAGGCCTCTTCGGAGGTCACGTGCCATTAAATTAAAATATGTGAGATAGATTTGTGTTTCACTAATTTGAATTCCTAGAAAGTAGTTCTTATGTGATAGACCTGTTTGGGATGATACCTGTCATTAAGCCCTTCAGTAAAATCTGAGCGTTTTCAAGAAGCTGCTAGAAACTAATCAAACAATATAGTTTGTTTCACGACAATTTTAGGGACTGAGCAGGATTCAGTTGTTTTCTTTATACTTACTCTTGTTCTTCTTATTCTTAAATCATCGTGCTCTTGATGGGGAGTAGAGAATAAAAGACGCTCTCTCCGAATTTGTGCCGCTTACGATGTCTAGTGGTCTTTAATCAGTCGTCTGATGAACATCTGCCCTTGCAGATAACTAAACAGAAGTTTTGTGTTTTTTGTTATGTCATTCTATATTTTAGTAATTTTGACTATTGTATTCCTTATAATATTCCCCCTTCATTTACAACCAGCGCTTCCAAGCAGCGGAAGGCATTTGCAAAGACAAACCTAGCTTCATTTTAATTTAGCTGAAGTATTGTCCGTTCAGTTTCTGTTACTCAATACCAAACGGCAAGATTGGAAGACGTTACCTTAAACTGGAGCAGTGCAATGGAATGGCATATTCTAATCTGATTCTACGAGACATCTCAGGTGCAGGGTCTACAGCAAGAGAACTCAAATATGAATTATACATAGAACACGTTGATTCGCCTGACATCGTCTTCCTGCTCGTGTTCTGACAGTTCGTGTGGCATTTGCACTATCTTCGAAATTTCCTTGATACACTCTATTGATTTCTGGAACGGCTAGGCGTTCTCCGATTTCATTGTTTTCATATCAGTGAATCTTGCACTTGGCATCTTATTTGTAAGAAGAGACATTGTTGAAAGTGTGGCAGCTGGGTCAAAAATGGATTACTAGGTTCCTTAGAAATCTATATGAAAACTTCGTTAATGGTACAGTAAATTTAATATGACAAAGCCCCTTTATCGTGCAGAGTTCGTTTGTATGAAGTGACTGACGCTTGTAATATCATCACTTCGGCAGCCGGTCCCTGTAATGATTAGCATGAGGCAAATTGATCTGAAATATCACCTTCTGGCTCGGTGAGGAAAGCAACAAGAAACTACCTGGTTCCTCATTTCCGCAGTACGCCCCCTCAGTGGGACCTGGACCTTTTCTTACAGCCAGTGCTGAAGCTGTTCGGAATCCAATCAGACATCTGGCTGAGGACTGAACATCACTTAAAAGTATACTATTGTTCTTATATATGAAGATAAAACATTTATTATAATTGAAATAAATGTTTTTTAACTGAACTATTGCTGTAATCTTATCAATATAACGAACTCTGTGTCCGCGTAAAGCATATCATTCGGTATATCAGATGGATGTTGTAATAATTCCTTAAGTGCCCATTTTATATATCAGCATCATACACATATTTACGCGAATTTAGGCTTGAGGCAGACTTGACTGGCTTAGAGTTCCAGTTGAACAGCAGATTGATTGTCAATCTTCTTCCACTTGACGATCTTCTTGTCTTGAGAATGTTAATTATTAATCACGTACAACTTGTAAGTGAACAAACTTATATCCTTAATACCAGCACACGAGAAGTTTTAATAAACGAAAACTTGACTTAAATACTTCTGCGTACTTCAAATAAACACAGAACTGATCGATCTCACTTCAGGAGATCTGGTTGACCTACTTATTTAGTATTTTTTCCAAATTAGACAATTAATTAGCTAAGAGAAATGCACTACAATCGTTATAACGACATCCTTCAAGATGCCCTTACATGGCATCGTGACATTGTGATGGGAGACGAGCGTACTCACGTCAACTCTCTATAAAGCATGGATCAATTAACATCCCTTCTTTATCATTTTCAAATGGACCCCTGGAAAATCATCTCTTTTGAGGGGACGCCACACATGTACGAGACACTCTTCTTCTACGGTTTTCCCTCACGTGAGGTCGTGTGTACGAACTGTGATTCACATGTGGACTTGTCCCTCTTTTAGCGCCGAAGCCTTCCTGGCTCAATGTTATATGGAGCGATGTATTCATAATTGTGTGTTTCTGTGGTGGTTGGTAGTTTTGTGTGTATATAAAGAGGTGTATTGGGACAAACGCAAACCCCAGTTCCCGAGTCAGAGGAATTCATTAGACAGGTTTAAATCCCGACCTGGCCGGGAATCGAAAATAAAGAAACACATATTCTTCTGTTTTCGGAAAATCCACAGAAGAGGGGTGAATGAATTGAAAAAATTAGTTGAATTATTTGTATGAGATACCTAAATCTAAAAAAAGACTGATGATGTTACAGACGTGAAAATTGATATTTGGAATCTCCTTTAAAAATAAATAAACACGCATATTTGAAGAAAACTCAACTTGGAGCGAGGGGGGGGGGGTGGAAAATTGAATTATTTTTTGTGAGGATACCTATATCTCAAAAACTGAAGATGTTACAGTCATGATAATCGGTATTTGGAAACTCCTTTATAAATAAAGAAACGGGCTTTTTTATCTTTTGGAAAATTCACTTAATGGGGGAGGGTGAAATGAAGTGAAAACTGAATAATTTTTATGGTCATACTTATATTTTAAAATGACAATTTTACAGACTTGAAAATTGGTATTTGGAACCTCCTTTAAAAAATAAACACGCATTTTGAAGGGAAATTCAACTTGGGGGTGGGGGAGGGAGTAAAAAAGGCGTTGAATTATTTTATGTGGATACTTATATTTCAAAAACTGAAAACGTTTCAGGTATGAAAAATTGGAATCTTCTTTCAAAGTACAGAAACACGTACTCTTTTGTTTTTGAAAAAAGAAACACTTGGAAAGGGGTTGAATTAATTGAAAAGTTAGTTGAATTCTTTGTATGAGGGTACTTACATCTCAAAAACTAAAGATGTCATAGACGTGAAAATTGGTATTTGGAATCTCCTTTAAAAATAAAGAAACACGCATTTTCGGCGGAGGATCAAATAGGACGGGGGGTGGGGTGGAAAAGGAGTTGAATTCTTTTATATGAGGATACATATATGTCAAAAACTGAAGATGTTGCAGTCCTGATAATTGATGTTTGGAAGCTCCTTTATAAATAATGAAACATGTATTTTCTTGTTTTCGGAAAATTCGCTTAAGGAGGGAGGGTGAAAGGAAGTGAAAGAATTGAATTATTTTTATGGAGATACTTATATCTCAAGAACTGACGGGTACAGATATGAAAATTGGCATTTGGAATCTACTTTACAAATAGAAACACACTTTTTCTGGGGGATATCCACTTAACGGGGTGGGGGTGAAAAAGGAGTTGATTTGTTTTTATGAGGATACTTATAGTTCAAAAACTGAAGATGATACATACATGAACTTTTGTATTTGAAATTTATTAAACAACATTTTCGGAAAATCCATTTAAGGGGGTGAAAAGAATTGAAAAAGCAAGTGAATTTTTAAATGAGTACCGGTATATCTCCAGAATATAAGTAAAAAGTTAACATGTTACAGACGTGAAACTTGTTATTTGGAAAGTCCTTTAAAAATACAGGAACATTTTTTTAATTTCGAAAAAGGCACTTAACGGGGGTGAAAAGAAGTAAAAAATGAGTTGAATTAATTTTTATGAAGATACTTGCATCTCAAAAATTGAAGGTGTTACAGACGTGGAAATAGGTATGATTTGAAATATCTTTTAAAAATAAACTTTTTTTGACTTGTGAGAAGACTGTTCCTCACATGTATAGATCTATGTCGCATGGTCATCTTAGCCCCCAAAGGCAGTACCACAAACATGGTTTGCAAATAGTTTCTCGGGCAAATGAAACTCAATTTTTCTGTGAGTTTTTATACCTTAACGATTTTCAGATAATGTCTTAGTACAGTTCGGTCTACAAAGCCAAGAATAACGGCCGAGAGAATTCGTCGTCGTTCTGACCACACGACACCTCGTAATCTGCAGGCCTTCGGGATAAGCAGCGGCGCTTGGTAGGCCAAGGCTCTTCAGGGCTGTAGTGCCATGGTGTTAGGTTAGGTCTTAGTACAGTACCGAGGAATGATTACTTTTAACAAATTACGATCTCCACACGTGCGAAGCCGCGGGTAACTGCTTGTACCCTGTATATTACAACTGTCATGTTAAAATATTTTTGCAATGGATGATTTGTTTTGCTCCGCATCCCCTCAGAGCCATTTCAAGCGAGTTCTGTCGGTAGGATGACGGGCATCAGTAGATCAACCTCCTCCACAGAACAACTTTATCTCAAAAGGGTAAGTGCTCCGTAGACCAGCCGTCAGCTCCTATTTATAGCTGCAGACAGCGACGCAAGGTAGGGAGATAAGAACCCGCATTAAATGAGCCCAGATGTCTATACAAAATGTGTTCTTTTATATACGGTATATAATGATATAATGCGGTAATGATAGGCTATATTTTGTAAGTCACGCCTTCACAGACGATTTGAATGGTGTTTATTCCAGGGGCAAATGCATATTTTATTATCTTAATGTATTAAATTACTAGCATTCCCATGCTTCGCTACGGTATTATACTGAAATTTATAATTGAATGCTTAACGCTTTATGTATAATCTGCCGAAATTCGACATCGGACTCCTTTTCTGAGAGAATCCGCCAAAATTCGCGACCTGACTCGTTTGCTGAGAGATTATGGCAAACTTCCTTCCATCTTCCAATCTCTTTCCAGCAATCGATTTCGTACTTCCCGAGATAGCTCCGGATATTCTGCCCGGTCAGTCCTGTGCCTAAATCTGTGCCATCTTTTCCTATAAGCATTTTTAATATGGATCAGATCCTTGAGGATATCCGGCGTGGTGTCGTCTTGGGTGCTTTGGCGGTACTAAACCCGCGGCTGGACTACATTCGTAGTCATTACCCAGCCAGGACCCATTTCCAGCGCGGTCCGCACATTTTGACGACGGTGCAGAACATTATTATTATTATTATTAGGGCTGGCGATATTAGGTGAATTTAGATTATTATTATTATTATTATTATTATTATTATTATTATTATTATTATTATTATTATTATTATTATTATTATTACGAGCTGATGTACCCGTGCTTCGCTACGGGATTCTCAGAAAGGCTGACTTGGTGGTTTTCCTAACTGAATTCAACATAGGTCATTACAAAAACGTCAGTAGGAATGCAGCGATTGAAAGCAATGTTATCATATAAAATACTCGATCAAATGAAAAACCGCACACTTTCTCACTTTCAACGAACAGTGCTACGGTGCCGATCTAAGAGTCCAAAGTTCCAGAGCTGGAATAACCAGGTCGCAGACTGCCGTGAACACTCCTCTGCCATTATTCCGTTAAATATGCACACTACTCATTCCAATCAGTGCCTCAGAGTAGGGATTGAATAGCTTGAATACTATGATGAACCAGTGTGTTACGTACCAGATATATAAGAAAATGTATGAACCAGAGGAATGGCATGCTAAAGAAGAAAGTTATCTTACTCCCCAGCTACTTCCCGTCAACATACAGGCAGGCTGTAACAGTCGGTACGACCAGGCGAGTTGGCCGTGTGGTTAGGGGCGCGCAGCTGTGAGCTTGCATCCGGGAGATAGTGGATTCGAACCCCACTGCCGGCAACCCTGAAGATGGTATTCCGTGGTTTCCCATTTTCACACCAGTCACACCAGGCTGTACCTTAAAGCCAAGGCCGCTTCCTTCACACCGCTATTCATTTCCTATCCCATCGTCGCCATAAGACCTACCTGTGTCGGTGCGACGTCAAGCAAATAAAAAAAAACCTCGGTACGCTGCAGTAATCCTATCTATCGGGGATTAGAGGAAACAGAAGACAAAAAGCACATCACAACAAACAATGGTCAATGTAATGTTATTGTTGATAACGTTTATGAGCTTTCTATATTGCAGGCCTCCACATAAATTTTCTTTCGACTCTGTGACATTAGGGTGTCTTACAAAATTATTTATATCGTAGAATGTAGTTCCTTATTCTCACACTTTACATACCGATTTTCACTAAATTCTATTTAGCCATTTTCTCGTGACTCGGCGCTGTTATGGACTTAGTAACAAAAATCCAAATTCATGAATACCTCTGATTATATGCGGTACGGTAACAATGTATAAGACGTAAGTGATCGGAAATTTAATACCTTCTTACATAACTACTACTAACTTACGACATAAGTAAAGTTATGTTAGTTATGTAGTATTTATCGATACGACCACTAATAACAAAAATAACTTATTTGAGAATTACATTTCAGGCCTTCCCCTAAACTACCATTTCACTCAACGTGAATAAAATCATTTGTAGCCTAGATTGCAGTGGTTCATTACCCGACGTTACATACCGATTTTCATTAAATTCTCTTCAGCCGTTTTCTATTGATGCGTGTACATACATACATACAGACAGACAGACAGACAGACAGATAGACAGACTGACTGACTTAACGGAAAAGTAAAAAATGCATTTTCTTGTTACTGTGGACATGACAGATCCAGAAATATCATTCATTTCAAATTCTGAGCAATGCACAGGCAAAACATTTATTTTATATATAGATTACATTTTAGGCCTTCCCCTAAACTACCATTTCACTCAGTGCGAATAACATTATTGATAGCCTAGATTATAGCGACCTATTCCCCGACTTTGCATACCAATTTTCGTGATGATACGACCACTAATAACATAAATATTTGACAATTAAATTTTAGGCATTCCCCTAAACTACCATTTTTCTCGGCGTGTATAGCCTATATTGTACCGAATTATTTCCCATCTTTGTCTAGCGATTTTCATTAAGACACGACCACTAATAACATAAATATTTGAAAATCAAATTTCAGGCCTTCCCCTAAACTACCATTTCACTCAGTGTGATTAAAATAATTTACAGCCTAGATTGTAGCGGTTCATCACCCGACTTTACAATCCGATTTTCATTAAATTCTCTTGAGCCGTTTTCTCGTGATGCGTGTACATACATACAGACAGACAGACAGACAGACAGTAATTACGGAAAGGTAAAAAATGCATTTTCTTGTTACTGTGGACATGACCGATACAGAAATACCATTATTTTCAAATTCTGAGCAATGTACAGACAAAACTCTTATTTTATATATATAGATTATCATTGATGTTCTCGACCCTGCAGCAAGATGCAAGACCGCTACTTGGCGGTAAATTACATTTGCTGACAATGTGACCAGCACCATTGTCGCGCGTAGGCAAGTGCGCGGGATTTCTGGCTATACGAATGATATAGGGCCTACTACCGTGCATTATTGACCTTATTATAGAGGTGAAAAATTGCACGGTCAATATCATTCCTATCGTTTATTTCAAATGTGTTTAAATTTTAATTTATGTGCCAGGATAATGTACTGTAATCTAACTTTAAGTTCTCCAAAGGAAAAGATGGCTGTTGAAAACGAACCCAGGAAATGTTAAAAATGATCGGTATATGATCAGAATCAAATAGTAACCCCATAAAGTAATTCACTTTTGTCACTTCCTTCCAACCCCCCCCCCCCCCCCCCCCCCCGTTAAGTGAATTTTCCGGAAAAAAGACTTGTTTATTTATTAGTAAAGGATCTAAATACCAATCATCACGACTGTAACATTTTCAGTTTTTTTGACATATTTGTCCTCATAAAAGGAATTCAACTCCTTTTCACTCCGCCCCCGAAGATGCTTTTCCATGAAAAATGCGTTTTTCTTTGTTTTTAAAGGATATCGAACAACTTTAGTTTTTATTGGATGTAAGTATCCTCATACAATTAATTCAATTAATTTTTCAATTCATTCACCCCCCCCCCCGAATTCATTGGATTTTCCGAAATCAAAGGAATACGTGTTTCTTTACTTTTAAAGCAGATTTAAAATAACAAAATTTTCACGTCTGCAACATCTTTCGTTTTTGAGATAATAGTATCTTCATACAAATAATTCAACTAATTTTTCAATTCTCCCCCTTCCCCTCTTTAAGTGAATTTCCGAAAACAAAAAAATCATGTTTCTTTATTTTTAAGAGAGATTAAAAATACCATTTTTCTCTCCTGTAACATGTTTTTTCGAGATATACTGTAGACATGCTTATTTTAAAATTTAACTTCCTTTTTAGTTCGCCTTAAGTGGAGTTTCCGAAAGCAAACCACCTTTTTTTTTTTTTTTTTTTTTTTTTTTTTTTTTTTTTTTTTTACAGGAGATTCCAAATACCAATTTTTACGTCTGTAACATTTACCGTTCCTGAGATATGCATACTGTGAATATAGTCTTTCTAAAAATTCACGCCATTTGTCACTCTAGTTTAACCCCATTAATTGGATTTTCCAAAAAATACGTGCTTCCTTTTTTTAAAAGAGATTCCAAATGTCAATTTTCAGGTATGTAATATCTTCAGTTACTGAGATATAAGTATCCTCATTAAAGGCATTCAAACCCTTTTTTTACCCCTCCTAGTGGAATTTTCCGAAAACAAAAAAACGTATTTCTTTATTTTTAAGGGAGATTCTAAATACCAACTTTTACAGCTGTAAAGTTTTAATGTTTTGAGATAAAGATACACTCATTTCAAAAATTCACCCCCCCCCCTTTTCATCCACCTATCATCATCATCATCATCATCATCATCATCATCATCATCATCATCATTTCTTCGCTCCAGCAGGCCGGGTGCGGTGGTATACGAGCCTCCTCCAGTTTGTTCTATCCATCCACAGATGCTGCTCATATATGCGACACCAGTTCACATCTCTAATTTCAAGGTCCTTCATTATCTGTTTTTCCCAAACATAACGAGGTCTTCCTCTTGGTCTCTTCCCAGGAACATTGTGGTCAAAGTATGTTCGAGGAGTCCTGTGAGGGTTCATTCTTTTCATGTGACCACACCATTGCAATCTCTTCACTTCTGGAGTCTCCAGCAAGCTTCTTTCCATTCCAAGCTGTTGTCGGATATCCATATTCCTTATTTTATCCATTTTTGCTTTTTATAGACAAGAACGGAGAAACTTCATTTCTGTTGCCTGAATACGACTCTTTGTTGGTCCAGTAAGTATTGCTACTTCCAGGCCATAAGTCAATATATGGGTAGGTACTAGATTTATTTTGTACAAGCTGGTCTTGGAAACTAACGGAAATGTTTCATTCCAAAGTATTTGACGTACAGCGACGGAATATCAAAAAATTCTCCTTTAGCGAGCACCTACATTGTAATATAAATGTATCCTCAAAATTTCATTTCTTTATGTCCAGTAACTTAAGTTTTGGCTCGGCAATAATGAATGAGTCAGTCAATCAGTCAGGACATGTTCTTTCATATATATTACTCCTTTCTGTGATCTGTTAATTACTGGTAATTAATAAAATCTCTACGAAAAAATTGGGTATAAAATAAAAGATAATAAAACAAACTAGCCTTTGCGTGTCAGTGAGAAACAGGGATATACCCATGCTTGTTGTGAAATGTTACGCAGTTAAGATTAGAAGCGAAACTAGCGAATCTCCACGAGTTGCCATAAACACAAAGCACATCCAATCAGTACAAGGCATGATATCACGTAGTTTGGTGTCCCATCAGTCTCACACGGAGAATCTCATCTCAGATGCGTATTGATACATCAATATTGAAAGGACATTTTAAGTGTATAAAATAATCTTTACTGACAGCCTCAGAAACTTCACAACAAGAAACTTTCAGGGCTTTCTCATACACTATACTGAGTGACCAAAAGTCACGGGAAGGGGTGTCACATTAGAAAAATGTGACGTGTATGATTCCTATGAGGCTAGCTGCGGCGTAGCTGAGCATTCTGTCACAGACACCAGTGTCGTGAAGATGGCAACACGTCGCGTGTTAATCGAGTGTGAACGTTGGATGATCATCGGCGCACGACGCATGTGTCATACACTGCGAATTCGGGTTTCCGAGGTCAACGGTGTCGAAGGTGGATCTTCAATATCGCAGAGAGAATGTTACTACCCGGAAACGAACGGACATCACGTCGCCTCCACAGAACCATACGGGTGCTTGACGGGCTGCTGTGAATCAGATCTCCGTCCAGTTGAATGTTGGGAGTTAGGAGTCAGGAACCTATTTCTACCAGGACTGTAAGGAGGCAACTGCACCGCTTAGGCTTCACCAGCGACGACCAACTCGTGTCCTTTTGCTGACACCTCGACACAGAGCTCAACGACGCTGCTTAGCCCGAAGGCCTGCACATTACGAGGTGTCATGTGGTCAGCACGACGAATCCTCTTGACCGTTATTCTTGGCTTTCTCTACCGGACTGTACTAAGACATTATCTGAAAATCGCTGAGGTATAAAAACTCACTGAAAAATTGAGTTTCATTTGCCCCAGAAACTCTTTGCAAACCACGTTTTTGGTACCTTTGCGGGCTAAGATGACCATGCGACATACAGTAGATCCGTACATGTGAGAAACAGTCTTCTCTCAAGTCGAAAAAAAGAAGTTTATTTCTTAAAGAGTTTCCAAATGCCTATTTCCACGTCTGTAACACCTTAAGTTTTTGAGATGTAAGTATGTATGTATGTTCAGTCCGTCAGCGATTCCGCTGGTGGAATCCTTAACAGCTCTGCCATCAGCTGTCATAGATGGCCTAGGCATCACTGAAGGGGCGTACTAGAGAAAATGAGGAGTGAGGTAGTTTCCCGTTGCTTTCCTCACCGAGCCAGAAGTTGCTATTACATATCAGTCTGCCAAGCCCACTGAAATGCATGCACCAACCGACCCTATGAGCAATATTTTCACACCATTAATAGCAGGGACTGGCTGCAGAAGGAATGGCATTACTAGTATCACTCATACCTCAGTCACTTCCATTTTGTCAAAGCCAAGGATAAAGCTGAGACAGATCAATGAAAGTAACTAAATTGCTCTAGCCCATACCAGAAGACATAGTGCACTGTAAACACTAGGTCCCGCCAGCAAAGGCACGAGTATTCTCATAAAAATGATTCTTTTTTTTACTACTTTCCACCCCCGTTAAGTGCCTTTTCCGAAAATTAGAAAATGTTTCTGTATTTTTAAATGACTTTCCAAATACCAAATTTCAAGTCTGTAACATGTTAAGATTTTTACTTATATTCTGTAGTTATACCGGTACTCAATTTAAAAATTCGCCCGCTTTTTCAATTCTTTTCACCCCCACAAGTGGATTTTCCGAAAAAAGTGTTTATTTTTTAAAATATTTCAAATACAAATTGCCATGTATGTCACATCTTTAGTTTGAGCTATAAGTATCCTCATAAAAACAAATCAACTCCTTTTTCACCCCCACCCCATTAAGTTTATATCCCCCTCCAAAAAATGTGTTTCTTTATTTTTAAAGGAGATTCCAAATACCAATTTTCATGTCTATAACATCTTTAGTTTTTGAGATGTAAGTACTCTCATACAAAGAATTGAACTAATTTTTCAATTCATTCAACCCCCTTCCAAGTGGTGTTTTTTTAAAACAAAAGAACACGTGTTTCTTTACCTTGAAATAAGATTCCGATGTTCATGCCTGTAACATCTTCAGTTTTTGGCTTATAAGTATCCGCATAAAAAGAATTCAACGTCTTTTTTTACTCCTTTCCCCCCAAATTGATTTTGCCCCCCAAATGCGTGTTACTTTCTTTTTTAAAGGAGGTCTCAAATAGCAATTTTCACGTCTATAACATCTTCAGTTTTTAAAATATAAGTTGACCATAAATTATTCAGTTTTTTCACTTCCTTTCATCCTCCCCCCTTAAGTGAATGTTCCAACCTTTATTTATAAAGGAGCTTCCAGAAACCGATTATCATGGCTGTAACATCTTCACTTTTTGAGATATATGTATCCTCATAAAAAATTCAACTCCTTTTCACCCCCCCCCCCCAAGTTGATTCCTCATACAAATAATTCATCTCATTTTTCAATTCATTCACCCCCCTTAAGTGGGTTTTACGAAAACAGAAGAATACGTATTTCTTCATTTTTAAAGGAGATTCTAAATAATAATTTTCACGTCTGCAACATATTTAGTTTTTGAGATATCACTATTCTAATGAAAGGAATTCAGTATCCTTTTGAGTCCTTTTTACCCCCGTTGAATGTTTTTTTCCGAAAACAAAATATAGGCTACATTTCTCTTTATTTTAAAAGAGATTAAAAATACCAATTTTCACGTCTGTAACATGTCAAGTTTATGAGATGTTCTGCAGATATTCTTATTTTAAAAATTCACCCACCTTTTCAGTTCCCCTTAAGTGGAATTTCCGAAAATGAATAATCTATGTTTCTTTATTTTTACAAGAGATTTCAAATACCATTTTTCACGTCTGTAACAATTTATGTTTCTCAGATATACTGTAGATATAGTTTTTTTTAATTCACCCCCTTTATCACTCCTGTTCACCCCCATTAATTGGATTTTCCAAAAACAAAAAGTACTGGTGTCTTTATTTTTAAAGTAGATTCTAAATACCAATTTTCATATCTGTAACATCTTCAGTTTTTGAGATATAAATATCCTCATAAAAGATGTTCAACTTCTTTTTCACCTTTTTTCACCTCCCTTGAGGGGATTTTCCGGGGGGGGGAAAGACGTGTTTATTATTTTTTTTTTAAAGAACCGAGCTCGATAGCTGCAGTCGCTTAAGTGCGGGCAGTATCCAGTATTCGGGAGATAGTAGGTTCGAATCCCACTGTCGGCAGCCCTGAAAATGGTTTTCCGTGGTTTCCCATTTTCACACCAGGCAAATGCTGGGGCTGTACCTTAATTAAGGCCACGGCCGCTTCCTTCCCACTACTAGCCCTTTCCTGTCCCATCGTCGCCATAAGACCTATCTGTGTCGGTGCGACGTAAAGCAACTAGCAAAAAAAAAAAAAAAAAAAAAAAAAAAATTTAAAGGAGATTCTAAATACCGGCTTTTACGTCTGTAAACTTTTAAGTTTTTGAGGTAAAGATATGCTCACTTGAACAATTCATCCCCCTTTTCGCCCCCTTAGCGACGGAATATTAAAAAATCCTCTCTTAGTGAGCACCTAGACTCAAATATAAATGTATCCCCAAAATTTCATTTCTTTATATTCAGTAGTTTTGGCTCGGCGATGATCAGTCAGTCAGTCAGTCAGTCAGTCAGTCAGTCAGTCAGTCAGGACATGTTATTATATATATATAGATATACTCCATGTCACTGGTCAAATGTAAATGTTAAGACACACAAATACGCCGTCATTTGGGTGGGATATTGGACTGGGAATTGACATTCCCTCTTATACGGGTACTTTCTGTAAAAGCGTGCAAAAATTACTTAGGAAGTAAGAGAAGCTCTACTAGGATCTGAGAAGTCCTCTTAAGAAAATATATTCTTAGACAAGTCCGTCGGATGGAGACGTTAAGCCTTGAGCAGGCTACTTCCCGGGAACGGGGTTTGCCCTCCTTACCATCATATATATCACGACATTCATTTCATCTCATTAACTCCTCTGATGAGGTCGTAAGATTCATCTCACTTTATAGCGGACGCTGTAGAGAAATAGGACAAGGGTTGGTCACATACTGTACAGTACCATATCATTGATAAACTTAAGTTAACGTATCATTTTGTACGTTAGAACAGTAGCTCAAAATGACAGCCTCCATTATCAATGTAAACATGACATTGGCGTACGAGATTCCGCCGCAACCTTTGAAATACACCTGAAATACCACAGGCGACTCAAATCTTGGCAGTTAATTCTATATTCATGAAAAATAAGATGTAAATAATCGGAAAACAGTAATAGTGATAGACAATAATAGTGATAAACAATTTTAAGACCATATCTTCTTAAGCTGGCTTCTCAGGCCCTAAGTTCCCTATCTCAAGATGATGACTACGGAATACCCTAGTTCTTTTTTAACTTTTGCAGGCGTTTACTGACACATAATGAAGTACAGTAGTTCGGCCGTGAAACAAATTAGTTTCAAAGCCATTCTCATGGGACTTGTAGTCTCGTAAGAAAGCGCTCCAAGTATTAAGTAAGTGCTCTGTCTAACTAAGAATGACAAAAGCTTAACAAGATTCGTGTCGGCAGATTTATTGACATGTGAAATATCTTATAAGAGACAAAATTCCGACATCCTAGCGCCTTCAAGTAGTTAGGGAACGTAAAATTACTCGTATTATTATTATTGTTGTTCTTATTGTTAATAATATTATTTATTTCTACGTCCCACTAACTACTATTACGCTTTTCGGAGACGCCGAGGTGCCAGAATGTAATCTCGCAGGAGTTCTTTTACGTGCCAGTAAATCCACCGACACGAGGATGACGCATCTGAGGAGCTTTAAACACCACCGGACTGAGCCAGGATCGAACCTGCCAAGTTGAAGTTAGAAGGCCAGCGTCTCAGCCCGGCTGTTATTGTTCTTCTTCTTGTTCTACTTACGTAGCTAGTTTGATCCCGGCCAAGAGTGGTGGCTTTTTAGAAACTAAAAAATCCCATTTCGCTCACATGGACTTCTAAGAAAAACCCAGTGAAAACATTAGATATTCATTCGGCTAAATTATCTCTGCATTCGACGTGTAGAGATTTAGTTTCAATAACTACAGAGATGGCGCGACCGGTCAGTGCAAACGGAAGTTAGGAATTGACACACAAGTCCACATGGTGGCATTAGCTCAGAAGATATGCGTTTAAGCTCCTGAGGCTATGTAGTATTAGGGAAGGGATTTTACATGTTTCAGTACTACGTTGAATGAAACTCGCAGGGCGGATTATTTGATTTGTCTATAACAATCATGAAATATGAAAATTGAAACCGACATGAACACTTTTATTTTCAAAAGCGAATATCTCAGCAGAGGTCTGTAATCTAAGAACTGAGAGAGTCAGTCACAGTTCCATTATGTTATTTTAAAGACTGTGTGGTCCTGAGGTTCACTCAGCCTACACCAAGATGAGTACCATGTTAATTCGTAGGGGCAACGGCGGCTAACAACTCCACCCTATTAATTGGGAGATTAATGATATTGGAAGCCTTTACTTTTCACCCGTCCAAGGGCCTTCGTGGCCTGTACGGAGATGACTTTGACTTTTGACTTGGTTTTCGTTTTAAAACAAGGAAGTTTCGCTGCGTATAGGGGGAGGAGAGGTTGAATTTCACAATCATATGCAAGTAGCTTTCTCTCCTTACCAGCGAGCCCTGATCATTATTCATAGTCTACTCATTAGGGAACGACGAAGCTAACGAACGTAATGTGATAGCTCATATACTTCATTATGAGAGCGAAGAATCTAGGCTTGTACATTTATTTTATAGGCCTATGGTAAGACAGGTTTCATTCCACAAATGTTAACAGGCAATTCTCTGAACACCGCGTAGTATGTAGGCTAGACCATGGTGTACAGTTCCCTGAAAAATGCAGTAAATTATATCGAATGTTGCAATATCGATTTGTAATCTAGTGACGCAATGCTTTACGTGGCAGCTATTAAAGAAGTGGATCATATGGGGGAGGGGGCGTACGCTGAAAGGTAGTCTTCTTCTTCTTCTTCTTCTTCTTCTTCTTCTTCTTCTTCTTCTTCTTCTTCTTCGTCTTCTTCTTCTTCTTCTTCTTCTGCTTCTGATGTCGTTGCCTTTTTCTTCTGTCAAAATCTCTTCATTTTCTCACCGTGGCTTTTCTTGCGATCTTCTGAGCAAGTTTTGTCGGTGGTAGTGCTTGGATGATGTTTAAAGCGGTGATTGTTGACTGATTTTCTGAACTTAGATCTGTATCTGTCTGATACAATGACATCTGTGATGCCTATTTCCTGAAGATCTTTTCTAACTTCTAGCAGCCAATTTTTTACTTTCATTGATAGGGCTAGGTTCAGAATTCTTTTGGCCAATCTCTGATTACTCATTCTGAGAATATGTCCATAAACATTTCAAACGACTTTTCCTAAATGTGTCCGAGTTTTTCTCTGAGTGTTGGTACAGGTCATGAGATTTACGTATCATCCAAAATCAGACTGTACAGACTGGTCCAAACATTTTCCTTAAGATTTTTCTTTCTTGTTTTTCTACATCTTTAATCAATGATATGCATCCAATGATCAGTGTTTCAGTTGCATATAGTGCTTCAGGCTTGAGTACAGTGTTGTAACAACTTAATTTTGCATTTCGGGATATAGATTTTTTAAAATTATATCTGCTTCAAGTGAGTCTGTATGCTCTTTTGTAGTTTAGAGACCCTTTCTTTGTTGGCTTCACGATTGAGTCCTGAAGGTTGGATGACTTCTCCCAGGTATCTGAATTTAGACACTTGGGATATTTTGCCATATTGGGTTTTCATTGGTTGTCCATCTAGGTACCGAAAGGATCCTTCCATGTAGTGAGTTTTCTGATATGAGAGCTGGAGTCCTGTTCTGGATGCTATTTCATGGAGTTTTTCAGTGGATACAATCGCTTCCTGTCTGTTATTGGATAACACTGCTAAGATATCAGCGAAGGCCAAACACTGTAAATTAATGTTGTTTACAGGTAATTTGCCAAGGGTTATTCCTTTAACTTATTTTTCTCAAGTCCTAATCACTTTTTCCAAAATAATATTAAACAATAAATGGGACGGCCCATCTCCTTGTCGGACTCCTGTTTTAACATCAAATGGTTCAGACAATTCCCTTAAGAATTTAACCTTGGAAGTGGTGTCTGTTAGTGTTTGTATGATTAATTCTCTTGTTTTTCTCTCTACTTTGAATTCTTCTAGTACACGGAAAAGTGTCGATCTATTTATAGAATCATACGACCTTTTGAAGTCCACAAAGTAATCACAGTTTGCCCGCTTTTGCGAATTTGTAGGATGGTCTTGAGGTTAAGAATCTGTTCTGCGCACGACCTGCCTTTCCTGAACCCTGCGTAATATTCTCCAATCAAATTATCTGTTTGCATTTCAAGACTCTTGAGTAGGCGTTTTGAAAGAATTTTGTAGGTATTATTGGTAGGTATTATTATTATTATTATTATTATTATTAGCCCGCCTGGTGGCCATGATCGTTAAGGCGCTGAAGTCTAAAAAACGGTCTAACACCAAGGTTAGCCGGTTCGAGTCCCGTTGGTCGAAAAAATTTTCACCATCAGAATGTTGGCCGGCAGGGTAGGGGAGGTGGTGGTATACAATTTCTAATCACTAGATTGCGTGCCAAAAGCCTGGATTAAATTCCAAACCTCTCCGCAGTGCTCATATGGAGTGAGGGCATATGACGCTGTTGATGGTGATTCGTCCGTCGGATGGGGACGTTAAGCCTTGAGCAGACCCCTTGGTGCTATTCGACAGGAGTAGGCTATGTGCCGGCACCGGGTTTCACCCTCTCCCTACTATCATATATCACGTCATTCATTTCATCTCTCATTAACTCCTCTGATGAGGTTGACGTCAGGAAGGGCATCCGGTCATAAAAAAAAAAACCGCCACAACAAATTCATCTCACCTCATACCCGACCCCGTAGGGAAACGGGACAAGGGTTGGACATTATTATTATTATTATTATTATTATTATTATTATTATTATTGCCGTACTTGAATAGTTCTCATGTCCTTGTTGATGGGACCTTGTCGCTTTTGTTTTCTTCACCCTACAGGTTTTCATTTTATGCATCGGAGATGACGGTTATCTAGTTGAAATTCGCCTTCATGTTGTTCAAATACTAGTTTCCTTGTCCTTCTAAATACCCAACCAACTCTCGAATGCAAGACCACTGTTACGTGAACCCTAATTGCTCGACCAATTTGCTCGGTACCAGTTCTAAGCTAACAAACCAAGTGTGATGGCTCGTGTAGGTTTACTTCATTTTGAGAGTTGTCCGGCTTCACGGCTAAATGGTTAGCGTGATGGTCTTTGGTCCAGACGGTCCTGGGTTCGATTAACCTTCATTGGTTAATTCGCTTGGCTCGGGGACTGGGTATTTGTGCTATCCCCAACATCCCTGCAACTCACACACCACACACAACACTATCCTCCACCACAATAACACGCAGTTATCTACACATGGCAGATGTCGCCCCACCCTCATCGGAGGGTCTGCCTTACAAGGGCTGCACCCGGCTAGAAATAGCCACATGAAATGTAAAAAAGAAAAATGAGAGTGAAGAATCTAGGCCTGTAAATGGTATTGCATAGTCAAAGAAGTTTCATTGCACAGAGTGTTACAGGCTTTATTCTTCCACCGCTTTTCCCACACGCTGGTGAGGTCACGGGTGTGAATTCTGTCACACGTTTGGATTTGGCCTGTTTTATGATCAGGTGCCCTTCCTGACGTTGACCCAATGTAGAAGATGTACTCATTTTGCGTGTTTCTTTGGTGTTTGTCAGTATAGTGTGTTGTATGTGTAAATAAATAGAAGTGTATTGAAGAAATACAAGCTCCCAATCCTGAAGTCAGAGGGATTAAATTGACGCAGTTAAAATCCCCACCCGATCGGAAATCGAATCTAGGGTACTCTGGACTAGGCTGTAACAGGTAATTAATTCTCTGTATTAAATTGAATCGGAACTCGCATGTTATTTGTTATATAGTGTGAAGTTGTCTAAACAAAAAGTAAACAAAACCAAGCCCACGGCACATACAGATATTGGTCAGCGTGACTACATTCCTTAAATGGGAATAACTTACGATGCATTTAATGTACAGTATTGATTTAATTCACACGTCATTAATTCAATTGTATGTACTCTGGAAGAATTTATGGCAGGCTGTTTTAAACGTGTTAGTGGTTAGTGTGATTAGCTGCCATCCCCAGGGGCCCGGATTCGATTCCCGGCTCTGCCACGAAATTATAAAAGTGATACGAGGACCGGAACCTGGTCCACTCAGCCTTGTGAGGTCAACTGAGTAGAGGTCAGCCATTCTCGAAGTGCTTTTCCGTGGTTACCCTTTTCTTCTCCAGGCAAATGACTGGATGGTACCTAAGCTACGGCCGCCTCTTTCCCTCTTCATTGCCTATCTATTGCAATCATCCCATCCCCCACAAGGCCTCTGCTCAGCACAGCAGGTGAGGCCGCCTGGATGAGATATTTGTCCTCCTCCCCAGTTGTATCTCCGACCAAATGTCTTACGCTCTAAGATACTGCCTTTGAGGCAGTAGAAGTCGGATCCCTCTCTGACTCCGAGAGAAAAAACAACCCTGGAGGGTAAACGGATTAAATAAATAAATAAATAAATAGACGGGAAGAGCCTGGACGGATGAACAGAAGAAACAGCATGGCGCCCCTATGAAGGAGAACTGGAAGTAGAGGAAACTGCAGACAAGGAAAAAATGAAATTGTAACGTGATCCTAAGTGGTCAGTTCGCAAATTAAAAATACAAATACATAAATAGACGAAGAAGAGTTTTTAATATCTACTAGGAACATGTTGCATAGCCTTGAAACAGTCACCAGGAATGGATGGCTGTAGATATTTGTTCAGTGCGGTGGTATTTCGAGTAATTATCCGAAACGAGTATTAATTTCGTGAAATTAAGAAAGAAGCCTAAAATTGGGATGTTGAGAGGTGGGGCTGTTTGTAGAAAGTGATAGATAGAAATTCTAAGCAGTGTATCGATGCATTCAATTGTCCAGGTGAATCGATTTGCTGCTGGATTTTCTCCGGTCATTTAAACGTAACTATCCTAACTTTTTGTAGTATGGTGTTATATGAGCGTCTCGTCGGAGCGCGAGGCATATCGAATGTAAGAGTTCTGTACATGTAGTTTTACTGCTCGTTCATAGGATAGGTCAACAAGTACACTGTCACAGTAGCCAAACGTTAGGAATAGAAATGTTTATAGTTTAATTTAAGGTTCGGAGGAAGAACACCACGATGCATTCTGGGTAATACAATGAATTTTTTATAGTGCATGTGAAATGTCGCTGTGGGATGTTTCCATCGATTATACTGTACGATCACGGGATAGGATCGCGGTTAAATGATAAAAAAATGACAGATTGTTGGTCTGTTTACAACATATATGGCGAAAGAACAGGAAGTAATGCTATTTGTTTCACATGATTTCATTTGTTATAGATTATAAAAGACGCCAGGATGTTCGAATATTAATGTTCCAGAAGCCAATGACATACATCGCATTTGAACATCCTGGAATGTCGCCGATCTCATCCGCGATCAAACTAGCTATTTTGAGAAAGGAAGGACAACGGCTAACCGATTGTGCCACCGAGGTAATGTTCGTTACTGATTGTATGATTCGAAGCAGTGTATAGTGCACCCTTCTTAAGCTTCTTCGGTGTAGACTTGAAGTCCAGTATTGCCACGGCTGCCCCTGAAAAGAATATACTTACCGAAGATGTGAGACCCCTCTCAGTCGTGATCAGTCCCTGTCGTCGAATAGGGATGCATAGGTATAGCTCAACTAGGGATACTACATAAAACCATGACACACACTGATTTTTAAAATTTGAGTATAAAATGTTATTTATCAAAATTAAGAAAAATGAAGAATGAAATCAACCGAATACTAATTACTGTAATGTAAATTCACATTCAAATCATAGTATTACATTATCACAATGTCCAAAAGTATTGTTTATAAATGAAAATGAGTTACCACATCACTGATTAATTCTTGAAATAATCAAATTAATTATCAAAAAATGTATAATTAATTACCAAATCTGTTTCATAAAATTTACAAAATATCTGTGTAAATGTACACACCAGCACGGTAATATGGTAATAATACCCATGTCTAAATGTAATGATTAGTGGACAGTAAAATAATAATAATAATAATAATAATAATAATAATAATAATAATAATAGTAGTAGTAGTTTCATTACCAAATAGTCACTGAACTATAACATTTGTTCCATAACATACACTTTTTAAATTACATAAATGTTAATTCAGGCCACCCGGTTCAGTAACATGTTAAATTCATGGGTTTGTTGTTATTGCTTGAGAATCTAAAACATTTTCTTATATTGTGCGCGAGTCTTACCCTAACTTATTCTACATTACACCAAAGAAGAACGTACTCTCCCACTTAAATAAAAACAGGTCCTAAAAATAACTATTTACAACAAGCGACACAGCCAAATATAATAGCCTAACACGTCAACCAAAAATTAAGAACAGCAAACTGCCATTAATTGTGTACAAAATATACACTAAAAGTGAATATTCACAAAAATTCTCCAAGAAAAATTATCACAGGTTAATAAATTTCTATTCATATAATTTTTGGTTAATTTCAGTGTCTAAATGGTAGTAATTCACTGAAACAACCGTTAACCACGACCATTAATCTCGTGGTTTACTCAACCTGACCAAGAATAAAAGTCATCATATCAATTCATGAAATTAGGTTCGTGTCAACATTAAGGACCGTAGCAAACAACCAAGAATGCCGAAAATGAAAAGAAATATTTCTTAATAATAATAATAATTGTTACCGAGTTTTTGTGGTAGTTATGCGTGAAAGAAGGTGCGGGGTGGTGAACAGGTCTCAAGCTACTAAAGTAAAATTAATTTAAAATTTAACAAGGTTATATTTTCTTTTTTAAAACAAAGAAATAACAAGCATGGCAGGTACAAAGTAGCAAGTCCAAAGGGTAGTTACAATATTTACAAGATTTGGGCTTCGCGCCCTGACTCCACAATGCTAGGGCAATCAGCCCAGTTTTACCCCAAACACAAGTTTCAACAGAGGGGCAGAAAACCCCATTCATGCCTAGGAGCCCTTGCTCCAAATTACACAGAAAAGCCTCCACGAGGCGTACAACACTCAATTTTCAAAAGAGCCACTCGCTCTCAAATTTAAGCCTCTTCCAGGCCACACCAAACTCCACCTTCAAGTTGTCCTCAACGGACCTAAACACAGGGGTAGAATACCCAATCTACTGAGGTCTATAAAATGAAAAGAAGGTTAATTAAATGACCTCTAAGGTAACAATTTGAGAGGAGGCGAACTTGCACTCCTAATACACTTTGATTAAGACCTACTTGGCACTAGGCCGTTAATACAATGGCTAATCCCATACTAAAGAGGTGACTTAAGAAGAGAACAATTTGTTTTACGTTAACGAAGAATAGGTTGAGAAAAATAAGTTCACCTCAAAACAATATGAGTGGGAGCTCGAGAGGGTTAGCACTCTCTATCCCAGTATGTAGCTTTAAAAGAGAATATATGAAAGAGTAGTTACATTTAGGAAAAGGTTACATGGTGGAACGCTTAGAACCCGCCCCGAGAGTTAAACTGCTGAGCTAGCCAAGAAAAAAAGTTATTAATTGGCCATTACCTTGTTGTTGACCGCTGCCGAGGAAAGAGGCGCTTCCCGCCTCCTGCTATGTACTTTATACACTGAAAGATGGAACAGAAGTGGCCCGGAGACCCTAAAATCAGCAGTTTAAATACTCTCGCGGAAGGTTCTAGGCGTTAGGGGAATGAGAACACCCTCCCACGAGGATTTTATTGGTTCATCAATAAACCCCCTACACAATACTAAGAAGAAACACATAATTGGTGGAAAATTAATTTAAGAAATTCGGGATAGGCTAGATTTAAAACAAGGGGAAAGAAGGGGTTAATATTGCCAACTTAACCAATGACTGAAAGAAATTTAGCAAAGAACGAACATTTGAAATAAAAATTTCTCCAACAAAATAGTTCTTTGACTCCGCACTAGGGTGCACTATTGTTGATCTTCAGTAGTGTCCTCTAGAAGAGAAAGTTCACACTTCTTACTTCAAGCAAAACAAAAACACATCAAAAATGACACAGTTCAAAAACTCAAAATTTTCCACGTGGTGACATCTTCTGAGAAAGTAGAAAATTAATAGCGTAGATAAAGTTCAGACTTCCTCCAGCAGAGGAGTTTCAACAGGCGCAAATTTTAAATTAGCGGCGTGGAGGTGTACCGCCCGGTACAGACCTCCCCCCCCAAAAGTACCTCCAGGGGTGGCACATGAAATCTGTTTGAAACAAGGTCCAAGTTATGCTGTGGATATGAAGATTGATTGCGGAAGCATTTATAAGATTTTCTTAATTTGGTTTGATTCAGTTTCAAACTTTTGTTGTTGCAGGTGAAGTAAAGTCTTTATATTTGTAGAAGTTGAATTTCTGAAGATAAACTTTTAATACTTAGAGGTGAAGAAAAATTTTGCAATTGCCACCAAATATTGCTGTTGAATTCCCAAGTGTAGTCATTGCTTATCGTAACTGTCCATGTAGTTGATGTGGATTAAGTTGAATGGCCAGACCGGCCGTTGCAGCTTGCGTCCAAAAGGAGGCCGCTCGGACCCCTCAAGTACCCTGAGATACCGCTCGCCCGCACTATGAGGGGAGCAGAGGTGTTGAAACACGCCGCGCCCGCGGTGAACATATACAGGCTGCGGGCAAGTAGCAGGTCGTGCGCCGCGCATCAGCCTTGGCCAGGAGGAGAGCTCCGGCTCGCCGTGCACCTGACGTCCTCGCTGGAGAAGAGGGGGCCCGTCCTCTGCCCCAGTTGCTGCATGGCTCCGCGCGGCTGCGGGGGCACTGAAACATTAAAGCTAGGCGGCAGAATTGTGTTGGACCATCATCTTTTTGAGGGCACAGGCTTAGTGGAGAGAATGAGGGGTCAGCGGCGTGCAGATGTCCATGGCATTTAATGTAATTAAGCCACAGTGTGTATAGCAGGAGACGGGAGCGTGGTAATGGCCGTGGCAAGGATAGGATGGCAGTTTAACAAATCGGGGGAGGTTTACAAAAGATGCTTAAATATAGAGAAATATTATAGAAGGAGCAGAAAGCCTTAAGAGTGAAACACAAAAAAAATATAACCTTCATATCCTTTCAAAATAATATGAAGCAAGTTAACACAGAAGTTACACCGGTTTCACCTGAGACAGGTGAACCATAAATATCCTCTCGGTGGCTGGATTACTTAACAATAAGGTAACCGGCGTAAGGAAATCCAGAATAATGCATGGTCCATGGAATCTGGGGGCAAGCTTGCCCGCGGGAACAAAATTCTTGACCATCACCTGGTCACCTACCTTCAAAGTGGTGGGTCTCCGTCCACGATCATACTTTTCTCTAACCTTTTCATGAGATACCTTAAGATTGGATTTAGCCTTCTTCCAAAGATCTTTAATATTATCCGGATCTATTGTCTCGGGTAGAATGTCACTCAGAGACCAAAGGTTAGAGAGCGGCGTGTTGGGAATAAACTTGAACATCAAGGAAGCTGGAGTGAACTTATGAGATTCATGAACCGCCGAATTCAAAGCAAAAGCTAACCAATGCAGGGACGTGTCCCACCTGGAATGATCTTCATGATGATAGGCAATAAGTGCGGACCTGAGATTACGATTAACCCGTTCAGCCAGAGATGGTTGAGGGTAATAAGCAGAAGTAGTTACATGAGAGATGGATAAGTCAAAACAGAATTTACGAAATAAGTTAGATGTAAAAGCCTTAGCATTATCAGATACAATATATTGGCACGGACCAAAAGAAGCAAAAATAGAATTTAAGCAAGTAATGGTAGACTGAGCGGTAGCCAGCTTAGTCGGAAATAACCAAGAAAATCTGGTAAAACCATCTACGCATACGAAGATGAACTTGTTAGCATTACCCTTTGACTGGGGGAAGGGTCCTACATAATCAATGTACAGGCGTTCCATGGGGCGCGACGCTTGATGGGAAGACAAAAGGCCTACCTTGGTGGACATGGTTGGTTTACTAATCAAACAGGATTTACAAGCCTTTACTAGTTCACGGATTTCACCGTCCATACCTTTCCAGATGAACATTTCACGAATCTTTTCACGGGTTTTAAAGATTCCAAGATGCCCTCCTAATGGGGTCTCATGATAATATTTGACGATCATAGGCACGAGAACAGCTGGAACGGCAACCTTCATCATCTTGTCATGCCTCGATGGGCAACATAAAACACCATTCCTCAGAACATAAGGGACAACATATTCCCCAGAAGAAAGGGTTTCCATTATCGGAGCCAGCGTCGGATCTTCACGTTGGTATTTCTCGATATCCCCAAAGAGCATGGAAGCATCTGTTAGGATGGCATTAACATCAGATGATGTGGACTCGGGAGGTGATGAACTGTCGACCGGTTCATGGTTCTCAACGTCGTTTGAAAACATACGGCTGAGTCCATCAGCGACAATATTTTCGGTACCTCTGATATGTCTAACATCAAACTGGAAGGCAGAAATACGAATGGCCCAGCGGGCTATACGACCAGTACGACGCGGCCTACCTAAGACCCAGCTTAAGGCTTGATTATCTGTCTCCAGGTCGAATTTAACATGTTCCAGATAGAGACGGAACTTCTCTAAGGCGAATAAGACTGCCAAACCTTCGAGCTCATAGATGGAATACTTGGCTTCTTGAGCCGACAAGGTCCTAGATGCATAGGCGATGGGTCGCCTCCCTAGTTCAGTCTCTTGAAGAAGGACTGCCGCTACTGCTGACGACGACGCGTCGGTTTGGACGATGAATTTCTTCGAGAAATCAGGCATAGCAAGTACAGGGGCATTACAAAGAGCTAATTTAAGGTCTTCAAAAGCGGCTTGTTGAGAAGGTCCCCACTCGAATTTGATGCCTTTCCTACGAAGAAGGTTTAAGGGCGCCGCTCTATTAGCGAAGTTAGGAATAAACTTCCTGAAGAAATTCACCATACCAATGAACCTGGCGATACCTTTAATGTCCTTGGGAGGTTTAAAATCACGGATGGCCTGTGTTCTAGAATGATCGACGGCTACACCATCAGATGACACAATATGCCCTAGGAAAGACATAGAGGGCTTAGCAAAGGCGACCTTGGACAACTTAACAGTTAACCCAGCCTTGCGAAGGCGATCGAGAACTTCTCGCAGATGATCTAGATGTTCTTCAAAAGTCTCTGAAAATACGAAGACATCATCCAAGTAGTGATATAAGTACTCAAATTTGATGTCGGAGAAGACCCTATCTAGTAGCCTAGTGAGTACAGCTGCTCCCGTGGGGAGCCCGAAAGGCACGCGGTTGTATTCGTATAAGTTCCAGTCCGTGGCAAACGCTGTAAGATGTTTAGACCCTTCGGCAAGGGAAATTTGATTATAGGCCTGATTCAAGTCCAAGATAGTAAAGAACTTGGCCTTACGGAACCATGAAAAGCAAGAATGAAGGTCAAGAAGGGGCACAGATTGCAACACCACCTTCCGATTGAGAGCCCTATAATCAATGACAGGCCTGAAGCCTCCTTGGGGTTTCGGGACTAGAAAAATAGGCGAAGAATACGCCGACTTAGAAGGCCTAATAATACCATCCTTCAACATTTGATCGATGATTTCTTTCAATGCCTTCATTTTAGGTGGAGATAGCCTATATGGTGGAAAACGGACAGGAATCGAATCCGTGACCTCAATTTTGTATTCAATAAGGTCAGTAACACCAAGAGTATCAGAAAACACCTCTGGAAATGACTGACATAATTTACGAATACTATCAGCCTGCTCCTCAGGTAGATGTCTAAGATCTAACAACATCTCATCCTGGGTAGGCGAAATAGAAGAACATGATGCAGAATTACACTTTAACAAGGGAATTTTACAATTGGACGCAAATTTGAATGTGCACGACTTACTCTGAAGATCGAGCACAAGACCAGTGTGAGAAATGAAGTCCGCTCCCAGTATGATGGGGCAAGACAAGTGCTTAGCCACAAACAATTTAACTTTCCATGTGAATTTAAAAATACGAATTTTGACCAATAAGGAACCTAGAATTTCTAATGGGGATGAATTAGCCGAAACATATTGAACCGGAGATGAGACATAGTCAGGTAGTTTACAAACAGATTTCAATTTAGAATACCATTCAGCCGAAATAATCGAACAAACACTGCCTGAATCTAAGAGAGCTGTTATAGGCTCGTTATTTAACTCAATCTTAAGAAAAGGAACCGGTGCGGGGGAATCCGCCGCAATCCTAAGACACTCTTTGGGACCTTCAAAAGATGAATTTGAAAATTGCTCGTTCCTTGAATTTACAACCTGTTTACTAGGGGCTGAGTCTCGGGAAGATGGATTAGTCGACTCAGCCGAAGCCACTAGTCACTTTTTATTATTGGCATAGGTAGAATTTGCGCCAGAAGTTGAGCAGGAGGGGGTGCTAATCGAGTTTGGGCAATTCTTGGCGATATGTGAGAAAGCCCCACATTTAAAACAGCCTTGTGCTGAGCCAGCTCCATTATTTGCCCTACTAGTTTTGACCAATGGACATTTATTGCGAAGATGGTCAGGCGACCCGCAAGCATAACATTTACGGGGTGTGACTGGTCGGCGAGGTGGAGGCCGAGTATTACTAAACGAAGGAGGGGGTTCTTTTGCCACACGCAAAGAGTCAGCGTACCTAACTCCTTCCGCTGAGACGGCCAACGCTTCAAGTTCAGAGAAAGTTTGCGGGCACGCCGCGAAACACAAATATGACCTATAAGATGGTGAAATGCCTTCTACAATAGCCTGTACAATCTGATCTTCAGGAAAATGAAGGGCAAACACCCTAGTATAAAACTTAATGTCTTGTATGAAATCAGCCAAGTTCTCATCCAAGCGCTGTACACGATAATAGTACTTCTGAATCAGAGATGACCTCGCGCGGGTGGGAATAAAATTTGCAAGCAAGTGTGCATGAAAATCTTCAATAGATGACTGTTCGGCTATGGCTCTTACTATTTTGTCAGATAAGGATTGCATAAGGATTGATGATTTGCAAAATTTGACATGGAGAAAGAGAAAACACAAGGGCATGATCCTGAAATTCAACCAGAAATCTTAAAAATGAAATTACTTCACTGGTGGTATTAACCGAAAACTTAGAGATACCTCTGAGCAACATTGCCAATGGATGAGGCAAGCTGCTAAACCCGGGTGACATAGTAGGTAAAGGTTTCAATGGCAAGGAAGTTAATTCAGAACGGATGTTACTCAACGATGCACGGCGTTCAGATTCGTTGTCCAATGGGGCAGAGATAGTTTGAGCGGCGATGGTTTTCCTATTTACTTCTCCCTTAGGAGGTTCTTCCTCACTACCTACATTCATTATGGTGGGTTGATCAGATTTGGGAGGAACTTCCCCAGTTAACAATTGAGTGACCTTGCTAGATAATTCAGACATATTTTCAAGCAGCGTACTAGCTTCCTTCTTCTGAACGTCATTCAACTTTAGAGACAACAGATCGTTAACTCTATTTGAAAAGTGATATAGCCTGGCTTGCACACGCTTAATTTGATTAGGAGAAGGGTCATTTTCATAAAAAAAACTAACTACAGATGCTAGCCCAGTAATATTCTCCGTGATCATGGAAAGAGAGTCGTCAATTTCTTTCTCTCCCAAATTGGGGATGGAAATGGGCAAATCTAGGGACTCTCTAAGCTTGTTTGTGTCTACTGCAACCGTGCCTCCAGATTGTACATTTCTAATAATCAATTCATAGATCAACTCCTCCTTGCGCAAATAGTTAAGATGGAGAACATCGCGAGGGCCGGGCATGGTGACAGAACAATTTTGAAAAACTCAAAAAATTCCAGCAACTGGGAAAATAGTTAGAGTTCGGAACAAAACAATGTTTAGCCGTCAAAAGGGGCTAAATTGAGACCCATTCAACCACGCTCTGCTACCACTTGTTACCGAGTTTTTGTGGTAGTTATGCGTGAAAGAAGGTACGGGGTGGTGAACAGGTCTCAAGCTACTAAAGTAAAATTAATTTAAAATTTAACAAGGTTATATTTTCTTTTTTAAAACAAAGAAATAACAAGCATGGCAGGTACAAAGTAGCAAGTCCAAAGGGTAGTTACAATATTTACAAGATTTGGGCTTCGCGCCCTGACTCCACAATGCTAGGGCAATCAGCCCAGTTTTACCCCAAACACAAGTTTCAACAGAGGGGCAGAAAACCCCATTCATGCCTAGGAGCCCTTGCTCCAAATTACACAGAAAAGCCTCCACGAGGCGTACAACACTCAATTTTCAAAAGAGCCACTCGCTCTCAAATTTAAGCCTCTTCCAGGCCACACCAAACTCCACCTTCAAGTTGTCCTCAACGGACCTAAACACAGGGGTAGAATACCCAATCTACTGAGGTCTATAAAATGAAAAGAAGGTTAATTAAATGACCTCTAAGGTAACAATTTGAGAGGAGGCGAACTTGCACTCCTAATACACTTTGATTAAGACCTACTTGGCACTAGGCCGTTAATACAATGGCTAATCCCATACTAAAGAGGTGACTTAAGAAGAGAACAATTTGTTTTACGTTAACGAAGAATAGGTTGAGAAAAATAAGTTCACCTCAAAACAATATGAGTGGGAGCTCGAGAGGGTTAGCACTCTCTATCCCAGTATGTAGCTTTAAAAGAGAATATATGAAAGAGTAGTTACATTTAGGAAAAGGTTACATGGTGGAACGCTTAGAACCCGCCCCGAGAGTTAAACTGCTGAGCTAGCCAAGAAAAAAAGTTATTAATTGGCCATTACCTTGTTGTTGACCGCTGCCGAGGAAAGAGGCGCTTCCCGCCTCCTGCTATGTACTTTATACACTGAAAGATGGAACAGAAGTGGCCCGGAGACCCTAAAATCAGCAGTTTAAATACTCTCGCGGAAGGTTCTAGGCGTTAGGGGAATGAGAACACCCTCCCACGAGGATTTTATTGGTTCATCAATAAACCCCCTACACAATACTAAGAAGAAACACATAATTGGTGGAAAATTAATTTAAGAAATTCGGGATAGGCTAGATTTAAAACAAGGGGAAAGAAGGGGTTAATATTGCCAACTTAACCAATGACTGAAAGAAATTTAGCAAAGAACGAACATTTGAAATAAAAATTTCTCCAACAAAATAGTTCTTTGACTCCGCACTAGGGTGCACTATTGTTGATCTTCAGTAGTGTCCTCTAGAAGAGAAAGTTCACACTTCTTACTTCAAGCAAAACAAAAACACATCAAAAATGACACAGTTCAAAAACTCAAAATTTTCCACGTGGTGACATCTTCTGAGAAAGTAGAAAATTAATAGCGTAGATAAAGTTCAGACTTCCTCCAGCAGAGGAGTTTCAACAGGCGCAAATTTTAAATTAGCGGCGTGGAGGTGTACCGCCCGGTACAATAATAATAATAATAATAATAATAATAATAATAATAATAATAATAATAATAATAATAATAATAATAATACGTAGTGTCATACAAAAAATAGTTCCTGAAGGTAAGCAAAATCTGACATTCTTAATAAATCAATTGGGTGTTCAATATGCCAACACAATATTTCAGTGGCGATCTACATATTCAACAAAACTTTACATACCAATAACCGATGTTGTGTCACAATTAGATAAAAGTACCATTAGGTCCTTTCAAATATTTAATATTTCGACTACTTCTCAATACTATGTTATCAGCTGCATCGCTGATTTCTCTATATTTCCAGTCAACGTGCTAATACAGAAATCTCTCAATTTATCTCTGCGAATAACATTGCGTATCATACTGTACTATTATATACGGACCTTACCCAATCTCTGAGTGCTATCGTCACTCAATATCGCATTTTATTTCTATGTCAAATAATTCTTACTAGAGAAAATAAGTTTTTATAGTAATATTAATCACCCAACTACATACTAAGATTTTACTTAATTTTTTTTTTTAATAAGTAACGATCACCATCATCTTTACTGAAATTATGATAGTGATTCTCATAAATTCCGATTGTAGCCTTTAGTTGCGTTACCAAAATCATAATTCGATATACTGGTCCACACACAAAAATAATAATAATAATAATAATAATAATAATAATAATAATAATAATAATAATAATAATAAAATATTCTCCGGCGACGATCCTATAAATATCTCAAAATAGACATGCTTACGACACCACATTAGGCTAAAATAGTGCTTCATACACTCGCAAAAATCGTTACAAATAACCTGAAATAGCAACATTTTGATACGAATAATAATAATAATAATAATAATAATAATAATAATAATAATAATAATAATAATAATAATAATAATAATAATAATAATCTAAACACTTAAATACGACAAAAATACTCTACATATTTTGACTTTAAATTTTGCTGACTCTTAAGACCTATAGTAACTATTGAAAAGACTTTTAAACACATTATAGGGACGGTAAGAGTTAATGCATTCTCATTCCCAGGAGGATAACAGGTTTTCGGATTGCTATCTAGCCACGTTGTCACACTAACTAGTTAGGAGCACACGCTAGGACTGGGAAAGAAGACAGTAGGTAAGCGGGAGCAGATTAATTCACGTGCAGGAGTTATAAGATCCACCATTTTCCCCTCATCCAGTTATATAGATAGATAGATAGATAGATAGATAGATAGATAGATATAAATAATCATTGATCTGCATTTAGGACTGTCGCCCATGTGGCAGATTCCGTATCACTTATTTATCTGGTCTTCTCTTAAATGATTTCTAGTTCCTAAATGCACTTGATTGATTGATTGATTGATTGATTGATTGATTGATTGATTGATTGATTGATTGATTGATTGATTGATTGATTGATTGATTGATTTTAACCTCTTCGTAGGTTCAGTTATTTAATTGTTCTTGATTTCTTGTAAGTGGAGTAAATTTGTGTAATTTTTAACCATAAATATCGTTTATCGCAGGCGGTCATAACTCATGTTTCTCTTGTTCCAGGTAAGTTGTCACCCATCCAGATTCATGACTAAGTGGAAGTGCACCGTGGGTAAGTCTTTTAGACTGTTCTTTCCAGGCGATAGTTGTGAAAATCCTACATGTTTTCAAGGTACTGGAAGTACCAGAAAGTCTTGCGCACAGACGTCCATCTATTGGGTTTTTAGAAAATTCCCAGTCTGTATAACAATTCGTTGTACGGTTGCAGTGTTAGGAATGTACAATTTTCTTTACGTTGCACTGACACATATAGGTATTATGGCGACGATGGGATAGGAAAGAGCTAGCAGTGGGAAAGAAGCGGCCGTTGCCTTAATTAAGGTACAGCCCCAGGACTTATCTGATGTGAAAATGGGAAACTACAGAAAACCATCTTCAGAACTGCCGAATTCAGTCTCATAGCTACACGACCCTAACCGCACGACCAACTCGCTCGATGTGTTAGAAACGTGATCGTTATTGTAATCGATTGTAAGGCGATCTCTGTGTAGGTATCTTGATCGCAATCAGTAGAATCTGTGTATTCTTACTGAGTTTTTAGTGGATTAGTGAAAGTTACATTTTCTAGTTCGTGAGCAGGCATAATAATTTGACGCCATTTAGTCTACCTCCGTGTCACTTTTGACGTTTCGTTTTATTCTCTTTTACAAGTTTATTTACGTCACACCGACACAGATAGGTCTTACGGCGACGATCGGACAGGAAAGGGCTAGGAGTGGGAAGGAAGCGGCCTTAGCCTTAATTAAGGTACAGCCCCAGCATATGCCTAGTGTGAAAATGGGGAACCATGGAAAACCATCTTCAGGACTGCCGGCAGTGGGGTTCGAACCCACTATCGCTCGAATACTGGATACTGGCCTCACTTAAGCGACTGTAGCTATCGAGTTCGGTCGTTTTATTCTAGCAGATGGGCAGAGAAACGGGTCTGTGTTGGGTGGTTTATGGGTAAAAATTAATTTTGTCGGGTGAGCACTAAATGTTTCACCAGAGGTTTTACATGCCAATATTATACGTCGTGAAGTGCCGAATGAACTTCTTTCCGCCCTTCAGAAATCCGACAACCTCTGCCGGGTTTGAACCCGCAATCTTGCGATCCAGAGGCCGACAGTCTACAACTGATCCACAGAGGGACCTTCCACAAAGAAAGGGAAATTTGAAGTAAAAGCATGTAAAAACATTTAAGAATTCGTGGGGAAAGAATGTAGGTGTTGAAGCCGCGGTTCAGCGAAAGCTTGCTAAGAAATGTATGCCTTATCTGTCAGAATTTCAAAGGAATCCTTTACTATCCCACAATTCGACCACCAAATCAGATGTGTGGGGAAGTTACACAAAAAATATGAGACCAGAACGAACAAATAGAAACAATGTTGTGTTCCTCCAAGACAATGAGACGCCTCACATATTTACGGCCATTTGTTGAAAAAGATTGGCTTGAATTTGAATTTGTCAGCATACCACTTAGATATTATGCTGCCTGAACTCCACGTGTTTCGGTTTCCGGAAAATCTTTTGAATTCTATAAATTATTTGTTGACGTGATATTGACGATGTCAAATAACACTTTTGCACCTTCTAGTTAACCCAGCTATCCTAGGGCGGAATATTTTTAAATGCCAAGAAATTGTATTTGTCGTGGGAACAAATGAGGCCGAGTGAGTTGGCTACGCGGTTTTGGTCACGTAGCTGAGAGCTTGCATTCCGGAGATAGTGGGTTCGACTCCCTTCCTTCCTCCTCCTAGCCCGTCATCGTCAAAATACCTGTCTCTGTCGATGCGACGTAAACCAAACTGAAAAAATTTACAGACTCACTGGCAAAGCGTAGATAGCAGAATGGTATTACACAAGAAGTTTCACCGTTGGAAAATATGATGGTCGAAGTTTGGCGCTGATGGTTATCCTGAGGGTTGTTTTCCCCCGTGGTTTTCAAGTCTTATTCAGCTAAAGAACTGTATTTTAAAGTATCAAGCCATGTATTTTTGTTCCACACTAGCATAGTAACATTCACTCGCAATTCTAGACTTTAGAAAAATCAATCGGAAAGGTTTCATACAGACAAGATTACCGAGATATCAGTAGACCACAAACGAAACGAGGACAACAGAAACCAGCAAGAGAAAATGATGCATCAGATGAAAATCGCAAAGGAAAACAAAGGCACGCCTCCCTTCACTCATTGTTCTCCTTACATTGCTATAGGCATTGCACAGAGTAGCAGTGGATTGGTGTTTTCACTGTTTATTGTCATGCACTACATGTTCAGCCGTCGTTGAGTCGGCTGTCCATGCACTACATGTTCAGCCGTCGTTGAGTCGGCTGTCCCCTCTAGCAATGAGAGCTGTGTTGCCCATGTTGTCACTCCCCGGGGAATTCTGTGATGTAGAATTTAATTACAATTTGCAAGGCCCTTACTTGGAAAATTGTGTTCCTGTTTCATTCAAATGACACAGGACGTTGTCGTGTCAATAACTCCATTTGTACATCTTCAGCACTCTAAGTTCCAGATCATTTTTCCATCACTGGGGCAGTACAAGTGCTCCGCTGGGGCTTCAGCAGCGCGAAACGACTTTCCAAGCTCGGCCGTCTTAACTTTCAGATGCTCCCGCTCCATATTGGTGATTTCGGACATTTTGCAATTATGACAAGTGCTTTATTCTCTCGTACGTGTTTTAAATCATTTTGAAGCCATTTATTGACCATTATCGCAACATTTTACGAAATAAAGAAATTAATAATAAATAATAATGCTATTTGCTTTACATATCACTAACTAGTTCTACGGTTTTCGGGGACGCCTAGGTGCCTGAATTTAGTCCCGCGGGAGTTATTTTACGTGCCAGTAAATCTACCGGCACAAGACTGGCGTATTTGAGCACCTTCAAATAGGCTGCCACCGGACAGAGCCAGGATCGAACCTGCCAAGTTGGGGTCAGAAGGCCAGCGCCTTAACCGTCTGAGCCACTCAGGCCGGCCGTAAAATTATTATTATTATTATTATTATTATTATTATTATTATTATTATTATTATTATTATTATTATTATTATTATTATCTTCCGGTTTTTGGCAGCTATGGACTTCGTGGAACTTAAGACTTTCAGGTTAACATATCTTATTTTCTCAGAACCTCTTCATTCTTTCGCTTCTCTGCCCCTCGGATATTATCCGATTGGAGTAACTTTTTATCCGATTTTCTTGGAATTGTTTGAATTTGTCGACTCGACTGCTGAACTATTTTCTGTTATGGATGATCAACTCTGCTGTGATCTGCTCTTCTGCGTCCTTCTTTACCTCCTCCACTCTCACTTCGTGGTTGCCTTTATTCTAACAGTATATTCATGAATATTTGTGGTCAGCCGGTTTTCATTCATTCTCATTATTATTGTTATTATTATTGAAAATGAAAATCCACATCCTGTTTCCAGTCATTCGACCAGGTCAGGAATGGAATGAATGAAGCCCCCATCTAGCGGCGAAGATAGGAATTGTGCCAGCTGCCGAAGCCTGTCCCACTCCTCTGGGGCAATGATTAATGAATGACAGATGAAATGAAATGATATTGGAGAGTGTTGCTGAATAGAAATATGACAGGGAAAACCGGAGTACCCTGTCCCGCCTCCGATTTGTCCAGTACAAATCTCACATAGTGACCGGGATTTGAACCACGGAACCCAACGATGAGAGGCCGGCGTGCTGCCGCCTGAGCCACGGAGGCTATTATTATTATTATTATTATTATTATTATTATTGTGTATGTATGTTCAGTCTTCAGCCCTAAGGCTGGTTGGATCCTCAACAGCTCTGCCATCAGCTGTCATAGATGGCCTAGGCATCACTGAAGAGGCGTACTAGGGAAATGAGGAGTGAGGTAGTCTGCCGTTGCTTTCCTCACCGAGCCAGAAGTTGCTGTTACATATCAGTTTGCCAAGCCCACTGAAATGCATGCACCAACCGACCCTATGAGCAACGTTTTCACACCATTCATAGCATGGACTGGCTGCACAAGGAATGGCATTACTAGCATCGCTCATACCTCGGTCACTTTCATATTGTCAAAGCCAAGGATAAGACAGAGACAGATCAATGAAAATAACAAAATTGTTCTAGCCCATACCAGAAGAAATAGTGCACTGTAAACTCTAGGTCCCGCCAGCAAAGGCATACTATTATTATCATTAACATTAACAATAATTAATAATAATTTTTAATGTTATTTGTTTTACGTCCCACTAACTACTCTTTTACGGTTTTCGGAGACGCCGAGGTGCCGGAATTTAGTCCCGCAGGAGTTCTTTTACGTGCCAGTAAATCTGCCGACACGAGGCTGACGTATTTGAGCACCTTCAAATACCACCGGACTGAGCCAGAATCGAACCTGCCATTATTATTATTATTATTATTATTATTATTATTATTATTATTATTATTATTATTATTATTATTATTATTATTGGCCGTTTCCTAAGAACTTCGGGTCGGTATTATATTTGGATTAAGATCAATTTTACGGCCAGACACATTTCCTGGCGTCAGCCTTAGATGGAGGGATGTATTAAATATTGCGTGTTTCTATGGTGGTTGGTAGTGTGATGTGTCGTATGTACTCCTAAATCTGGAAATCAAAGTTAACTATTGTAAAAGCAAATAGAACGATTTTGTTTTTGTTTTTTTAAATCGTATGTGACTTCTCTTATGGGTGCACTATTGTAAGTGTATGTTTTCCAAGAATGAAAATAAGCTGCGTGATACTACCGTATGTGCAAGGAGAAACCAGCGATAAACAATGGAAAGTGAATGTACAACAGTTCAACCTTATGCTCTCCGCCTCATTCCTTATCGTACCGACTCTTACGAATTTTACCGTGGTCAGAACTGTCGATTCGACCTGCCTTAAAGATAGATAGAAATATGCACCTCAGCAGTTTCTTTCTGCTCTCCTGTAAATTTAGTAAAGTGTCACGATAGTTTTCCTGTGACGTCCAGAAATGAAGATCGGTATTACAACGAAAGCAAACATTCTGCTCCGAGCTACAGGAATAAACCAGGCGTGACTAAATTACAAGTTATGAAGGTCCCTGATGCAAGGTTTCCCCTTTTCGCAACCGCGGCATTGGTTACAACAGCCTTTGCCCCTCAGAAATTAATGTGATATGTATTTCTGCTGTTGTTAGCCCTGTAGTGGGCTATCGTGCCTGCGTAATATCTTCAGGCCCCAGGATCTATTCCCGGCCAGTCCAACGACTTTCATTCTGGACTGAAGGCTGAAATGGTGTTCATTCAGCCTTACGAGAACACTATCTGATACGGAAAGCAGAGAACCCGGTCATGAAAACTAAGCGATACGGCTGAGGACTTCGTCACGCTAAACACAGAGCACTCCAAATTCGTTGGGCCTTCTGGCTGGGCAGCAGTCCCCAACGGGCTGTACAGTAGGTTATACGATAGTTTTTCATTTCTCGTGTTGACGGGGTGAGCCTTTGAGCCATATTCATCTCCGGACGGGAAGTCTCGTTTCTAAATTATTCCACTTCCTGACGGGGAAACGAAACGACGTCCTTCTGGAGAATCAAGTACGCTTCTGCTCATTGAAGACAGAGTATATTATATCAAACGGTTACAATAACGAAATTCTTCCTTTCCATGCTCCAGTTTTCCGAGATTGGGAGAGACAAATATTCTACTCTGTTCTGTATTGTTGTTCGCCGACCTTAACTTACTTTAGCGAGTATATGGTGTAATTATGCATATTTCACGTCTTTATAGTGAGCAAGAACATGTTCACTTAATACATAGACAATAGTTGCACAATTTTCTTAAACGTTATGATTACAAACGGAAAGAGAAATGTTTCCATTGTTTTCAGCTCTTCTATTCAGCGCCGTCTGCTAATTAGCACGTTTGAAGAGGAAATTAAACTTCATCTTTCTTCAGATAATCTCTCGTCTTTGAAAAACCTTCCAATTGTTCCTCTCGACGCTATCCCCTGTTACGGTAACATTTACAGAAGAGATGGTTTGTCGAGGTACATTGAAGCGATTGCATATCTTACTGGGATTCATTTTGAGCTTTCCAATAACTTTCATACGAGAAATTTGCAATTAAATCCAACTTTCATAATATTGCATATTGGCAACTCTCTGTTAAGTTATTAGGTGTGATAAGAACCTCAAACCGAGTGAGTAGGCGTGGAGTTTGCATTCGGGAGAAAGTGAGTACGAACTATCGGCAGCCCTGAAGATAGCTTTCCGTGGATTCTCATTTTCACACCAGGCCAATGCTGGGGCTATACCTTAATTAACGCTTCCTTCTCACTCCTAGTCCTTTCCCATCCCATCGTCGCCATAAGACCGATCTGTTTCGGTGCGACGCAAAGCAAATACCCCCCCATATCACATTTCGGACTGAGTAGCAACGCCGGTAAAGCGCTGGTCTTCTGAACGCAAGTAAACGGGTTCGTACCCGACTCACTCCGGTGTATTTGAAGGTGCTAGAATACACTAGCCTGGTGTCGGAAGATATACTGGCACTTTACAGAATTACGGGACAAAATTCCGGCATCTCGGCATCTCTGAAAACCGTAAGAGTAGTTAGTGGGACGTAAAACCAATAACATACACATATGAGATTAAATAGGATGAACATGTTGTGCAAGTGGTAGGATTCCAAGTATCATCTCTTCGGCCACCGGCTATCCACAGTTAACGAATATCCTCCCGTTTCGAGAATGTATAAAATGAAATATTTTTTCCGGCCAATTTTTGTGCGTAGTGTACCTTTTAAGAGAAAAGTTTCCTTCTGGCTGAAAAAATGCTCACAGTTACGTACTTCCACTGTCTTTCTTCTAAGCCATAATTTCGTTTTTTCGTTTTCTAGAGAACTTTATACCACGTGTTAAATTTTAGTGCCTGGAAGTGTGTTTTCTTCTTCTTCCTGGCCTTTTTCCCGGTTTATTGGTTAGCTACTTGATATAAATTTGGGTCAATGGTGGTTGATAATGTGGTGTGTTATATGTAGATGAAGAGAAGTATATTAAGATGAGCACAAAAACGCAGTCCCTGAGCAAGAGGCTAACCAAATGCAAACGTTCCTCAGCCCGACCGAGAATCGAACTCTGGGCTCTCTGAACCGAATACTGCTAACTTACGCTGACATTTCAGCCAATGAGCCGGACTTTAATTCGTATTTTTTGATACCTATCCTAATACGATAGATTACATCCTTAAAATCTCGAAATTTTTACACAATAATTTCTCAGAGTATGATGTAAAAATGTAAACTTTCAGGAAAACCATAGGTCACCCCTTTGGTAAAGGAATTTCCCTCTTGGTGAAAGAATGCTAACGCTTGCGTTCTTATGCTGTTCGCTCTTAAGCCCCAATTTCGAACCCCTCAGGGAGTTTCGGAAATTTTTCATTTTTCTAAGTATCTTTGGGGTATTACATTCTCTAGTGCCAAGTTTATAAGTTCCTAGGGTGCCTGTAAAGTGCTTCATTAATTCTTGTTTATTTTACATCGCCGCACTTCAGCTCCATTTATTAGGTACAGATATCTACATAAGTATGAACTGTTCTTTCGTAGCCCTGAATATGAGGAGTGTCAATCACGGTATAAATCCAAAAGAATATATTATCAACTTGTAATAAAAATTTGCTGTTTGTTTCGTGAAGCAATTCACCTTGTTCACGTTGTTGTCTCCTACGAATGAAACCTGCCACCATATATCTTGATCTTTACTGAATATTGTCGCTGTATGACAGACGTCACGTAACACATATCTACTAACAGACTGTCGCCGTTGCCTACAAGTTAGCATGTATCTTTTCGCTTGGTTGACCGGAGTTGATTCCCGGCTTTACCACAGATTTAAGACTAGGTTGAGATACTGGAACGGTTTCCACTCTGTCCCACGCAGAGAAGAAAAGTCGGTTAAAACCCTAATCACACTTGCGATCACCTGTGGTTTTTCTGCTTTAGCGCTAGAAGAATGAGTCTTTCATCGACGTCTCTCCAGTGGACTACACAACTTGTCGCAGAAGACTCTCCTGCGATTTTTGATCGGCCGGGTGGCTACACATCTTTACAATCCGCTCGCGCCGAGCCAACAAAGTATATAGGCCGACTCCTCGTTGGACGTTAGCCTCCCTAAACCTTGCCCCACCATGCCTACAACCACAATCACCACCACCATAGCCTTCTGTTATCACACCTACTCTTCTCATTCTCTCACCACTACTACATCGTCCCATCCATCGCTTGTTATGTCAACCTTCCTCCCCGACCCCCATCGCATCTACCGACTGTCTACGCCAACTCCATCTGTATCGGCATCAACTATGTCACCACCATCTTCAGCCGCACCAGCAGCAGCCAGTCAACCTTTGTTGCCGCCATCCACAGCGTCACCAGCAACAGCCCGTCAACCTCCGTTACCGCCATCAACAGTGTTACCACCATCTTCAACCGCACCTGCAGCAGCCGCCAACCGCTCAACGCCATCGACATCAACTCCACCCGCACTGTTCAGTTGCGTCGTTCGTGGCGTCGACCCCCTCATCTCGCCAGCGGAAGTTCATCATCAACTTCGTCGTCAAGGCATACCCATCTGGAGGGCGTTTCGCATCTTTAACACCCACGGCCCCACATATCTAATCCGTCTCCAGCTCACCAGCGCAGCAGCAATTGACCACCTCATCTCCCATGGTGTCAATCTCTACGGCCGTTGCCATAATGTTGAACCTTCTCGTTCCCTTCCCCACGCTCGAAATCCTCAATCGACATCTCGTCGTCCCACCCGGCTCGATCATCCTCCTTTTCACCGTACACAACACGTCAGTCCACTTGCCCCCTTTGTTCATATCTCACTCCCCCCACCTATACTAGACCATCTAAGACAACTCACGACTGTCCTCTCCCACATAGCTTCTACACTACACCACCTTATTTCCTCTCGCAACTTCCATCTCGATACTCCTGTATAAATCCTCACTTCCTTTCATCACCCCAGCCAAGCTAACTCCTAACATCTCCTCAACCAAGAGACCCTCATCACTTCTCCACCTAATATAGATTCGCATTACCCACCTTCTTCATTTCTCACACCTCCCAGATCTTCTCACTTCTCTCGGCCCGAGAGATCGCGTAACGATCTAGGGGGCCCGCCCCGCCCGACGGGCGGGGAATGAAAACTTCTCGACAGACAGAAGAATGTCGGAATGTTACCTGACTGCAAGCTGCGACCATTTCCATCACTTTAGGAAAGCGGGCCTGGCGGGGTGGATCGGACACTAGAGCATTGCCATTTTGAGCCGAAATTGCCGGGTTCGATATCGGCTCATGCGGTGGTATTCGGGCTGAATAACGAATGTACATAATCGCCAGGCCAACATATATTCAGTTCCATAGAAAAATGCACGCTTTGGTAACTGCGTAATGCTCTTCTACTTTGACTGCACACCTATCGGTAGATGGCGTTAAGCTCAAAGTTATGTAGGATACTTAACCCAATAATCTAACTAACTTAACACGTGTCCTCGTCCTGAGATGTTGCAGCTCTTTTCAAGCACACCCCCAATGGAGGTGAGCTGCATGAGCATGTACCATTTCAACCACATACCAGCTCTCCTGCCTTTCTTAATTTTTTGGCAGTACCGGGAATCGAACCTGAGCCTCCAAGGACGGCAGCTAATAGTGCTAAGGCGGACAACTTAACGGTAAGAACTGCACATCGGTTCGAGCTTATCCTACTGTAGGAAAAACGGCTCATCGGGGCAAACACTGGAAGATAGTGTTGCCTGTTTTAAAGGAAAGCTGCTGTACATATTTTATTTGCGGTGCTGATTCGTTATGTTTTGCGATAAAGAGCTGCTCCAATTTTTTGTTAAGAAAACAGGAAGATTTTCGGTAGTCATCCGTTTTGCGTAAAAGGAACCCACCGGTATTTGAAGATGCTTAAATACACCAGCCTCTTGTCGGTAGATTTACCGGCACGTAAAAATCATCTTGTATCACCGAAAACCGTAGAAGTAATTAATGGGACGTAAAAATATTATTACTATTATTATTATTTTATACATCGAGTTGAGCCTCTATGGACTGCGTGGTAACAACCAACTTTTAGTGTCTAGGTCTTGTTCTTGTTCCGGCTTTGAATTCCTGCCAGTATCTTCTGAGGCCAGCGATGAGTGCCTGTTTGTGCTCTTCAGACAAAGGTCCTCTCCGTCTTCTTCTTCTTCTTCGTATTATTATTTTATTATTATTACTAGCTGATAAACCCGTGCTTCGCTACGGGATTCTCAGAAAGACTGACTTTGTGCTTTTCCTAACTGAAATCAACATAGGTCATTACAAAAACGTAAGTATGAATGTAGCGATTAGAAGCAATGCTATCATATAAAATACTCGATCAAATGGAAAGCCGCACGTTTTATCACTTTTAACGAACAGTGCAGCGGTTAGATTGCGGTGCCAATCTAATAGTCCAAAGTTCCAGAGCTGGGATGACCAGGCTGCAGATTGCCATGAACACTCATCTGCCATTATTCCGTTAAATATGCACACTGTTCATTCCAATCAGTGCCTCAGAGTAGGGATTGAATAGCCCGAATGCTATGATGATCCAGTGTGTTATGTACCAGTAGTATCAGAAAATTTATAAACCAGGGGAATGGCATGCTAAAGAAGAAAGTTATCTAACTCCCCAGCTACTTCCCATCAATATTCAGGCAGGCTGTTACACTCTGTACGACTGGGCGAGTTGACTGTGTGGTTAGCGGCGCAGCTGTGAGCTTGCATCCGAGAGATAGTGGATTCGAACCCCATTGCCGGCAATGCTGAAGATGGTATTCTGTGGTTTCCCACTTTCACACCAGTCAAATGCTGGGCCTGTGCCTTAATTAAGGCCTAAGGCACTCCTAGCCCTTTCCTATCCCATTGTCGCCATAAAACCTATCTATGTCGGTGCGACGTAAATCAAATAAAAAATACTCTGTACGCAGCAGCAATCCTATCTACCGGAGATGAGGGGCAACAGAACACACAAAGCACATCACGACAAACAATGGTCAATGTAATGGTATTGTTGATCAATCTTATGAGCTTTCTATATTGTAGGCCTTCACATTTAGTTTTCTTTCAACTCTGTGATTTGTAAAATCTGTAGTTTCTTATTCTCCAAATTTACACACCGATTTTCATTAAATACTGATTACCCATTTTCTCGTTACTCGGTGCTGATATGGGCTTAGTAACAAAAATCCAAATTCATGAATATCTTTGTGATCATAGCCAGTACGGTAACAATGTGTAAGACATGAATAATAGGAAATTTAATACTATATAACAGTTATGTAGCATTCATCGATTTGAGAATTACATTTTAGGCCTTCCACTAAACTACCATTTCACTCAGCGTGAATAAAATAATTTACAGCCTAGACTATAGCAACTTATTTCCTGATTTTTACATACCGATTTTCATCAAGATAGGACTACTAATAACAATATTTGAGTATTAAATTTTAGGCCTTCCCCTAAACTACCATTTTTCTCAGCGTGAATACAATTATTGATAGCCTAGATTGTAGCAATCTTATTCCCCACCTTTGCATACCCATTTTCTTTAAAATAGACCACTAATAGCATAAATAGTTGAGAATTCAATTTTAGGCCTTCCCCTAAACTACCATTTCACTCAGCGTGAGTAAAATGATTTATAGCCTAGATTGTAGAGGCTCATCCCCCGACTTCACATACCGATTTTCATTAGACCACTAATAACATAAATAGTTGAGAATTCAATTTTAGGCCTTCCCCTAAACTACCATTTCACTCAGCGTGAGTAAAATGATTTGTAGCCTAAATTGCAGAGGCTCATCCCCCGACTTCACATATCGATTTTCATTAAATTCGCTTCAACCGTTTTCTCGTGATGCGTGTACAGACAGACAGACAGACAGACAGACAGACAGACAGACAGACAGACAGACAGACAGACAGACAGACAGAAATTACGGAAAAGCAAAAAGTGCATTTTCTTGTTACTATGGACATGGCCGATACAGAAATACCATTATTTTCAAATTCTGAGCAATGTACAGACAAAACTCTTATTATATATATATAGATTATTATTATTTTACACAAAAAGGAACACTAAGAAACTTGACACTTTAGCACCGTTTTAAAGTGAAAATCTTTTATATGTTGAATTCCTGCTCCGTGGCTGGGTAGTCAGCGTCTTGGTCTCTGGTTCCCGGGGCCCTTGGTTCGATTCTACACAAAGTCGAGGTATTTATTTGCGGTACTGAATCCCTTGGCCCGGGGTCTGGGTATTTCTGCTGTCTCCGACATTCCTGCAAGTCATACAAGTTAAACAATACTATCCTCTACCACGCTAACATGCAGTTTCCCATTCACAACAGACGCAGCCCACCATCATCGGAGGGTCTGCTTTATAAGGACCTGCTTATATGTTGAATTGTTATGCATTTAAAACAGTTATGAAAATGTTATCCCCATTTCATTAAATCTTTCATTTGAGAAATTGGTGCATTGATCGATAAAAGCACTTTTGTTTCCCTGCCCTGTTCTGAAACATCCTTCACGGAAGAATAAATCTAATGAAATCGTAGGATACCAATAAGACGGATTAAGACAAGTAACCGAGGGCAGTCAGTTCCACCCACATTGCTTGTATGTCTCTCATCAAATACTCTGTACATTTCCATCACATTCCTGTGATTTTTAACACTGTACATTGTCGACAATTAACCTGAGAGAAATACATAAATACTAGTTCTATAAAAACCCGAATAAACAAGAAATACGAGGTATTCTATTTCTTATCATTTACCGATGTATAATATAGAAAACTACCTTCATTTGGCAATTGTAGGAATATTGTCCTCACATAAATAGAGATCAGTCATTCATAAAACCAGATTAAGACAAACGATGACACACACTTGCGGAAATGACGACAGAAGAAGTACTGCAACGACCTAGCATTCCTGTTGGGTAGTCGTCTTATTGAAGTGTAAGGAATGAACTGAGGACTGATAACGCTGTTAAAAATAGGCTTTTATACAGCCGCCATACAATACCAAAACAGGCATTAACGAACTGCATTTAAAACCATGGTCACCGGGCGAGTTAGCCGTGCGGTTGGGAGCGCGCAGCTGTGAGCTCGCATCCGGGAGATAGTGGGTTCGAACCCCGCTGTCGGCAGCCCTGAAGATGGTTTTCCGTGGTTTCCCATTTTCACACCAGGCAAATGCTGGGGCTGTACCTTAATTAAGGCCACGGCGGCTTCCTTCCTATTCCTAGGCCTTTCCTGTCCCATCATCGCCATAAGACCTATCTGTGTCGGTGCGACGTAAAGCAACTAGCAAAAAAAATGGTCAAATTGTAGTTATATTTTCCGTAAAGCTTTCATTTTAAACAGGGATATTATTATTGCAAAGTTTTAAGAGAAAATCTGGAAAATATTTCAATTGAATATTATATGAATTACATTCAAATAGATATACGTTTCGTTTTCATTTCTTGTCAGTTGTCATGTGTTACATGTCATGTGTTCATGAAAATATTTCGGAACTCAGAGAATCTTCTCTCCACTACACAGAATGTAAGTGGGCAATATTTTCATTTGCAAACTTAATTGGACTTGTGATCTGCTGGAACTCCGTCAAGGGCTCCAAACAATCGCTTAGGTATACCGTACTTAAGAATGTTCAAATAACCTGCAAAGAGTAATCTATACTCACTCAGGAAAATTATGGAATAATTATTTTTGTACGAGGAACGTCTGATTTTGCAGTAGATCTCCTACATGTTTAACTAGTTACTGTTGCACTACTGAAAATTGATGATGAGCCTGATCTTTCGTGGCCTAGTTTCTGTAAAACATTCACTATATTCCAATGAAAAAAATGCCTTATGTCTGTATAGAAATAGTTTGTTTACGGCCACCGAATCCCTTCGTACGTTCTGAAGACAATTTGAGTTCCTGTTCTGTTAAATAAGCACGCACGGGTATCATAAGACGTGCCAAATTACTTACGAGTGCTCTACGCACCTGTTCCAACAACTGACTATGAATACCAACAAGAATGAAAACAATACTGTCTGTAAATACTGAGTGTTGTTAACTCGTCGAGATAATATTAGTTTAATGATGCAAATGAAATTACTCAAGAAGAATGAATAGTGACGTAAAACTGAAAATGTATAATTATGAGGATCTAGCAATTAATATTAACCGTTTTCTTATCACGGCGAGTAGTCCATATCTATTTTTTTCGAATTCAAATGGGCGTCTCCGAAGACCGTAAAAAAGTAGTTAGTGGGACGTAAAGCAAATAACATTATTATTCCAATTCAAATGAATTACCGATTTATTACTAATTCGAATGAACGCGTACAAACATAAACAAATGCTTTCATATTTTAATGTTAATCGGAAACGTAATATCTGTAAGTCAAAAATGTTCGTGTTGAATAATCTCCGTTATCGTCTCCTAGGATTGGCAATGATATCCTCAATACCACATTATTTTCAATACAGAAATTGTAATAACACTGGTCATTAGACAGAATCTAAATACAATACGAATATAAGGCGGAGTTTTCCTCTAACAGGAAATAATAATAATATATTTCATTCCCCTTCAATTGCTTTATATTTTGAGAGATGTGAGAGTGTTGAACTTCTGTCCCACGGATTTCATTAATGTGGCAGAAACCATCAAACCGCAATGGCCGTATTTTAACAAATGTCTCAAATGTCAACAACCTCAGCCGGGATCGAACCCGTTATCATGGATACAGAGAGACGACGACCAACCTTGCAACTGAGGTCAGCACGGCGGAAATATCCCTCCCTGAAGGTGTATATCGGTGACAGCGTTAATTGTTCCTTGGCTTTTGACTTGCCATTATAATATTTAAATGACGTAGGGTCTCAACAGAAAATTAAAACAGACTTAACTAAATTAAAGTCTGCGGAGGGCGTAATAACCGAATGGCATGCCGAGCTGAGTTGTTTGCCTGGTAGAGCGCTGGACTTCTGAGCCCAACTGACAGGTTCGATCCTCAGACCAGTGGTATTTGAAGGTGCTCACATACATCAGCCTTGTGTCGGCAGATTTAATGGCACGTTAAAGAATTCCTGCGGGGCAAAATTCTGGCACCTTGGCGTCTCCGAAAACCGTAATAGCAGTAAGTGGGACCGCAAATCAATAACATTATTTAAAAATAGAAAAATGGCATCGTTGCCGGATTCTCGTCCAATCCTGGCCAATGCATGTGTGCGTTTTGAAAAGAAATGTCACGTCTCTGTTGTTTTGGATTCAACGTAAAACTGTGGCTATGATCAAAATTTCAAGAGCCATGTAAAACTACAAGTTTGCTGGCTTCTTGAACTTACGCCTGGTCTTTAGGGCATGTCGTAAGTGCCCGGTGTTGAAAGGAACATTGTGAAGTGTAAATTAGTGCTAACTTGATGAAGAGTAGCCAAGGTTCTCAGTCGTTCATGACGATGACAGGAGTGAGGACTGTTCATTGTACATTGGGGCATGCTGCTCTTGTCACCGTCCTATCTGCTATTGCTGGATATAACATCAAGGTGAGCCATAGTATAATCAAATCTTGGTTTTGGCCGTTATGTTTTAAAATTAAATTTGTACTTGTCAAACTTACTTTGCACTAACAGATTAAGAGCTTGCAGGAACTATTTCTTATTGTTCATTGTTAGTTATATATTGGTCATGTGTTCTTAAATGTAGAAAATAAAATGTCTAATAACCTACATTATTAGGAGCTGGTAATAGCGTTTTGTCCTTGAATCGACAATTTCAGTACCATCTCACCACAGACTTGTGCTATGATGGTATACATCGAACTGTAGAATTGACATTATTTGTCTGTTGTTGTTCGCTGCCATAGTCAAAGCATTAGTATTGTAGCATCCCGCCCTGTTAGGCAGTCGGATAAGAAAGCTGACATGTATCTGCCATGACTGAGCCAGAACAATATCGCGAAAACCCATAGATGCGAAGGGAAATATATTGCCGTCGTTCCAGTTGTGCTGAAATACTATACCGCCTCTGTCAGTACCATGATTTGAACTTCAGACTACGGACATGACAGCTTCCAATTTCATTACGGTATATTAGTAAACTTTTCGACCACGAAAGCGGCTTCGAATAAATGATTCTGTGTTTGCAATAAGTTACTTCTTTTGCGTACACTTGGAGTGAGTTTGGACACTCATGAAAGCCCCCCGATGATCGACTTTCATAGAACCACTTTGTTCGACTCTTCAGTTTTTATTGCTGATTTTCGTCATTAGTGCCGTGACGTAGCTGCTGGCCTCCCACCCTAACGGCTGAAGTTTGAATCACAGTCGATCCCGAATTATTGGAATTTGACGTACAAAATCGCGCCCATATACTCCAGACCAAAACTAATATCAACCAGGGCGGCTCCGGCTACCTCAAAAATAGATGGAATAAACGGAAGAAAAATAATTTTGCTTTCTGCTGAAAGGACTGTCTATTGTGAACAGATCGAAAGTCAAACCCAGAAACCCAATGACATGCTCCCGAATCCTGCACCTATAATAATAATAATAATAATAATAATAATAATAATAATAATAATAATAATAATAATAATAATAATAATAGTAGTAATGATCGTAATATATTCTAAAAATTTGCTGTAGAAAGTGGTTCTTTAATACAGCTGGTAAATCTCCTGCACGGGTATATATGAGCACTCAAAATGCAAACTGACTGTGCCGAGATTTGATGCTGCAGCCTGAAGCACAGGAAATACGTGTCAAAATAACCTTGTCAGTCGACCGATTCCTAATTCCTTCGGTTGTATTTTCTCCCGCATTTTCATTTTGGCAACTGAAAAAATATGTATTTTGTTCGCTGTTAATGACACGTTGGACACGGTATATTGTCTTGTGGCCTTCATCTTGCCTCAGAATTCTCTGAGAGGAAGTTGTATTTGCTTTGAAGTAACATTTAACTACTTTTGTCTTTCGTAATCACTGGACTTCTTGGCTTATTTTGCACACCGTACCCGAGTAAATATTCAGGCTGTGAACTATGCAGAGGTCATGAACAACGCTGGACTTACGAGAAGTTCTTGACTCTTGAGGAAATGGGATTCACCTGAGAATATCCGTTACAAAGAAGAAAATCGTCCTTCAAAAAAACGGCTCCAAATTTGCTAGTTGTGTGAGTCTCACACTGTCAAAATACGGAGCGTAAACCCTCAACAGTGTGGGGTGGGTTGCCTCTTATCCAGGAGCGTGCACAGTGCCATAGGTGCTTGCTTGCATTCTATGTATCACATAGCCATCCACCATTACTTTCCACGTCATTCTATGTTTTATCCGTCAAGCAGTCACCTTCAAACCTACCTGAATTTTATTAATTCCAGTATCAGTTATAAATTAATTCATCAAACTATTTACAGAAAGGTTATTATTTAAACTGTTGTTAGGCAACAATTAACAAAACTTTATTACACCTATATTATTATTATTATTATTATTATTATTATTATTATTATTATTATTATTATTCTTTTCTTGTTTCGTTTCGGCCAACTAAGGAGCACGTCATTTCAACTGTTTCCCTTGAGGTTTAATGTTGGTCCAATACTCCTTCATTCGTATACGGTGTTGCTCCTTTCGTTCTTGCGTCCATGCCTTTCCAGTTTTCATCTTCGGCTTTGGTAGGAAACTCTGATGTTCTTGGAGTTTTTTCTTAAGTGGGACACGCTCCTGGATATCTTCGAATGAGATCCCATTCTCCTGCAGATTTTTCTGTGCCTCACTGAACCATGCCCCCTTTGCTATTATTATTATTATTATTATTATTATTATTATTATTATTATTATTATTATTATTATTATTATTATTATTATTATGCCTACCAATACCCCCTCTACTGTGCTCTCCTCTGAGCATAAAGCGCCACCCTTCTATTCTGTACGTATTATGTTTTCAGTCAGAACTGCAAAGAAAAAGAATTACAGCCATAAACTAAAATTGACGTCAATAAGGTAAGGGAAATGTATACCGCAAGGCCCGAATACTAGCAGAACATACCCGTCGTTGATGATGTCGCTGACTTCCGTTTCTACCATTCGTTGACGTGTTAATCTTTAAGAAGCAACCTTCATACACTCTGCTGTCCAATCTGAAGTAGGAGGACCTGACAAGAACGGAACAAATATCCAGCCGAACAGCGCTTGGCCGGTACGTACTCTGGAACGCGTGAGTTAACACATAAAGACCGAATTTTCAAGAGAACATTAGAGCTACAAAGAAAAAGCATATGGCAGCTTTTTTACGCTGCTTGGCTTTATTTGGTGATAGGACTAAGTTAACTGTTCGCCCATTATTTAGGTTTTTAGCGGATAAAACATGCACAATTTCAGTCAACCCCTACTAATTAATGGCCGTCACTTATAAAGGTTTATTATTGAACATTTTTTGAACTGTAATTCTGAGGTATATCCATACCAAATTCCATCTCCATTGGTCCAGTACATCAGGCGTGATTGAACAAGAGATGAAGAGGCATCATCTCAATTTAAACTACTGCATAAAGCGATTTTTTAAAAATGGCAAATATTGTATTCTCAGGTCAATAACTGGAAATAAAATATAACAGTATGTACCAGATGTTTAGTTCCATGCCTTTTATAATTAATTCGTTAAAAACTGAGTCTAACTATCGTCGACTTGTCTCTACTTCTCTTGCCCTCCACGACCGAGTCCTTTATTATCGTACATAACCTATTCTTATCCATTCGCTTCACATAACCCCACTGCCGAAGCCGTTATAGGTAGGCCTACAGCTTCATCCATCGAGTGCATTCCTTACTTAGCGTTTATCTCCTCATGTCGAGTACCCTCCTGCCATTCGTACCACCTGTTTGTACTAGCAGTTTCTCGCTACTTTCATATCTGCCACTTTTAACTTGGGAATAAGATATTCGGGGTCCACCCATCTTTCAGTCCCGTACAGCAAAATCGGCGTGTAAACAAACCAATCTACAGACAGTTTCATCCGATAGGCCGGTAGCCGCTTGTTTATTATATGGGTATTGTAACGTTTTTATGTAACATTTTGTAACGCCTTAAATCGGTGTTAAGTTAAATCCTAGAGATATTTATACTTATCAGTCTTCTTCTACTACCGCTTTTCCCACATCTGAGGGGGCGCGGGTGCGAACTGTGTAGCACATGTGGATTTGGCCCTGTTTTACGGCCGGATGCCCTTCCCGACACCAACCCTATATGGAGGGACGTAATCACTATTGGGTGTTTCTGTGGGTGGTGCGTTGTCTGAATATGAAGATGAAAGTGTTGGGACAAACACAAACACCCAGTCCCCAAGCCAGAAGAATTAATCACACGCGATACAAATCCCAGACCCGGTCGGGAATCGAACCCGGGACCCTCTGAATCGAAGGCCAGTACGCGACCATTCCGCCAATGAGTCGGACATATGCTTGTTATCATTATTTTCCAATTTCACCGAAGTAAATGGTTCGAATTTGAAATTCTTACTGCCTTTTTAAAATGATAAACTAAATATATAATCGAAGTCGCAAATTTTAATTCATTTCATTTTTAGTATCTTTGGACCTTTTAGCGCTCTTGAAGTTGCCGTGTTAGAAATCTGAGGTCAGTTAGGAAAGTTAATTTACTAAGGAATATTTTGGTGTAGGGAGCCTCTAGACAGGCTGACTTACTTTCACCGCGCTTGGAAAACCTCACACCATCATTATGTCGGCTATCGCCCTCATATCAATAAATGTATGTCATTGCTATGTCCGAGTAACCATGGTCTCTGGTCTGGACGTAAGCTATTACGCGATTTTTCTCAAGCAATTTCGCAAATATATTTTCAGGTCTTTATTTTGAAATAAAACGTAGTCATATGATAAATACCCCTGAGAACGTTTGTGCAAAATGTCATTACCGAGCGAGTTGGTCGTGTAGTTAGGGTCGCGCAGCTATGTACTTGCATTCGGGAGATGGTGGGTTCGATTCCAACCGTTGGCAGCTCAAAAGATGGTTTTCCATTTTCACACCTTAATTAACGCCACGGCCGCTACCTTCTCAATCCTAGCTCTTTCCCATCCTTTCGTCGCCTAAAACCTTCAAAGTGTTAGTGCGATGTTAAACCAGTAGGGAAAAAAATCATGACATTCCGCCAGCGGTTTAAATTTGATGTCGTTTCGGAAGGTAGACTTGCGTCATTTCATTTTTGTGTAGAGAGAAGATGCCGGTGGATAGATAGATAGATAGATAGATAGATAGATAGATAGATAGATAGATAGATAGATAGATAGATAGATAGATAAATAGATGGATGGATGGATGGATGGATGGATGGATGGATGGATGGATGGATGGATGGATGGATATCTTCAAGTGTGACTTGGTGTGGCAACCACATCACACCGAGCTGAGCCTGGCATTTCTTCTTTTTACTGTGCCAGGCTTCTCTTTATCTCTGTTTCGGGCCCATCTCCGTTTATTAACTAAAAAGAATTTTTCTGATCCCTGCAGTGGCCCGTCTCCGTTTGTTAACTGAAAAGAATTTTTCTGATCCCTGCAGTTTTAGGTTATAAGACATAGACATTGTTTCATTTTTCCACCTCCCATCAAGGACCATCTGTTTATTTTGTGGATACCTTTATTCTTCGTGGAGTTGCTTTTTCCTCCTCCTCCCCCCCCCCCCCCGCCCCGCCACCTCTTACTATCAAGAGAGACCAATAATCTCGTTGTCTTGCCTCTTAATACAATATCAACTTGACAAGTTTTCGGCACAACATCGTGTGACAATAATGATTATTCACAAATAATTATTCTACCTGAATTCCGAATTAAGTGGTTCAGACGGTAAAGCGCTGGCCTTCCGAGCCCAAGTTCGTGGGTTCGATCCTGGCTTAGTGCGATGCTATATGGAAGTGGTAAAATATGCCAGTCTCCGACACACTCCTATGGGACAAAATTCCGGCGCATCGGTTTCTCCGAAAACCGTAGAAGTAGTTAATGGGACGTAAAGGCAATTTTGTATATTGAATCTTCAGCCCGAAGACTGGTTGGATTCTCACAGCTTCAGCATCACCTGTCATAAATAACCCAGGTATCACTGAAGAGATGTAGCCTACTAAGAAAATGAGGAGTGGGGTGATTTCCAATTGCTTTCCTCACTTTGCTAGGAGGTGCTCACCTCAGTCTACCAAGTTCGTTGGAAGGCTCTAATCAACCGACCATTCATCATAGGGACTGGCTGCATAAGAAATGGTGTTATTAACATCGCTCATACTTCAGTCACGGAGACTGATACAGACGGATCAGTGAAAGTAACACTTCGTTCTAGCCCATACCACAAGACGCAAAGCACTGTAGTCTGATCAGAAATGGATCTGAGTTACTATTTCTTCTTCCCTCATTGCCCAATTCTTCATTTCCGGTTTCTGCTTACTTACGATCATCAAAGGCACATAATAACGTAACTCACTGTGTAGAGTAGTTGACGTGCCGCTCCTCTCCTTTATTGAAAATTGTGACGTCGAATCCCAGCAGAGCCTGTTGGTATTTACCGTCCAGCGTCTTCAAAGACCAACAGTAGCCGAAAGGATATTAAACGTATAACTTAACAATAATTGAAGACATGGATGGAAGAAGGGCTTAAGTCAGGTTGTGGCGTTATTCGGTAAATTGCATATATACGTTCCTTGGAGGCTCTTCTAGATACTACCTAAATGGCTTTTCGGTAGTGTCAATAGATGGCGTGTGATGTGCTATATTGAGTTGCGCCGTTCTTCCAAATATTGCTCGTGCCGGACGTAAAATACGCTCCAATGCTGATTTAGGGCGAGCCAGCAATCATCACTCACCAGACTCGAAACAGCTGACGCAGGAGTAATGTCAGGAGGAGAAACATCTGATATTTCAGCAGATGACAGTGAATACTTACCAAATGAAACCTCAGATGATTCGGATACTAAATCCTTACTATCAGAATGATCTGCCGTTCTCAGCCCACTGTCATTTGCAACACCACAAACTAAAGGACTTCAGTTTTCAATTCCAAAGTATGTCATATTATGTCACTCTCCTGAAGGAACTGTATCAGGAAGCCAGAATTATAATATTACGTTTCATGACAAGTTTCAGTTATTGAAGGATATATGGTCTGTAAGATAATTTGGATAGCTTTCCAGTCCCTCGTGTAGGTATTGAACCCAGAAAATTAAAAGATGTTAAAGATTTAGTAAGAGTTCTATGCACAGATACACGTGCATGGTTTGAAAATATTTTCCGGAAAGCTGAATCTGTGGGAGTAGGAAATTCTCGATATAGTGCCTCTTCTAATGACATGTCGTGACCTGCCAAATGTTCTAACCTGTAAAACTTGTCTACATGCTTCCAACAATGTAAAAAACATTAATTTTCAATGAAAATGTTTCTTGAAAATGGAATAAGGGCGTAACTCCAAAATACAAAATTGACAACAAACCAAAAAATGTATAAATATTTTTGATGTACATATTATGAAATAATCAAGAATGTAGTTAAGTATAATATACCACAATTTTGTATTTCTGAGAAAAGTGTTTGATGTTGTAATTCTTTAAACTCATTTATCTCAAAAGAGTGTTTTTTGAGTTACGCCCTTCTTCCATCCATGTCTTCAATTACTCTCTGCAACATCATGTATTCATTTTTTCAATCATAATATAGTGTGTGGTGTAATATATTGATTCCTTTGTGACACGTAGTAATAGTTGTAAATCGTCTAGTGCCTGTCAAGCAGTGAAACCGATTGTGCGGAAATGTTGGCAAACATTGCTTACCAAGTGTGAGGGATGTGTTACTTTGTGGTTGTGCGTACACAATTACGCTACTCACTCGAGCAGAACACTTAACAATAGCAGCAACAGGTACCGCCCTCTCTCCCTCTACAAGCAGCAGACTCGGCGCTGCGTAAATTCCATTTTGCTGACCGTCCTAAACCTAATGGATGTGTGAGGCTTGCTGGAATTTTGGTGTAAGTAAATAGTACCTCCATTTTTATAGGTCATTAGGTCGATTAATAATGATAATGTTGTATGTTTAACATCCCTTCAATGGCTATTAATTTTAAGCGAAGGCGTGGTGTCGGAATTTTGTCACGCAAGAGTTTCTGACGCGTCGGAAGCCAATGGCGTGAAGTTGCAGCCCCCCTCAAATGCCACTGACCATAGTGCGGAGCGGTCTGCTATCTTCGGGTTAGAAGGACGACTAACCGAATGTTCCTTTGCCATCATTTCAGAACTACTATCAATCCTGTGTGTTCGACAATTACCCAACAGCGTAGCCATTTTTAAACACCGCATAACCAGCATTTAGATAAGTTGCCACGTGCTGTTGGCTAAAGGAGAGGTGGGAAGGAACTAGCCACCGTACCGCAAATAAACTCGGACTTAAGATGCCTGATCAGTGGTCCTTGGCTTATCTTGGGGCTCTGAGTAAGCCGCCAACGTCCAGGTTTGGATAAGGTACTTCGTTAGTTCAATAATTCCTTTCAGGTCAAAAGGACCCCATAATTCTGGAATTTTGCCCTGAAAAAACTGATCTTTAACATGCCAATTAATCTTCTGAATCCTGTTTCTTTGCGTGTAATTCTTCCAAGAAGCTATCAACTTTTAAGTGTGGTTTGTTGACTACGAGGCCCCGATCTAAGTCTGATATTGCTTCCTTTTACTTTTGCCAGTCTGCTCGCCTTCTTGTTTCCTATCAGACCTCTTGTTCTCTTCCGAACTGACTTCTTGTTCTTGAGGCCTAGGGAGTCTGTCATGCTCATATTCACGCCCTTTGTGTTCCTCCCATTATTTTCATTGCCGATTTCTTCATGCTTCACTCTTCCGTATTCTCATCTGATTGGTGTTCGAGGGGATAGTTGCCTAGTTGTAGCCTACTTCCCCCTCAAACAATAATCTCCATACTTTTCAGCTAGCAGAATAGTGACGATAATGCACTCTATGTAATCGAGATATATTCTAAGATTATGACGATATTTTCCGTTTTTCAAAGCTCATGTGCTCGTATTTAGTCCAGCAGGAGTTCTTTTAGGTGCCAGTAAATCTACCGACACGAGGCTAAGGTATTTGAGCACCTTCAAATACTACCGGACTGAGACAACATCGAACCTGAGAAATTGGCGTCAGAAGGCCAGCGCTTCAATCGTCTGAGCCACTCAGCCCGGCTTAATGTTATTTTTACATTATGCCCATCGAATGTAAAACTATTGACGTAGACCTATTTCACAATCATTGTGTATTAATTTGTCAAAGTTTTCTGAGTGTTAATTCAGGTAAACCCAATTTGCAGTCGTGTATTGCCTTTATGCAGATATTTTCAACCTCCAGAATTTTTTTTTACAAGAATTGTAAAACTATTGACGTAGACCTATTTCACAATCATTGACTCCCCTCAATATCTCACATCGTATCAATATGGAGAATAAAGTTTCTTGGCGGACTGGGTTGGTTGAAGGTGACAGACCAGATTTAACTTGGACAAGTCGATCAGGCTAAAAACGTGGCCGCCATCAAGGAGTAGATGTAGAACTGATTTCGAATAGAACTCTCTGCCACCCTAGAAATAGTACTTGGTGTTGTCCCACTTTGTCGATGTGCTACCTAACAATGCGATCGGGAGATATGACTGATCTCAGCTCACTCCTGACACCAGTCGAAACCACACAAATTTCACACGAAGAGACCGTTGACCGAGGATCTTCTAATGTCTAACGATGAATAAACTCAAAAAATTAAGTCTACAAGTTTTTCTTGTATCTTCTTTTCTGGAAGCCGGATTTTATAGTCAAACACATTTTCCAACATTATAATTTCCTACAGATTTGTGTTACTTTACTGAGAATGAATCTACCAATATCATTGTTTGTGTATTAATTTGTCAAAGTTTTCTGAGTGTTAATTCAGGTAAACCCAATTTGCAGTCGTGTATTGCCTTTATGCAGATATTTTCAACCTCCAGAATTTTTTTTACAAGAATTGTAAGCTTACTGTTTGCTGATCGGGATGGATAATGGAATTGACGAATGAAAGCAGTTTCAAATCTCAAAAAATTTTCCGCAGTATTAAACTTTCCGAATGCTTTCCGGTCTCTTTTTTTTTGCTAGGGGCTTTACGTCGCACCGACACAGGTAGGTCTTACGGCGACGATGGGATAGGAAAGGCCTAGGAATTGGAAGGAAGTGGCCGTGGCCTTAATTAAGGTACAGCCCCAGCATTTGCCTGGTGTGAAAGTGAAAAACCACGAAAAACCATCTTCAGGGCTGCGAACCCACTATCTCCCGGATAGGAGCTCACAGCCGCGCGCCTTTACGCGCACGGCCAAATCGCCCGGTACTTCTGGTCTAAAGAATCTGGTTGAGTATCGGTCGAAAAGACACTGAATAAACAAAGGAATACTAGTGCTAAGGAATTTGATTACACGCAGTCGAAGACGTTTATGTTGCTGGTAGGCTGCAATGGGAATGAAAAGTGTTGAGGAATCATGGTAATTATTTTAACACAAAACTACCACTTTTTACCTTAGGCCTATGCAATACATTGTTTATAGTATGTCTTATTGAATGGATTGCTGCATTCAGTCGGTAGATTTTTTCGTTGATTCTTTTGTGTGTGTGTGACTTTAACCGTTACTTTTACAGTCCTAGAAGGGCCCTATGGCTGCCAAGAGGACTACTGCCCAGTTACCAGATGGCCTGCAGATGTTGGGGTGTCACGTGGTAAGCATGACGACTCATTCGCCGCATTGCTTGACTTTCAAGATCAGATCTAGTGCCTCACGACTCAGACAGTTCTCATAAGGCAGAGTGAACCCATTCATTCTGTTACTACACCATGATATGTTTTGTTGTTAATCTTAATCATCAGTTCCGTGTAATCATGGTATCCTGTGTTGATGTGGCGTCTGTACTAGGGACTAGAGTTAGGAAGGAAGTGGCCATGGTCAGTATATTTGGTGTCGTCCAGCCATTCGACTGAAATTACGGTGAGAAACCACAGATACCCACCACTAGGATGGCCGAAAGCGGAATTTCAGTCCATTTGTATATTCGATTACGTTACCTGAGGCATAGTGCACCAGCTCCAGTTCTTCGAACTAGCCCTTAATTCATAGCAGAATCGGAATTCGAACCAGGGTCTGCTGGGAGAATATCTACTCCTATTGCGGCTACTACGGCTACGCACAGATCGGGATTTAAATCCATGGACACTCAGGAATTGAACTTGAAGTCTAAGAACAAGAATGAGCCATTACCTCTGTAAGGCAAGGACGGCCGCATTTGCTTACTATAGTCGGTGTAAAATGGGTACAGTAGAATTCCATTAATCCGGCATCCAACAGTCCGGAACGCCCGATGGTCCGGCACCATTCCAGGAATTTTAAAATGTTATTATCTCTTAATAATGATCTCTCGTGAGCAATTTGATGCATTATTTGTCGAAACCAATCGAAGTGTATTTTTTATTATTTCAAATGTAATAGTGCAAATGTATATGATAAAATCAATTTGTTATGCATTCATTTACTTAAATATCTCTACAGTATCTCTGGAAATATTCAGCCTAGAAGGCTGTGTGCTATACTGAGTACTGGAAAGCCAACCATATGATTTTAAAAAAAGCCATTTAAATATATCAATCAATCAATCAATCAATCAATCAATCAATACTGATCTACTATAGGGCAGTCGCCCAGGTGGCAGATTCTCTATCTGTTGTTTTCGTAGCCTTTTCCTAAATGATTTCAAAGAAATTGGAAATTTGTTGAACGTCTCCCTTGGTAAGTTATTCCAATCCCTAACTCCCCTTCCTATAAATGAATAATTGAATGTATGGGCCACGTTCAAAGACGGATGGAAACATGCCTTCAAAAACTGAAGCGGACAGAACGAAAAGAGAAGTTGTAGATGGAAAGACTCTTAAATGTTAAAGGAAGACTCACAGATGAAAACATCGACGAACTCCGACATTATTATGGAATGGCAATAAGAAACAACTCGTTTGAAACGAGGAGTGTGTTATTAAACTAATGATTCTGCTGATCAACATTTTACTGCAAAACGTCATGTTACAGCTGTTTTCGCTGTACGCCTTAACCTATATCGTAGTAAGAGGTACCGCCCGATAGTCCGGCATTTTCGGTAATCCGGCACCGGGCCGGTCCCGACTATCGGACTTCTACTGTAGCTGTTTTTGTTGTGTTAGATTTTATGAAGAAAAAATATGTTGGCCTGGTGCAAGTGATATTTAACGCAGTGAAATTTTCCGCGGAGCGCAACGCATTGAGCGGGTGGGATAGCGCGTTAACATAGTAGCCCAGGGCCTCTCAAACGCCCAAAATTTCACGCGTGCAGAGCGAGGCGCAAGAGCTCCGTGCACTGTGCATCGGTGCCGCTCGGTATAGTTCGGATCAACGCTTCGTCTCTGGGCTACTCGGCTAAGCTCGGCTCTACTCGGCTACACTCGGCTCAACGCAGCCCGGATTTGGAGCGCTACGGCGCAAGTGGGGCAGAGGGAGACAGGCGGAGCGAGCGAGAGAGGCGCGAGGAAAGAGAGAGTAAGCGCTATTGCTCCAAATCGAGGAGTGGGGGGTCTGCACTCTGGTCAACCAAGCCAAGTCGTCTTTTGCACCGTGCACAGTGCATGCACCACGCGCATGCACCCTGAGAGGCCCTGTAGTAGCCACTTGGTTGGAAAATTCTGATTGTGAGCAGCCTTTCAGGGACAAAATGCTTCCCATTTGGCACAGGCTATAATTAATGATTTGCAATTCTTGAGCATTAAAAGAGCAGAGGCAGCAAGATTTTACCTTCTATTTTGTAACTTCCAGTTATAAGGACTTGTTTCCTAATATAAATAGGAGTTTATTCAAATGTAATGTTAGCTGTTAATGTAATATTGATTTAATAACAGTGATTATTTTAATTGCATTTAATTTCTCCCTTTTTGACGGTAAGTAAAGGAGCGTTTACACTTTCTGCTCTATAAATTGGGTTTTCCATAATCTATTATTTGTTTATGTATTTATTTGCTTATATATGCAATATATAAATATGGGATAACTCGATATTGAAAATGTGGATTATACAACCAAGTATCTCGTAGACTTTAAATCATTGTTGTGACAAAAGCAATCTGTGTGTATGGCACGTGTCCAACGAACTTGCCCTCCTTATTCTTGAAATTAGATGCTTCATACCTACTGTAGATTTTTCAGACCTGTTACCAGCATATTTGGGATGATACATGTCGTTGACAGCACCATGGGTCTCTTGTGCGGGTTAGTATCCACATCTTCTTCATATTCTCTCCCAGTGCTATGTACTTACTCATTTTATCAGCCTGGAGGCTTTGAATATTGTAGACAGAAATTTCTACCAAGCACGTCACTTTCGCAACGTATTAAGGACATATGATTGTCCTACTCGTTGCCTGAATGGTCAACGTACTTCCCTTCGATTCAGAAGGTCCCGGGTTCGATTCCCGGCCGAGTCGGAAATTTTAATAGCCTTTGATTAAACATTCTGGCTCGGGGACTGGGTGTTTATGTCTGTCCAAACACTCTTCTATTCATATTCAGACAACACACCACACTACCAACCACCACAGAAATACGCAGTAGTGATTACATCCTTCCACTATGCATGGCGTCAGGAAGGGAATCCGACCTGAAACAGGGCCAAATCCACAGGTGCGATACAGTTCGCACCCGTGACCCCACAGTGTGAGAAAAGCGGTAGACGACGAAGAAGAAGAAGAAGAAGAAGAAGAAGAAGAAGAAGAAGAAGAAGAAGAAGAAGATTAAGGATATTATTAGGCCTGCTATTATTATTATTATTATTATTATTATTATTATTATTATTATTATTATTATTATTATTTCTTGTTTCGTTTCGGCCAACTAAGGACCACGTCATTTCAACTGTTTCCCTTGAGCTTTAATGTTGGTCCAGTATTTCTTCATTCGTATACGGTGTTGCTCCTTTCGCTCTTCCGTCCATGCCTTTCCAGTTTTCATCTTCGGCTTTGATGTTCTTGGAGTTTTTTCTTAAGTGGGACAAGCTCCTGGATATCTTCAAATGAGATCCCAATCTCCTGCAGATCTTTCTGTACCTCACTGAACCATGCCACCTTTGCCTTTTTCTCTTGGAGGAAAGTGAAAATGCGGTTGGTTAACCGTGTTGAATTATTATTATTATTATTATTATTATTATTATTATTATTATTATTATTATTATTATTTATTTCCACCTCCGTACCGTAACGATTAGCGCTATTACCTGCTATCCTTGGGGGGCCGGTTTCGATTCCCCGTACTGCCAGAAATTTAAGATTGGCAGGAGAGTTGACAAACGATTAAAATGGTACATGCAGCTCACCTCCATTGGGAGTGTGCCTGAAAATAGTTGCACCATCGCAGGATGAGGACACGAATTTCCGTTTTACATACTGTATTATTATTATTGAATATTGATTTTCAGGACCGCATTGTAATCGAAACGGACTTTCAACCTATTAGGTCGTGTTACGTACATTTAGTACGTGTTGAAGAGATGTTAAGTACAGAACAAAATGGCCAACCAGACACCAGTGGGATCCGCACCCACAACCTCCCGATTTCGCGTCGGTTGCTCTACCAATTGAGCTATGGTGGCCTAGGCCATCTTTGTTCTGTTGGAAGGGATCTGAGCTACAGGTCTGGTACTACTACGGCCAACCAGACACCAGTGGGATTCGAACCCACAACCTCCCGATTTCGCGTCGGTTGCTCTACCAATTGAGCTATGGTGGCCTAGGCCATCTTTGTTCTACGTAGTAGTACCAGACCTGTAGCTCAGGTTGTAGGTTTTCATTTTTTTTTTTCAATTACTTGGATTGCTCTATCTCCTTTTTAGTGGAGTGAGTGGATTATTGTCATGGTCCAACATTTAGGGAATGTTTCTGTTATCCGAATTTTTGATAGAGCCGTGTGTAGGGAGGTCCGAACCGTGCCGCTGATATATTTCCACATTTCTGCAAAAACTTCGTCTTCTCTTCAGGACGTTTAATTCTTCAGCTCCTTGAGTGCTGCTTCCACCTTTAGGGCTGTAATAGTGAAATGCAATTTTTGTCGTTTAATTACATTTATTTTCAAAAGCAGATTTAAACAATATATTCATATGTTTGGTGATTATCTAAAGCAGTCTACACAAACAAAAAGGCTTGGTCTCAATTTCATGTTATCTCCCTCAAATCACGATATGGTTGTAATTCGTGAATTAATGAGGATACATTTATAGCAACCTCTGTGATAGTAATAACAACTGGTGTTAATGAAGTGCCACTGAACAGTGATGGGCTAACATCCTCGCTTGTGACACTTATATCCTGTTTCAGTAAAAGCGAATGATAGGCGATCATGGTTTTGTAATATAACGCACAAATCATCCTCTACTTCAACATGACATAGTTTAAAACAGTAACTGTAACATAGCCTGTTACACTCATTTTAGCATTTTTTCGGGAATGGATGGCCTTTGAGGCAGTTAGCATACTGAGTGTAAAATATTTGCCTGAAACGTCCCAAACAAACGAATTTGGAATCGCTATTCATTAGACTGGATTTTGACACGATATAAACTAACGTTATTCCCCAAATCAGCAAATTGTTCTCAATTTCTCAAAATTTCTCTGAGTTTTATAGACTCTATTCTGAATTAGTACTGATGTGGATATTCACACACAAATGAATATTTTTCTCTTAGTATGATATTACGCTAAAATGAGATTTTATGTATGCAGTCAACATACGCATGAACTCGCTTCCGAGTGCATCATTGTTGCCAATTATGGCTTTCTTAGATCACTTATGGCAATCTCAAATGGCACCAGAACGCATACCAAGCAATCGTGAAAGTTCAGGGCAGATGACGCAACAACAGCAAATTCAGCACAGCAGTGAGCAGGTTCGGTTTATATTGGCGACCGCATGGCTATGTCTGAATGTAAAACTGCCTTTCAGATGTTTTATCCAATAAATGCGATCATGGGATAACGAGATAAAGGATAGAAGCTAGTACTGGATATAGGCCTACTGCAGCTTATGCTGTATTGAAATAATAATAATAATAATAATAATAATAATAATAATAATAATAACAATAATAATAATAATAATAATACCGGGCGAGTTGGCCGTGCGCGTAGAGGCGCGCGGCTGTGAGCTTGCATCTGGGAGATAGTAGGTTCGAATCCCACTATCGGCAGCCCTGAAAATGGTTTTCCGTGGTTTCCCATTTTCACACCAGGCTGTACCTTAATTAAGGCCACGGCCGCTTCCTTCCAACTCCTTGTCCTTTCCTATCCCATCGTCGCCATAAGACCTATCTGTATCGGTGCGACGTAAAGCCCCTAGCAAAATAATAATAATAATAATAATAATAATAATAATAATAATAATAATAATAATAATCTATATATTTAAAAATTATGAAAACTAAAGTCAGTCAGTCCGGCCATTCTGTCCGGTCGATTTCCTTCATTTTTCAACTGAAAGGTATTCATCCACAGATTTGTCATCAGGTACTATAAATCACTTAACTTCCGCTTTCCTCAAATTATTTGATTTTTCAATTTTTTGTCTCTTTGAAGCAATCATATCTTTGATTCTAATTGAGGTACGGAGTTCGCTTTGGCCTAGGAACACTCAGTGGATCGAGCTCTTTCATTTCAGCTCTTAACCATTCAAATTGGTTGATTCTGAGGAAAGTTATGAGTGCACATTCAATTTGACGCCTGATTTCTTCAACCTTTTTTCTCATTGAAGCAATCATATCTTTCGTTCTAATTGAGGTACGCAGTGTGTTTTGGTATAAAAACACTCAGTGGATCAATCGCTTTCTTTTGAGGTAATACATACTTAAATTGGTAGATTCTGAGAAAAGTTATGAGTACCGAGCTCGATAGCTGCAGTCGCTTAAGTGCGGCCAGTATCCAGTATTCGGGAGATAGTAGGTTCGAACCCCACTGTCGGCAGCCATGAAAATGGTTTTACCGTGGTTTCCCATTTTCACACCAGGCAAATGCTGGGGCTGTACCTTAATTAAGGCCACGGCCGCTTCCTTCCAACTCCTAGCCCTTCCCTGTCCCATCGTCGCCATAAGACCTATCTGTGTCGGTGCGACGTAAAACAACTAACAAAAAAAGTTATGAGTACATTTCTTTCCATGACTAAAATCTTTGAAGGATTTCTTAACAGTTCAGCGCGTAGTGTTGTTCCAAGAATGTTTAATTCAATTTCTTTGTGTGATGTATTTTCAAGTGTTTTGTTGACATAATATTACATTCTATTACCACAACAGATCATGTGATTTATTTCATTAACTCGAAACTTTGCAAATACATCCGTGAGGATAGTAACGAACAACACTATACATTGTACATTGCGGCCGGAGCCAGCGGGAAATTGCTTGTGGTAATACTAATACAAATAATAATAATAATAATAATAATAATAATAATAATAATAATAATAATAATAATAATAATAATAATATTAATAATAATAATAATAATAATAATAATAATAATAATAATAATAATAATCATCATCATCATCATCATCCAATCCCCGAAGGGCTTTGGCCTACCACGTGACCGATGCTCGGCCCGAAGGCCTGTAGATTACGAGGTGTCGCGTGGTCGGTACGACGAATCCTCTCGGCCGTTATTCTTGGATGTCTAAACCGAGGCCGCCATCTCACCGTCAGATAGCTCCTCAAGTGTGGTCGCGTAGGTTGAGTGGTCCTCGAACCAGCCCTCAGATCCAGGTAAAAATCTCCCACCTGGCCGGGAATCGAACCCGGGGCCTCCGAGTAAGAGGTAGGCACGCAACCCGTACACTGCGGGGCTGGTAATTATTATTATTATTATTATTATTATTATTATTATTATTATTATTATTAAAGCAATGTGAAAACAGCAAATCATATTCTCTTTAGTCATTGTCAACCTCCACTCACTGCTGTCTTTACAACTCACCTTAAGGCTGCCACACACGCGCACTCTTGCGTGAGCTCTGGAATGGACATTCTTGGCGCGTTCGTGAAGAGTACACGTGTGTGGCCGATTTTTCCGGTCTAGGAGTGGACTGTGGAATAAAGTGAGGAGTTTCAGCTCGATAGAAATCATGAGTGCGCATTCCATGAGTGAGTGAATTTTCGGGTACTTTGTACTGTTGAAAATGGCAGAGAATCGACAGGTGTTTGTACACTTTCCCTTTAGTAAACATTGTTCTTGGCATTTAGAACAAATTTCCTCCAATTTCTTTATTTTGGTTTGGGCTCTTTTTAGATCTTCAGTAAGTAATTTGATTCTTTCTTTTAATTCTTCATTTTCGACCATCACACCAGCTAGTTCACACTTCAAGGGCAAACTGTCTTTATTTTGGCTAACTGTTCGTTAATTTGTCCTTCCTGAGAAAGGTGCATATACGTGAGATTTAATGTTTTGTGCAGGGTTAGGTCTTTTGGGACCGGGCAAGTTCGCCGTGCGGTTAGGGGCGCTCAGCTGTGAGCTTGCATGCGAGAGATAATGAGGTCGAGCCCTACTGTCGGCAGCTCTGAAGATGGTTTTCCGTGGTTCCCCATTTTCACACGGCCACTTCCTTCTCACTCCTAGGCCTTTCCGATCCCTTCGTCGCCATAAAACCTATCTGTGTAGGTGCGACGTAAAACAAATTGTAGAAAAAAAAATGTCTTTCAGGAATCTATAAAAGGACAGCTTACGATTCTTTGCGTTGTTGGTATGGTTTGTACTGTCTACAACCGCACAGCACCGCATTTTAACAGCACAAACACGACATATACTGTACACTGGAATTCACTTCAGTCACGAACGATACGCACAAGTTCACGACTTTCAAAATATTCACAAGCCTCGAAAGTAATCAAATAATTAAAGGAACAATGTACAAACCGCAGACTAACAGTAATGCACCGAACTAACACAGCTTGGAATGAAAACACCGACACCAAAGAGTTTTATATTGATATTGACGCGCCAAACAATGCTTAGTGTAATGGGAGGGACGGTCCAGTGACGTCACGACCACGGCAGTGACACCTACCGTCTGGACAGCACGAATGCCTGTGGAAAGTAAAATCACTTGCTCATGCTATTAAAACCTACGAAATGAAGCATACAATAAACTTGTTAATTCAGCTAGTCTTTCCCAATGCAGACAAGAAATTTGTGATTTAAAAAATAATCCCTTACGGAAATACCCTTTTATTGTATTTAAAAAACTGAACGAATCCAAACGTTCTGGATGTGGGGCTGACAGCGTGCAAGACCCGTCGTTATGGTATATCAACTTCTTGTTCACACCCGCTCAGGAAATGCCACGAACCTGCATGTCAGATTTGGATGCTCTGCCCGCAAATAAAAATATGATAAAGGTACACGTATTTTAATCGCACCTTGGTTGACATGGAGTTCATCATCACTGTATCTTGCTTCGTAAGACGATGCTTCACTTATGCTAACAAACCAGTGAAAACACACTCCGACATACGCATGTACAGTAATACTTGAAATCATAAGGGTTATTTTCTGATAACTCGCTAATTAACTTCAACTCCGCGTTGCATTAACCACTTCTTAGACTAATATAGCTTTTTCTTTTCTTTTATACTTTATCCGCTCATAGCTGCAGCTAATTTCTTCTTATTAAAAAAACGGCATTTTCATCGCTTTGGAGTGCACTAATAACTGAACATCTGCGGTCAAGTCGAGGAGCGAGAGACGTACACTCTCCCAGCACTAATGAATGCACACTCCAGGAGCACATTCAAGAGTGCGGATATGTGGTATGTGGAGCGAAGCACTTGCCATTCCTGCTGAGCCACTTGAAGAGTCGGATTGACCAGACAAACAAACACAATTAGATACTTGCTTCATTGATACCTGTGTTAAATGAAAATCAGTAACAGGCTTTTAAAGGGACTGAGTTGCCGCGACGGTAAAAGTACGCAGTAAAAAGAAGTGGGTTCGATTCCCCGCCAGGAGGACGGAAATAAAAGTTTCTAATTTCCATGTATGCAGAGACACGTGCCTCTGAGCTTCACTCACTCTATTCCAAAATGAGTCCAGGTTAATTCTTCGGACCGGGCGAGTTGGCCGTGCGGTTAGAGGCGAAGGGCTGTGAGCTTGTATCCGGGAGATAGTGGGTTCGAATCCCACTGTCGGCAGCCCTGAAGATGATTTTTCCGTGGTTTCCCATTTTCACACCAGGCAAATGCTGGGGCTGTACCTTAATTAAGGCCACGGCCGCTTCCTTCCAACTCTTAGACCTTTCCTATCCCATCGTCGCCATAAGACCTATCTCTGTAGGTGCGACGTAAAGCCACTTGCAAAAAAAAGAAAAGAAAAGAGCAATTCTTCGGTGTGAAGACTAGTGGGCATGGAACAAATAATTTAATCCATTTGGCGATAGGATTATGAATCACAGAAGCCTCTCCAAGGCCTCCTTCATTTCCTGTACAGAGGTGGCTTTGTTTGAGCAGGCGTTTAAAAAAAGGAGAAATAATGGGATTGTATTACGTACACTATGAGAAGCAAGTAAATTGACTTACAGCTACAACAGTTAGTGTTTTATTAGCTAATACTCGTGACTGCAGTGCAACTTTGTAGGGTGGTCAATTAAGACATAAACTTTAGCTTGGCAGGTTCGATCCTGGCTCAGTCCGGTGGTATTTGAAGGTGCTTGAATACGTCAGCCTCCTAGTGGTAGATTTACTGTCACCTAAAAGAATTCCTGCGTGACAAACGTTCGGCACCTCAGCGTCTGCGAAAAACCGTCAAATGTAGTTAGTAGGGCGTAGATCAATAACGTTATTATTACATTGAACGTTGTGTATCCAGGACATCGATTACAATGAAACTTCGCAGGAGGATCAATTAACATATTAGAACATCGCTGCACGCCTGCCATTGTTACATAGGCGTAACAAGATAAGTGATTCTGAACAGGAATCCGGTAGTTTTCTCGTCTGTGCTAATAAAATATTATGTTGATACCATACACGTTTATTATATAGATGCCCAAGATTTCATAATACATATTATATTTAGCTCCCATCATAAACGATTCAGTAGTATTAAAACCTTAATATCTGGATATAATCAAATACTGCACCTGTAAGTAAAATAGGTTTGTAGAGTGTGAACTTTTGTTCATGTTGTCAAAATCTTATTTTGGGTATAAAGAGTTTTATGTGACTTCAAAATAGAACTGTCGGTATATCCCTATGGTACATATACAAGATCATTCTGCGTTATCATCATCTAACTGCTCCGAGCCTCTAAGCTCCTTTTCAGAAATTAATTGTAATATTTACGTTGATTTTACTGAAAAATGATTATTAGGATATCGTCGTTCAATAAACAGAACCTCGTATGTCAAAATGCTGCTCCTATCCATTATTTTCCTTAAGACTGGTCACGCCTCTCAGCCACATATGTATATATATGCAGTCTATCGTAACAATTTACGTTGTTTGTATTCCTATATTTATGATATATATGCAGTCTATCGTAACAATTTACGTTGTTTGTATTCCTATATTTATGATATATATGCAGTCTATCGTAACAATTTACGTTGTTTGTATTCCTATATTTATGATATATATGCAGTCTATCGTAACAATTTACGTTGTTTTTATTCCTATATTTATGATGTATATGCAGTCTATAGTAACCATGTACGTTGTTTATATTCCTGTATTTATGTGTAAAGGAGATTGAACCTTACCGTACCGCGCTGTAGGAATGTATGTTTGTATGACGTATTTACGCACTCATACAGTGTATTGTAGATATGGTTCACATTGCTTTACAGTTTTGCATAGGAAAATGAACACAACGAATAATGTTCTGATGGACTAAACATCCATGTGGTTCGGAGGTGTGACAAGTCTCAAGGATAATAATGGATAGGAATAGTATTGTGACATACGAGGTTTTATTTCTTCACCGACGATACATTAGTAGATCATTCACCCAGGTTTCATTGATCCAACTCGAACCATTCCCTTGTAAGAACTGCGTAATGTTTTCTCCATACCGAAATGTGATTCGAAATGCTTGATCCACAGTATCAAACCTTTCTGCTCTAATCGTAAAATTATTGAAAGCAATGCAACATGCTTTATGGTGTAGTTTACTAACATAATTTGATACCGTGCTAATGATTTTCCTCTTAAGTTTTCCAAATCTGTACTTCTCTCCTTCTTTTTTCCCATCTTTATAATATACTGTTCGTGAAAAAAACACTAGCACTCTTTTTCACCGTATAATTTGAAGTGTGTCAATGTTTCATTTATAGATCAATCTGATAAATGTTATGCACAATAATAATCAAATAAAAGTGTTATTCAGTGTACAATATATTTCATGTAATTGTTGTTTCCTATAGATATTTCTAAATATCGGATTTTTTTCGACAGAACCCTTCATCTATACATGTTACGAGACCCGCGCATCGATTAATCGTGTTAGGTATCCATCTAGTCCCTTTGTGAACGGTACAGTGCCTTAATGTATGTTCTTATGGCTATAAAAATAATGTCAGGGTGGTGTTCAGAGGCATGTGAGTGTGTCGACAAACTGACTTGTTCAATATCCAGTTCATGAAACAGTTAACTTTGAAGTATTTTGTCTGTTATCGCCATCATCACACTCCTGCTTCATGCACGTAATGGTACCTTTCGGAAAACACATCCTCCTTGGAATAAGGAGGTTATTACAACTTTGTATTTTCTACTAGATCACGACAGCCTTGGATAGAATATGGATTATAAATATCTAAAGTAGATAAGTAGAATGGTGCTCACGAATCTGTGGCATGCATGGACGTTCTCATCTCACCAACTTAACTCTGAATTTCTTCATTTATGATCCGATCTACGTATCCATCTGGCACTCAACATTCCTCTCTAACACAAGATTTCAAAGCCTTCTGTTCTTTTTCTTTCTGCATCAGTCTTTTTTCTAGTTTATTTTGCATATAATGCTACCCTTCAAATAAACGTCTGAAAAAGATTGTAATATGCAGACCAATATTTAGGTGGGCAATTTCTTTCCTCTCTCTCTCTCCTTCCCTCCCTCCCTCCGACCCTCCCTTTTTTCTTGCCTTCCTTCCGTAAGTCTATATTTTGCGTCTACCATATTCCTGCCATCAGTTGTTATTCTACTAACTTACTCAAATAAGGAGCGTCCAGGCAAAACCGAACATATCCACACATGGGTTCGAACCTCGCTGTCGGCAGCCCTGAAGATGGTTTCCCGTGATCGCCTAAAGACCTCTCTGTGTCGGTGCGACGTAAAACAAATTGTAAAAATAGTATCGTTTGAATGTTTCTAAACTGAAATCTGACCGAGCCAGTTGGGCGTGCAGGTAGGGGCGCGCAGCTGTGAGCTTGCATTCGGGAGATGGTTGGTTCGAACCCCACTGTCAGCAGCCCTAAATATGGTTTTCCGTGGTTTCCCATTTTCACGTCAGGCAATTGCCAGTGCCGTACCTTAATTAAGGTCACGGTTGCTTCCTTCCCACTCCTAGCTCTTTCCTATCCCATCGTCGCCATAAGTCCTAACTGTGTCGGCGTGACATAAAGCAACTTGAAAAAAAAACTGTAATCTGACCAAATCGAGCAGATCCTCCTAATATTGAAGGTACACAAACCTAGATCTGAGCTAAAGCAGACATATTCCAGTGCTAGGCCCGAATCCTGCAAGATAAGAAAAGAAAAGGTTATGCTAGCGTCTGAGCAAAAGCAGACAATTCACATGTGGTTTGGACAACACCAAACATGTCAAATTTTACACGTCGAATTATTTGTTATTGAGTTTTTATCATTGTGAATTATGAAAAAACTTTCCTGTGTCAATAAAAGGAAAAGTTTGGAAAGATGCACATTCTAAAGCTTCTTATACAGTTGCTAAATTACGTTGTTTTTTTTTTTTTCATCTGAAAAGTCTAGATCTGTCGGTGATAATTGGTTTTACCTGGACGGTTCTCAAAAGCATATTCATTTACTTCCTTTAAGACATATTCTAATCTGATATTTCTCCTACCGAGCTCGATAGCTGCAGTCGCTTAAGTGCGGCCAGTATCCAGTATTCGGGAGATAGTAGGTTCGAACCCCACTGTTGGCAGCCCTGAAAATGGTTTTCCGTGGTTTCCCATTTTCACACCAGGCAAATCCTGTGGCTGTACCTTAATTAAGGTCATGCCCGCTTCCTTCCCACTCCTAGCCCTTCCCTGTCCCATCGTCGCCGTAGGACCTATCTGTGTCGGTGCGACGTAAAACAACTAGCAAAATATATACATATATTTCTCCTATAACCTGGCTTAATTCGTCATTCCAATACATTAGTTTTTTATAATAATAGTAATAATAATAATATTAATAATAATAATAATAATGGCGTATGGTCTGGTGCAGGTCTTTGAATTAACGCCTGCAGGTGACCTGCTCATGTGTGAGGATGTTGCCCTACCTAAGATGAACTTTTGTTGTTGTTTTTTAATTTCATGTGGCTATTGTTAGCCTGGTGCATGTATGACAGACCCACCGACGAGGGTGGGCGGCATCTGCCATGTGTAGGAAACTGCGTGTTATTGTGGGGGAGGAGTGTTGTGTGTGGTGTGCGAGTTTTAGGGATGTTGGAGGAGCTTGGGGACTGAGTTGGTGTGCTGTTTTCAGCATTCGAGGAATTAACCAATGAAGGGTAAAATCGAACCCGGGACCCATTGAACTAAAGGCCAGCATGCTAACCATTTAGCCATGGAGCCGGCCAGTTTCGTCTTGAACTCTTTTTCCAAGACTGTACCCATACCATTTATCAGCTTTTCCAGATCTTCTTCAGACTCAGATAAAATGACAATGGCAATATCATCGATACATATTTAAATAGTATGAAGTAAAGGAGACCGTGAAGGCATCATCCAGTCCTCTGAGAAAAACGTATGTCAGTTTTTCATCGAGTATAATCTGACAGGTTGGAGGCTGGAGATTGCTTTTGTAATAAACTATTTGTAATTAGTTACGTACTTTGAACATGTTAACGGAATATGAATTAATTCATTCTATATTGAATCTATAGCATTCACCATCTTCAAGCCTACTACATCATCGAGCGAGTTGCCTACGCGGTTACTTTCGAGAAATGGAATGTTTGGACTCCATCCTCGGCAGCCCTGAAGAGAGCTATATCCTAACAGCCGCTACCTTCCCCATCCTGCATCGCCGAAAACCGTCAGTGTGTTAGTGCGAGGTTAAACCTCTAGCAATTACAAAAACAAGAAAACTACGTAATCAGACGGAAGAAGTACGACAACCAAGCTCTAAATCAAGCTCCTGTACTTATGGAACTCCTTGGTTTCGGCCACAGGATTCCATCCAAAGAGATTTTCTTCAACTCCAAGAATATTCAACTCTGTTTATTCATTCTATTGATAATGAAACTACAGCATCTTGCTTTATTCTCCCACCAATAGCGCAACCATATCGCCAGCATTTCGGAAAGATTTAAACTCAAACGATGATAAATCGCGTGTCTTGGTACAGTTATTGTTAACGCCATCTTTCGTCGTGGTGGTATAACAGTGAATGGAGTGGCCTGTCTGTTCCTCAGACATGAACCCCATTCAACATGTCTGAATAAATTTGAAACGAGTCGTTTTCGTGACTGATCTGGAAGACTTACGCAGAATCTCTAGAGCTGAGTGGACAAATTCGTTCCCGAATGGCTTGTCTTTGGACGGCATGCCAAGGCGGATTCAAGTATATATTCCAACAAGGAGACGTTCTGCTCGGCATTAACGTTACCAAGATTTACTGTATACTGGAAAACCTTCAACTGATAAATTTTAAAATGTTATATTGTACAGACATATTTTCGGGTTTTCTTCTTGTTTGTTTAGTAGAAACGAGTGTAGATGTAATATAATGGCACAATAAATGATGGTTTATATATAATACGCAAAGCAAAGTCATCTCCGTACAGGCCTTGAAGGCCCTGGGCGAGTTGAAGGAAAAGGCTTCCACTATCTGTAACCTAAGCACTTGGTCGGATAGAGTAGTTAGCTCTACGCCCGGCCGCCTTTGTCCCCAAGAATTAACCTGGTACACATTTTTGGTGTAGACTCAGTGAACCTCAGGGCCATGTGCACCTCCAGAAGTGGAAATCGTGTTTCTTATATTTTTCGGCTTCCTGACGGGGAATCGAACTCACGTCCTTCTGGGTGAATCGAGCATGCCTTTACAACCTCGGCCAGGCAGTCCCTAATTTAGATAGAATAAGAACATAAAATTAATTTCTGTATCTCTAAAACTAGTGCAAAATATGTGGCATATAGTGACTTAATAACAAATTTTGGGATAGATAGGTTGCATACGAGGAGAACATTAACCTGTGTAAAATACCTACATAGAATTCTCAAAGGTAAAGCAAATAACCGAGAGTTTCTCCACCAAATAAATTTATATGCACCGTGTGGAAGCAATAGAAATAATTTAACTTTCCTTGTTAAAAGGTCAAACACAAATCACCATACGAATTCGCCATTAAACAGAATATGTCAGTTAATTAATAAAATGCCAAACGTGGACATATTTCACGACGAGAGTACCTTGTTAAGGTCAGTCAGAAGGGAACTCGCACAGAGAGAAGACATAAAGTAAATAGAATACCATTATTGTGTACCATGAATAATTTAGTCCTTAGATTAATTTAGATTAATAATGTATATTTTAGGAGGAATTAAAATAATTTGAAACACACACTTACCACTGTCCATAGTTCATAAGTATAATATTAGGTTTATATTTTAATTTGTATTGTAAATTATTTATGAAATTAGAAATAAGAAATGGGAATGTTCTGTAAGTGGGCAGAAATGCCTGTTGAACAATAAATCAAATAAATGTATAAAATAAATAACTGTATGAAATAACTGACATGAAAGGCATAAACGTAAGTGAGAGATGGAATACAAGACATTTTTAAGCATTGGAAGAGAAAGACTTAAACGATGAACGCTGTAATCATACTTCAAGGTCAAAAAAGAGGGCTAAGTCATTGGAATGACTTTGCAAGGACCAGTATTAGGAACTATTGACCTCGATGTCCCAACTCCTTACGCTAGCAGTAGCAATAACGACTAGGCCCTACACTTAAAAAACTTCTGAAGAGATGGAACTAATCGCCGCAGGATATTGCTCCTAGTTGAGAAAGTTGTAGATGGTAATTTGTTTTAAATTCATGATAAATCATGAGTAGAAAAGTATGTTTACAACCACGATGAATACAGAACGCAATGCGGTGTCGTATTCATTTTAAAAAATCACCTCGTTCTAACACAGTGTCACATGTCACTTGCAGCTGCTGTACTCATATTGTTGGAAACCAATCAGGCGAAACAGTGTTGCATTGGAACCTGTCACTTACAGATCGTGTGATCGTATGGCATTGACGGGCATTTTTGGTTTAAAGATAATATTGTGATGTTTTTTTATTATTTATTTCGGTAGACTATGTTGTCTTATTTTCCTTATTTATTTTATAAAATCTGAGAGCTGCTTTTGTCGTTGCTTCACCTAAAAGCACTCCCTGAATTAAAATCCTGTTTACGTCCACAAGTATCTTAGCAGATGAAGCTGAGTTGTTGAAATCTACTTCATGATAGCTTCTAGCGATTGTCCCTGGTAGACGCCATCATGGTACATACATGTCCGTACCGACGAGGTAGTTCAGTGTCTTAGCATTGGCCAAGATATATTCGCACGATTCCGGTCGCTTAGCTGCATGCTTGCTTTCGGGAAATGGTGGGTTTGAATCTCACCGTCGGAAGCTTGAAGATATTTTTCTGTAATTTGCCATTTTCACACCAGACAAATACTGCAGGTACCGTTATTAAGGACAAGGCCGATACCTTCTTTGCGTCGCCGAAAATCTTTTGTTTTAGTGCTGCCGTAAACCACGAGCAAAAATTTATATATTTCCGAACAGAGATTATTTTTTGCTGAATTTGAACTTCTTCACTGAATATATAGTTTGTCTTCTCCTGCTTTATTGCCAATATCATGTGCTCCGCTTCTTCCTTGAGTGATTTGAAGAAGTCTTTTAAACAGACTTTCGTAACCGTTGACACGATTGGTTATAGTTACTTTTTGTAATAGATCCGAAGTATCGTGATCTCTGTCCTGGCATGTGCTATTATGAGGCCCTATGTTTTCTGGAAACCCTGCACAACTTCCAATAAGTTCTACGTTCTGAAAAGCCATAATCTGGATAGGTATCGAATGTCACCGTGGCCCGGAATAGATCCTCAAAGATTTAGCTCCAGGTCTTCTCAAGTTTGTCTTTGATTGCTCGTCCATGAAGGCGAGTATAGATATTTTCGAAATCGCAGTGCTTTGATAATTGTGGTAGATGACTTGTACCGTTTTGTTTCATTTTACTGTGCTGTGCTGCGGTGTAGAATTCACCAGGGTGACACATGCTAATATAATTTGACTACATACCAAAACAAGACCAAAAAGCTCCCGCTTTAACGTGTGTGTTTTGACGTTTTTAAACAAGTAAAGAACACTACAGCTACATTAATGAGCAGTTTTAAATCGCTCAAGGTACTATGAAAACAAGGAGAACAAACATACAGTAAAAATACTCCTACGTGGACGACGCATTATGCTCGTTTATATCATTTATTTCCCAGCGTAGGCCTGTGTGTAATTTGGGCAGGCTAACAGGTTAAGATATTTTGTTTCCTTTCGTACCATTTGTCCCTTAATGTATATTCGTCCTTGTTACTTTAGGTTGTAAAATAATAGATTTTTTAAATTCTGCATGCGAATCCTGCGCCCACAATAATATTGATGCGTAAAGACAAATTTATTTTCTTATTCATACATAGCCCATTTCATTGTAAAACATTCCATTTTTAAATGTGTCTGAGGAACATTTTAGCCAGCGAACCATAGCCCATTATTAAATGGGAATTGAGAGATTGCGTGCAGTAATATGATATAGCTGTTATTAATCCTTTGAATATCTGATAATCTTGTGGTTTCTCCTACATAAACTGGCAAGCTATTTTGCCTTGATATTTTTTCAATATGTTGAGAATTATTTGATATATGTATCTCTTGTTTTTATCTTTTTCAGTGGAAATGTTTTTTTACAGATGAATTAACACTTTTGGACATTTAAAAATAGCAAGCATTAAAAAAGTAGATTATGAGTTATTTTGTAGGCCATGGCATAAGGCAAATGAATATTCTCTTAAGCACTATCGAGGACGAATGTAAACAAGGTCCATTATAATAATTTCGTGTGGCTATTTTATAACCGAGTGCAGTCCCTGTAAGGCAGACCCTCCGATGAGGGTGGGCGGCATCTGCCATGTGGAGGCAACTGCGTGTGGTTGTGGTGGAGGATAGTGTTATGCCTGGTGTGTGAGTTGCAGGGATGTTGGAGACAGCACAGACATCCAGCCCCGGGCCATTGGAATTAACCAATCAAGGTTAAAATCCCCGACCCGACCGGGAATCGAACCAGGGACTCTCTGAACCGAAGGCCAGTACGCTGACCATTCAGCCAACGAGTCGGACATTGAGGTCCATTCGCAAGCAATGAGAGGAGGAACTACTAAGTTATTTGATTTAAACTGAAGAAACTTGACACTATTACACTGAAATTCACTGAAATATTCCGTTTTCCTTTTTTAATTATGGTAATTACTTTTGCCAGCAGACAGTGCATGGTGCAGCCATTACAACCGCCATCCGCTTGTACGATGATAAACCCTAACTCAGGGGCGAACAAGCGTTGACCGTGGGCAAAGATCTTCAGCGGGGTACAAATCTCCGCACATGATTGTATTTAGGGGTTGTAGTAAGGATGTAAAGAAGAGGGCATATAAGTCTCTGGTAAGACCCCAACTAGAGTATGGTTCCAGTGTATAGGACCCTCACCAGGATTATTGATTTGAGAACTGGAAAAAATCCCAAAGAAAAATAGGATTTGTTCTGGGTGATTTCCGACAAAAGAGTAGCGTTAAGAAAATGAGGCAAAGTTTGGGCTGGGAAGACTTGGGAGAAAGGAGACGAGCTGCTCGACTAAGTGGTATGTTCTGAGCTGTCAGTGGAGAGATGGCGAATACATTTGAGTGATGTTTTTAAAAGTAGGAAAGATCACAATATGAAGATAAAGTTGGAATTCAAGAGAACAAATTGGGGCAAATATTCATTTATAGGTATGGGAGTTAGGGATTGGAATTTTACCGAGGGAGATATTCAATAAATTTCCAAATTCATTGCAATCATTTAAGAAAAGAGTAGGAAAATAAATAGGGAATCTGTCACCTGGGTGACTGTCCTAAATGCAGATCTAGATTGATTGATTGATTGATTGATTGATTGATTGATTGATTGATTGATTGATTAGGGTCTTTTTATTCTAGTCAACCGACCAGCCATTAGTGGTAGCTTGCGATGGTCTGTTTGTCGACAATTAGTGTTGTATGACTCACTCTAGCGCGTTAGTGAACAGAAGACTTTGTCTACAGCCGACTTTTAGTGGACAGGTAGTCAAGTTATCCGCCAAAGGAGTGCATCATCTGGCTTTATCACAAATCCTCTGGACGCTCTGGCATGCTTTTCTATAGACAACATTGATACTTCTCAAAAATTCTCGATCATAATGGTTACTGAAACTTGCAGTTATTTATGACTAGCTGATGTACCCGTGCTTCGCTACGGAATTTTACATTTTATACATAATTCTATGTTATTAAATTGCATAGCTCTTACAGTTATCCCAGAATCGCGACGGGTAAGTTACCATACATCTCTTCTCTTGTGAAGACTGGTTTAGGGAATATTCATTGTAATGGTAGGTCTTCTTGCCTACCATCAGTCGCATTCAAGTTGGGGACATTTCATTATAATGACACTCACTCACACTCCACCCGCCTTTTTAGATCCTCAAAAAGACTGTTTTATTGGTTTTCTCAACTGAAATCAACATAGGCCTAGGTCATTACAATGGCGTCAGTAGGATACTCTATCAAATGAAAAACTTTCGATATTGTAGGCCTTCACAGTTAGTTTAATTTTGTATAACTTTAGTTATTCAGTATTTATTGATAGGGCCAATAATAACAAATATTCGAGAATTAAACGAGAAACATAGGAATTTAAAAATATAAATTGGAGTCTCCTTCCCCTAAATTACCATTTCATCCAGGGTGAATAAAATTATTTATATCCTAGACTGTAATATCTTATTCCCCGACTATACATACCAATTTTTATTAAATTATGTTTACCCATTTTCTCGTGGCTCGGCATTGATATGGGCTTAGCAACAAAAATCCAAATTCATGAATATCGCTGTTATAATAGACAGTAGGGTAAAAATGTATTAGACATAAATGATCGTAAATTTAATTTTATATAACTTTAGTTATTCAGTATTGATAGGACCAATAATAACAAATATTTGAGAATTAAATTTTAGGCCTTGCCCTAAACTACAATTTTACTCAGCGTGAATAAAATAATTTATAGTCTAGATTGTAGTAGATTATTCTCTGACTTTACATACCGATTTTCGTTAAATTATCTTCAGCCGTTTTCTCGTGATGCGCGTGATGTACATACATACATACAGACAGACAGACAGACAGACAGACAGACAGACAGACAGACAGACAGACAGACAGACAGACAGGATGGAAAATTAATAAGTGCATTTCCTTGTTACTGTGGATACGTCCGATACAGAAATACCATTCTTTTTAAATTTTGAGCAATATACAGACAAAATTATTATATATATTACCGAAAAGCTAAATGAGGTACGTGATAAAACAAGTATAAATACTTTATAAATATTTTACAATTTGCTTTACGTCTCACCGACACAGATGCAGTAGGTCTTAAGGCGACGATGGGATAGGAAAGGCCTAGGAATGGGAAGGAAGCGACCGTGTCCTTAAATAAGTTACAGCCCTAGAATTTGCCTGGTGTGAAAATGGGAAACCATGGAAAACCGTCTTCAGGGCTGCCCACAGTAGGGTTCGAATCCACTATCTCCCGGATGCAACCTCAGAGCTCCGTGGCCCTAACCGCACTGCCAACTCGCCCGGTATTTTAAAACAAGTCTGTGATAGAAGTTATGAGTGTCAGCACGAATCTCAAAGAATTAATTACTACTGTATGTTTACGAATCAGTTGAGGAAGGGTGATTTAAGGAATTTAAGTTGGAAGATGAACGCAAGAGTAATTTTTTTTTTTTTTTTTTTTTCGAGTGTTTCGCAACGCAGCTTGGTGAACTGTGCACGAAATTCCAAAGGAGATTTACCATTGTGGTATTTCAGGAAATTGAGAAGAAATTTGGTCTAAATTATTGTGATTAGTGGAAGGAGGCTCCAATAAAGAAGAAGAAAAAGAAGAAGAAGACGAAGAAGAAGAAGAAGAAGAAGAAGAAGAAGAAGAAGAAGAAGAAACGTTCTACGACATTTACCTGAAAACAAGAGCTGCTAATGACAACGTACCTGAGTTCTGAAAATTACTGCCTGAAGAATCCTATCCGAACATTCAAAATTATAACTAGCCATAGACTTATTCGATAGACTGATTGTCAAAATGTCTAATAACGAATTAATGCTTTCGAGAAAAAAAAATTAAAAAATTATGTTTGTTGAGTAGTTACATTTCAAATAAGCCACGTTAATTCCAGTTCGGGCCGTGTAGCTGTTCGGGAAACGGTGGGTTCGAACTCCACTAACGGCAGCTGTGAATATGTTTAATACTCTCCCCTAATTAAGGCCACGGTCGCATCATTCCTAATCATATCCCTTTCCTAACCCATCGTCGAAAAGAAGAAGAAAGATAAAACTGTAATTATTCTCTGGTCCAAAAATGTTACCGTTACTACGGTCAGCAGAACAATGAACGATGTTTGGAGTCTTTATGACACCCTCCATTTACAGAGGATCGAGATCTACGCCTGACCATAATCCCATTCAACAAACCCTGTCCGTCTCAGCCGTCTTGTTCCTCAGCCCTATGCTCTGATTTCGAGATACAGCGGCTGTTCTTCCTATCGAGCAGCTCCGAGTTGGCAGTTCTTGCTCGAGAGGAACATGTTAGCACCTTGTGATCATCAGCTCGACATAGGAACTATGAACCCTTTAACGCCTTTGAATTGAGCTCGCTGTGTACAAACATGGGGTAGCGAGGTGTGAACCAACCATATTAGAGATGCTCTTGACGGGGATGAAGCCTCAGTGCGATGTAATGATGGAACCATATTAGCAAAAGGGACGTGGTTATCACAGAGTATGGGCACGACACCTTCTTGCCACTCGGGTGGTCGCATAACTACTGACATTCTAATTGTGGTCTGTTATGACGGCCGAAAATCGTGAGGGGAAAATTAAAACAACACAGCCGGGCTGAGTGGCTCAGACGGTTGAGACGCTGGCTTTCTGACTCCAACTTGGCAGATTCAATCCTGGCTCAGTCCGTTGGTATTTGAAAGTGCTCATATACGTCAGCCTCGTGTCGGTAGATTTATTGGCACGTAAAAGAACTCCTTCGGGACGAAATTCCGGCATCTCGGCGTCTCCGTTAAACTTTAAAATAGTTAGTGGGACGTAAAATAAATAACATTATTATTATTATTATTATTATTATTATTATTATTATTATTATTATTATTATTATTATTATTATTATTATTATTCCGGTACCTATGTGAGAATATAACAGGCAAACTACAGAATAATAGGAGTGCGGGAAACAAACCACAAGTACAGAAACTACGATTCACGGCCAAGCCGACTTATGGGAAGAAGAACCTATCGAGGAACGCCAAACTGCGTCACTATACGATGAACATCCGGAACGGTGCATTGTACGCTACTGAGGCCCCTGACCGCACGGCCAACTCGCCCGGTGGCCCAGTTTTATGGTCGGATGCCCTTCCTGACGCCAACCCTATGTGCAGGGTAATATTCAGTAATGAATGATTTTGTGTTCGTTGGCAGAATCGTGTGTTGTGTATATGTGAAGAGGAGTGTATTGAAACAAACATTAGCATTCGGTCCCTGAGTCAGAGGAATTAACTTGAAGTGGTTAAAATCGCCGACCACCGAGCTCGATAGCTGCAGTCGCTTAAGTGGGGCCAGTATCAAGTATTCAGGAGATAGTGGGTTCGAACCCCACTCTCGACAGCCCTGAACATAGTTTTCCGTGGTTTCCCATTTTCACACCATGCAAATGCTGGGGACGTACCCTAATTAAGGCCACGGCCGCTTCCTTCTTATTCCTAGCCCTTTCCTCTCCCATCGTCGCTGTAAGACCTATCTTTGTCGGTGCGACGTAAAGCAACTTGCAAAAAGAGAAATCCCCGACCCGGCCGGAAATCAAAACCGGTGCTCTTTGATGACCCTAAGGCTTCGACGCTGAATATTCAGCTAAGGAGCTGGGCTGATGAACGATAAATATGTATGTACAGTTACCACCAAACAAGAGTATTCGGTAAACTCAAGCGAGGCGCGCACAGCGAGCTTATGGGTAGGACAGGCTGTTTTCCTCCACTCAGGGACGAGCAAGGGAGACAGCTTCTTTGTCCGATCCTCTGTCCTTTAAGGATCGGCTCGTTGGTATACTGCTGTACTGGTCCTAGTAACACGTGGTTTACTTGACGCGCTCAGTGATTGTGATTATAAAGTGCACAGTAACAATTATCCATTATGATTAATCAGTAGGCATTGGATTTATAAGCTGTATAAATCACCAATATAAGCATGCAACTATGCTGCAAAATGTGGGGAAATATTCACTTAAGTATACACTTATTTTCATGCTATTAAACACTTTTATGAAATGCAAACCGTTCCCGAACATTTTACCGAATCCATTTCTTCGAACGTCCATTTTTACGAAAGAATCATTTCTCCGAACCTGTATTTCCGAATTTAATTTTCCTACCCCATTCCTACGAACGTCCCTTTTTCCGAAAGTATGATTCGGGAATTCACAATTTGCCGAGTAGTAAAAGCACTACCCAAGAACAAAGGGTATACAATACAAAACTTGATCCAATCTATTGCCTTGAATTATCACACTTACAAAGAGGAGAATCGACAAATGGAATACATGCGTGTCATAGGATCAACATATCCTGCTAGTTATTCACATTAATTTTGATTGGAATATAACAAGTATTATTAAATTATTTATTTTCGGAATGAATGCCTTTTGGGAAAATAACTTTCGGAATTTAGTATTCGGAAAATTAGCAATAAGATAACATACTTTCGGTAAAACGGACATTTGGAAAAATGGATTCGGAAAAATGTACTGGGATTTAAGATTCCTTTACTAGACTCACCCAATTGTGATCATGAATAAACAATTGAATGAAAAACTACAACGCGGTTCAACCCGGAAAAACTAAAAAGTTACTTAAAAGACCGAGGAAGCTTCAAGTCCCCGAAATTGTCATGTAGTTCTACATGAAATTTTTAGACTTATCTTTTTAGGAACATCTAGTGGTGGTAGTTTGTTTTTCCCACTCGTTCCTTCTTCTGGCGACTTCATCGTGCAGACGCCGGAGGAAGAAAATATCCACAGCAGGAGCACGTTGCTCCTCGAAATGACGCAACATTCCTTCATTCTTGCACTGTTTGTAACTTTGTCGTTGTCTTTCACCTCCTCGTTTTCTGATTCCTCTTTGTCTTTCTGTTCCGTTACTACTGCAACTATTTCACTGTTACCTAGTAATTTACCATTTTCATCCCATCCCATCCCATCCCATCCCATCCCATCCCATCCCATCCCATCCCATCCCATCCCATCCCATCCCATCCCATCCCATCCCATTCTTCAACATCATCATCAGTAGCTTACTTGTACCTCGGAATCTTCCTCAGTGAGTCCAATAACTCGCAATATTCCGTCTCTTCTGTACATTCTTGAAACTTGTTCCCACAATGGCCAAGCAACAAGAATTATAGGCTTAACCTCATACCAAGATTCGGAATCATCGTACTGTGTGCATTAGATCAATTTAGTCAAATTTCATGATTTATGTGCTATGGCAAAAAGCAAACTTTTGCAGATGTCAAGTTTTACAGAAACTCGAGTTACTGGGAGTCAAATTTTCTGGACTCTTCTGTACAAGAATGCGTTGCTTTACTTTTAGAATGAGTTTAAATGATAACATTCTCCACAAATTACCCTTGACTCCATTTATCACGTTCGTTACACAGTGGAAATAAACAAGTTTATTGTCAAAGTGTGTACTGGACAAATGCATATTACAGAGTAATATAAGATAAGAACTGCCGTTACGAAAGACCATTGCATGAGTCGAGATGTACAAAGTTCGACGCTGATTCTTCCGTTCAAGAGACATTTCGGTTTTTATGTCAGAAAGCGTGCTCTTAAAAGTAAAGCAGCCGGGCTTAGTGGCTCAGACGGCTGAGGCGCTGGACTTCTTACCCCAACCTTGGCAGGTTCGATCCTGGCTCAGTCTGGTGGTATTTGAAGGTGCTCAGATACGTCAGCCTCGTGTCGGTAGATTTACTGGCACGTACAAGAACTTCTGCGGGACTAAATTCCGGTACTTTGGTGTCTCCAAAAATTGTAAAAGTAGTTAGTGGGAATAAAGCCAATACTAAAGGAAAAAATGTAAAGCAAAGCCAATCCAATAGTCCATGAAGGTCCTTGGAGTGGAAAGTAAACTTTTCCACTGTCCGTAACCTCGACTCTAAGTGGGACCTCTACACGCGGCTACTTTTTCTCCCAGGAATTAACCTGGTGTTCATTGTTGGCGTATGTTAAGTGAACCTCAAGGCCGTGTGTCTCTCCAGAAATGGAAAACTCGTTTGTTTTTCGACTTGCTGACGGGAAGTCGAATCCACGTTCTTCCGGGTGAACCGAGCACTCCTTTACTGCCTCGGCGAGGCGTCATCTAGTGTTCTCTTATTTGTCTATAATTTGAACGTTCATATACCTTGTTGAGCAGCTGCTGTTAAAGAGGTTACGTATTAGCTTTCTACTCGATTAACTCAAATTTCAATTTCAGTTCTTACACTAAATACACTGGTTTGAGGATCTGAAGTCGTACAGTACGTCCTTCAGGAGCAACACTGAGATGTGAAGTGGCTTAATACCTCACTCTCAGCCATATTAGAAGCAGTATATTTCTGAGGATTCCCTCTTCAACTTCGAACGAATATCAGCCCTGTACCTAACGTATAGACCAACTCTACCTTAATGTAACTACAAATACACACACTAGCAATGAAACCATAGTCACACAAACTTCGGACAAGTTTTCCTGGCGCTGTCTTGTTATTGGTTTTACGTCGCACCGACACAGATAAGTCTTATGGCGACGATGGGATAGGAAAGGGCTAGGAGTGGGAAGGAACAAGGCCAACTAGTGCGGCCTTGGAAGGAAGCGGCCGTGGCCTTAATTAAGGTACAGCCCCCCCCCCCCTCCCAGCATTTGCCTGATGTGAAAATGGAAAACCACTGAAAACCATCTTCAGGGCTGCCGACATTGGGGCTCGAACCCACTATCTCCCGGATGCAAGCTCACAGCTGCGCGCCCCTAACCGCACGGCCAGCTCACCCGTTGTCTTTAGTAGGAAGTGGGTACTGGGGAGGGAGATGAGTGACGCTTCGGCGTTAGTTTTTACCGTCCTGCCGACAAAAGATCTAAAGTAGCCAATCGAACTCGATCCGAACAAAACTTCATAAATGTATATTCACTTTATACATACAAATGAAGAGAGAAAAACTTTCAGAAGTACCATATGTCGCATAAGGTGAATTAATTATGAAGAAACTTCTGCAGCATAACATAATGGCATAATGAATCCTATGTTTACATTTGTGCCAACATGACAATCTCATACTTCACTTTTCAATAACCCTTTTAAAATTAAAAAAATATGCTGTATAGGCCTACACCTTTTTTAAAAATCTAAGATGTTGAAACGATTTTTATTTGCTGGCAATTATTAGTCACTTTGATTGTCTAATTAATCATCTCAGAAAGGTCCGGCTCCATGGCTAAGTGGTTTGCGTACTGGCCTTTGGTCACAGTGGTCCTGGGTTCATCATAATTGATTAATTCCCCTGGCACGGGGACCGGGTGTATATGCCGTCTTCATCATCATTTCATCGTCATCACGTCGCGCAGGTCGCCTACGGATGTCAAATCAAAAGACCTGCACCAGGCCTCTCCGGAGGCCACACGCCATTAATTAAAATTAATCTTAAAAAAACTACTGAAAATAACCTATTATCATCAGAACACAAGGCACTAGTAGGCCTACGTCAATCATGACAAGACTGAAAGCTTTGCACTAAAACCACGAGATGTCGGAGCGGTCAAAGCGCATCCTACACTTTCATTGTTGCTAACTGCGCATAGAAGTTGACCGAAACCTACCGAGTGAAGACTAAGGAGCCGAGCGCCCAAGAAAACAAATGCATTTAGTACGTGCACGTGCTGTTGACCACTCTATCGTAACATCACCACATAACCACCATACTTTGGCTAAAAAGCCTGGTCCTAGTTGGTGAGGCAGTGTTGGGGCATTGAGTCTTGCCACGTTTGGACAACATTTATGAAGTTGACTTGACTTGACCTCATTCCTCTCGTCTCCACTGGAACATAGGGCATCCGTGAAACGTCTCCATTGTGGTCGTCGACTTGCCAGTGCTTTATCTTCCTTCCAAGTCTTCCCTACTTCAAGGGCCTCCTCCTCTACAGTCCTCCTCAAGGTCCTCCTAGGACGATCCCTCCTCTGTGCACCTTGCGGATTCCATTCCAGTGCTGAGCGTTCTATAGATCCCGCTGACTTTCTCAAAGTATGACCTATCCATTTCCATTTTCTCCTCTGATTTCCACTGTGACTGGAACTTGGTTTGTTGATCCCCATAGCTTGCCAATGGATATAATTTCAGGCCATCTGATGTTTATGGTGCGTCGTAGGCAACGGTTTATAATTGTCTGCAAGACATTAATGATAGTCCGTGTAACCTTCCAAGTTTCACAAGCACATAGAAGGACTGACTAATATTTGTATTGAATTCTTTTTATTTTCGTTTTCCTTGAAATGTTGTTATTCTTCCACACTGCATACAACTGCATAAAGGCTCCATTTGCTTTCCTTATTCTGGCTCTCACATGCTTTTCCGCCCCCTCCTTCTCTTGTCACTGCACTTCCCAAGTAGGTAAATGTTTTAACTTCTTCTCTGCCACAAACAATCTTTCATCAATGTTTAGCATTTACTCTCATTTCCTTGGTCTTAACAACATTTATATTGAGTTCTGCAGCCTCTGCTTCCTTCCGTAATCCTTCTAACTTGTGCTTCACATCACGAATTCTTCAAGACGAAAGACAAATATCATCTGCAAATTCTAAATCTTCCAGTCTTTCCCCCATTCCCCATTGTATTCCTCCTTTCCTTCTATCCAACATTTTTCTCATGACATTATCGAGCACCACTAAAAAGATTGTTGGTGAAAGAATGCATCCCTGGCGAACTCCACTTATGATATTCACATAAACTGTGGGCTTTCCTTCATGTACTATTTTGCATCTGTACCTTTCATACATTTCCTTCATCAGATTCAAGATCTTATGCTGTACTCCATGTTTCACCAAGTTTTCCACATTACAGTCCCATTTTCTGAATCAAATGCTCTTTTGAAGTCTATGAAGGTCAAGTACATTGTGGCCTGCTATTCATTGCTTTGCTCTAGAATTATATTCTTAGCGTATTTATTAGATCAACACAGCTTCGCTGTCTACGGAAACCAGCTTGTTTTTTTCGAAGACGCTGCTCAATTCAGACCTTTACTCTGTTTAGAATTATTCTAGAGACATTTTTACTGGGTATGCTCAGTAGTGTTATTCCTCTCCAGTTCTTACACAATGTGGTGTCAACTTTTTTGGGGAAGTTTCACAACCAGACCCTCTTTCCAATCCGATGGAATTCTCTCTTCTTGCCATATTTTTCCCCAATAATGGTAGAAGCAAATTAATGGTGGCCTCTTCATCCACTTTTAGTATTTCTGGATCTATATTATTTATCTATACCTGCTGCTTTACCAATTGTTTCAATGCTAACCTAACCTCATGCGTTGGTGGGAGATTTAGCTAAGTCTTCATTTACTTCTTGCATTTCGTGCTCATTACAGTTGTTCCGGTCTAGCTATGGCTAGACCACCTAGTTACTCGCTACCACTTTAGGACAGATAGCGGCACCCTTCAGTGTGTATTTATTTTGAAGGCCCTCATCCGGAAGTGGTGTGGATGGAGGGAGATGAGAGACTGTTATGCTTGGGTGCCTCGTGCGAGAGGAGACGGGAACATGTGACTGACTGTTATCGAGGGCATCTGCCCATCAGTATGCAGTATTATGTATTATAATGTGTTATATAAGTGTCGTAAGTGTAATAAATGTTGTTATTTAATCAAGTGAGTGATTTACGTTCAAAACAACAATCATCTTTGGTTAATTTAAAAAAAATGAAGTTGAAGTGCAAAATATTTGTATAAGTGCAGTAGATTTACTAGGACATTAAGAAACCTCTTTCAGCTCTGGCACTCTTGAGTTCTTTATAAAAGACTACTACTACTACTACTACTACTACTACTACTACTGGGGCTACCGAATTGCAAACCTTCTGGAGTGGTGCCACGTACGCGACCTCCCTACCAGTTTTGACACTCCGATTGTGCTACTGTCTAGCAATCAAAGTGGTATTATAATGGACGGTCCCTATGAGGAGTTAAATTAATTTTGTCGAGTGACACTGAGTAAGCAACGAGAGATCTTAAACATGCCAATAACAATGACATTTACCCGCAGATTTGTTACCACCCTTAAAAATGGACTACCTCAGCCGGGATCGAAACCGTGGACTTGGGATCATTAGTCGTGACCATTACGTCTGATCCACGGAAGCAGCTAAGATGACGTAAAACGTATATCATTATCTGTTCTCTCATGGGATGGATTAACATTCTGTTTCCAAAATAGTGGGTTCAGTTCGGAATATGGTCATTGGCGTGTGTGTAAATGTAACTCTGTGTCGTTGGCTTCTAGCACTTTCGAGAACTCTTTCCGGACAAGATTCACACACCTCGTTGTCTCAATAAATTTATAGTTACTGAAGGGACTTTGAACAAATAACGTTATTATAGCCAATCAATCAATCAATACTGATCTGCATTTAGGGCAGTCGCCCAGGTGGCAGATTCCCTATCTGTTGTTTTCCTAGCCTTTTCCTAAATGATTTCAAAGAAATTGGAAATTTATTGAACGTCTCCCGTGGTAAGTTATTCCAATCCCTAACTCCCCTTCCTATAAATGAATATTTGCCCCAATTTTTCCTCTTGAATTCCAACTTTATCTTCATATTGTGATCTTTCCTACTTTTATAGACGCCATTCAAACTTATTCGTCTACTAATGTCATTCCACGCCACCTCTCCGCTGACAGCTCGGAACATACCACTTAGTCGAGCAGCTCTTCTTCTTTCTCTCAAGTCTCCCCAGCCCAAACTTTGCAACAATTTTGTAACGCTACTCTTTTGTCGGAAATCGCCCAGAACAAATCGCGCTGCTTTTCTTTGTATTTTTTCCAGTTCTTGAATCAGGTAATCCTGGTGAGGGTCCCATACACTGGAACCATACTCTAGTTGGGGTCTTACCAGAGACTTATATGCCCTCTCCTTTACATCCTTACTACAACCCCTAAACACCCTCATAACCATGTGTAGAGATCTGTACCCTTTATTTACAATCCCATTTATGTGATTACCGCAATGAAGATCTTTCCTTATATTAACACCTAGATACTTACAATGATCCCGTTTGGATCGACGAAACATTATTTTTGTACCTATCAAAAGGTCGTTTAAAAAGCTTTCAGCGACCTCATAGAATCAAGTCATTGCGTACTAATATTCCAACAAGCACACGTTGATGTCTGGGAAAACATAATTAAACGATCGAGTGTTTATCACGAGCACGTGCTGCAGGCTGACTTTCTAGACGCTAGCGCATGTAACAGTGACGTCAGCGTTGACTGCTCTTAACCACAGAGTGGCCACGGACTGCAGTCATAATAAACACACTTTATTAGACCCGACCGACACGTGAGTCTTCAGACATGAAGCAACCTGGCGCCGGCCATCACTACTCTGAGTGGATATTCAATAGCCATGCGTGTGTCTTGAGATGTATACAGAAACAACCATCCAGTAAAGAAAATACAGCTTCCAAAGGTTTCAAGAAGTAACCAACAACAAGTTTTCCATAAACGCCAATCGTGACCCACTGCTACACAAGCCATACAAAAATGTTAAATATTACTTAGAGCTTACGTATATTTGCCTACGCATGACACTTGGCTATCCAGATTGATGTACGTAGTACTTTGGTGGTACACTGCTTTGTTAATTATTACTGCGCTTTATTATTACATACAGTATGCATATCATGTTGACACTATCACAACACTCTATTACACAATTTCACGACACTGGATATACGCTCCTTCAACGTATTTCCACCACAACACTCAATAGTCTATACCAGGAAGATGGAAGAGAGAGTTGTGAGCTGGGTTGGCGGTTGCAGAGTAGGCTTCCGCCTACTAGTGGCCATAGCTAGATCTGCACTCCGACCGACCAACCGAGCAGCACGACTCTACCTTAGCTCTGCGCCACTGTATTCGGGAGACAGAGAGGGGCAGGTCGTTACTGTCAGCTGTCCTGAAAATGTATTTCCGTGGTTTTCCATTCTCCTACACTAAGACAAATGCTAGAAACTGTCCCAAACCAATAGCATTAAGCACTAGCAGACGCTGGAGTGTCGGAAGTTTGCCTTGATATGGCGTTCTGTGACGTGCCAGTAAATCTACTCTGTGGTTGTCTCGTATTTAAGTACAGTGTGTACTCTTGAATGCTAACGAACAATGCCGAAATTCGAGCCCATAGCCCTGAATACAGGAGCTAATAAAATTATACAATACACTATAATTTCGGCATAACACCGTTATCGGAAGATATGCGGTACTTTACCCCTGCGTTATTACTGAACAGCGGTTTGTGGGTAAATTACTTGTAAAGTGAAAATAGCGTGGCAGAGGGTCAAATAAAGTGATTAAAACTTAATGCAGTTATATTCAAGTATAGTGAAACTCTAAATAAAGAAAATGGATCGCTCAGTGGTGACGTCCAATGCGTAATGATCATGATTATTAAGAGTGAATAGCAATTACCTTACAGCAGTTTTTATGGTAAACAAGTTACCATGTAGGTGCGCTAACGGTGTTGAACTGGCAAGGACTGTAAAAGTAGCGACCATTAAGGTACCAAATAGCCCCGACATTTGCCTTGTAGGAAAACGGGAAACCACGGAAACCTATCTTCAGGGCTGCGACAATGAGGTTAGAACCCACCATCTCCCGAATACAAATCTACAGCTTCACGACTCACAGTGAGGATCCAGCTCACTCGTTACCTGATGACCTAAGATGTCCGAGGCTTCTAAAATCATAATCAGCAATGGCAGTAGCAAAATAACGATTGGTTTTGGTTCCCAAACTGTTCCAGTTTACATGTCATTAAGACTACGTCTATAAACCCTACGTCTATAAACCCACGTGGTTGCTTTCAGTTATAGCTTTTTGTGGTTATCATAAAGGCTAGTGTAAACATCATAAACGCCTGTAATGAGCTTTTGTTGATATCCATTCGTGCTTGGTTGTAATCCATTGAAGTAAGCTACGCCCGAGGGCTTTGTGTGGTCCGAACATGGCTGGCACTAAACTAACTTGGTTCTCATGAAGCCAAGCAATTTCCTCAACAGAAGCTGCTATTTTCCATATCATTGGTTCCAGCTGACATGCATTCCTCGAGTACGGCATTAAACCACACGGAGTTTAGAATTGTCCGGGGAATTGATCGGAGTTGGTCTAAATCACACAAGGCTATTTCCCAGCGTCACTGGCGCGATGGTGAAGCCGGAATAGTACATTAATCTAACGACAGCTGTCCGTTTGCCTTCCGCCTCACACAGCAGACTATAGTTAGCCACCTAAAATGTTACTAATAATAAACTACAGAGCTGGATAGCTGTAGTCGCTTAAGTGCGATCAGTATTCGGGAGATAGTGGGTTCGAGTCCCACTGTCGGCAGCCCTGAAGATGATTTTCCGTGGTTTCCCATTTTAACACCAGGAAAATGCTGGGGCTGTGCCTTAAATAAGGCCACGGCCGCTTCCTTCCCACTTCTAGCCCTTTCCTGTCCCATCGTCGCCATAAGACCCAACTGCGTCGGTGCGACGTGAAGCAAACTAAGACTAAACTAAGGCAATATAATTAAAAACAAGTTTATCAGTAAGGCCCTTCGCGCCGTGAAATATCCTTTCCAAGGTAATTTGAAAACATGGAAGCGAACCAAAACATTTGCATGTCTCCGCAAATGGATTCCTTCAATGTCCAATTAAAAATGTATTCACCTGTTAATCGTTTTAGGGGCTGCCTGGCCGAGGCGGTAAAGGCGTGCTCTGTTCGCCCGGAAGGGCGTGGGTTCGAATCCCCTTCAGGAGGAGGTCGCAAAATTTAAGAAATTAGATTTCCACTTCCGGAGGTGCACATTACCTTGAGGTCCACTACCAGGTTAATTCCTGGGGGCAAAGGCGGCCGGGCGTAGAGCTAACCACTCTACTCCATCAAGTGCCGAGGTTACGGATAGTGGAAGCCTTTACCTTCCACCCCTCCAAGGGCCTTCATGGCCTGTACGGAGATGACTTGACTTTTTTCATCGTTTTGTGGGTTAGCTTGAGGGCGTTCTGTACATGTCTGATCTAGCAGTTGACTAAGGAGTGCTGGTGATGGTAGAGGCATTTGTGGTGGCCCATGTAGGCTACCTCTATATCAGATTTTTATGTAGTAAGAGTGTAAGTTCGAACAATTAAGGCAAGTTATAACTTGTGATTAGAGACTCACAGTGAGAAATGTTGGTCTGTGTTGACCATTCTTTAAACATCAACCTTCACGTTTGTTGCTCTTACTCATCTGCGAATTAAACAATGTAGTGAGGTGGACAGCAGACAATGGTATGAATGTAAATGGGATGAAAAGTCAAAGCTGTAAGTTACACAAAGAGGAAAAGTCCTCTCAATTTTAATTATTGTGTTGATGGGGGTCATAGTACCTCATGGGGAACAATGAAGTACTTGGCTGTTATTATAAGGAGTGATCTTCATTGGGGTGATCATATTAACGAGGTAATTAAGAAAGCTTACAGATCTCTTCAAATGGTTATGAGAGTATTTAGGGGCTGTGGTAAGGATATAAAGGAGAGGGCGTATAAGTCTCTGGTAAGACCGCAGTTGAGAGTATGGCTTCAGTGTTTGGAACTCTCACTAGGACTACTTGATACGAGAACTGGAAAAGATTGAAAGGAAAGGAGCACGATTTGTTCCGGGTGATTTCCGACAAAGGAGTAGCGTTTCTAAAATGTTGCAAATTTTGGGCCGGGAAGACTTGGGAGTATGGAGACGAGATGCTCGACTATGCGGTATGTTTCGAGGTGTCAGTGTGAATTGGCGTGGAATGACACATGCCTAAGAAGAAGAATAAGTTTGAGTGGAGCTTTTGAAAGCAGGAAAGATCATAATATGAAGATGAACTTGTAATTCAAGGGGAAAGATTGGAGCAAATATTCATTTAGGACGAGGAGTAAGGGTTTGCAATAAATTATCAAGGGAAATGTTCGATAAATGTATAAGTTCGTTGAAAACATTTAAGGAAAAGCTAGGTAAACAATTATAAATAAATGTGAACATAAGGTAAACAGGTAAACTGATAGGAAATGTGCCATCTGGGCGACCGACCTAAATGCAGATGATTGATTGATTGATTGATTGATTGATTGATTGATTGATTGATTGATTGATTGATTGATTGATTGATTGATTGATTGATTGATTGATTGATTGATTGATTGATTGATTGATCTGTTGTGTGCAGAGCCTCATGCTATCATTTTATTCTCTTCATACGAACAGAAACATTTTGAGATAATCAATTCCCTACCTCATCTGGCGTGTGTTATTGAGGTTCCATTCATCCTTCGGCTAACTAGGATCCAGTACATGGAGAGTCCGGCTTCATAACTACTGGTTAGCATGTTAACCTTTGGTTCAAGAGATCCTGGGTTCGGTTCACGGCCGGGTCAGATATTTAATAGCCATTGGTTATTTCCTCTCGATCAGGGACTGGGGGTGTTTGTGCCGTCTTCAACATTACATTTGCATCCTAGGTAGGTTCCATCATCATAGACGCGCAGGTTGCCCACTGGCGTCAGATCGAAAGGTGTGCAACATGCCTCTTTGGGGGCCACATTATTATTATTATTATTATTATTATTATTATTATTATTATTATTATTATTATTATTATTATTATTATTATACATACATACATACATTATCATTATAGACTGTTATGCCTTTCAGCGTTCAGTCTGCAAGCCTCTTGAGAATTTACTGAATGTCGCCACAATCCTCGATTTGCAACTAGTGTTGTGGCCTCATTTAGTTCTATATCTCTTATCTTTAAATCGTTAGAAACCGAGTCTAACCATCGTCGTCTTGGTCTCCCTCTACTTCTCTTACCCTCCATAACAGAGTCCATTATTCTCCTAGGTAACCTATCCTCCATTCGTCTCACATGACCCCACCACCGAAGCCTGTTTATGCGTACAGCTTCATCCATCGAGTTCATTCCTAAATTAGCCTTTATCTCCTCATTTCGAGTACCCTCCTGCCATTGTTCCCACCTGTTTGTACCAGCAATCATTCTTGCTACTTTCATGTCTGTTACTTCTAACTTATGAATAAGATATCCTAAGTCCACTCAGCTTTCGCTCCCGTAAAGCAAAGTTGGTCTGAAAACAGACCGATGTAAATTATTATTATTATTATTATTATTATTATTATTATTATTATTATTATTATTATTATTATTATTATTATTATTATTATTATTATAGTACACGGAGATAGGTTTCTTGTGACGAGAACGGGAGGCATTATAATAGAGGCCTATAATAGAAACCCTCCCGACATTTGCCTTCAGATAAGACATCGGGGCTGTGATAAACGTCGTGTAGTCTCATTCAAACGCATTTATAAGAGATCGGTCTCGCCCCAAGTTCCTGCTCGAACATTCTGGTCAATGAGTGTGTGAAAACCCAAAGTCGAAGAGTCGCTTGACTCCTCGGGGCAAATGAGTCTAGCGAACCCATGCCGTGTGATCACAATGAGCGGAAACGAGTCGTGCAAAATCGAGCAGCTCGAAAACTTGGACATTCAAGTGCAGCCTTCTTCTTTGTACCATACTGCGTATAATACTCGTAACGCACACACGTGGAGCAGAAACAAGACCACAACTCACATTTTGATAGCCCACTGTGTGACTGAACAACTGAGTAGACTGAGCTTACATTGACGCGCACAGCTCACTGCTCAAATATCGGCTACTTTGATTGACCAGTAACGAGCCTGGTTCGAATCTGTCCTGACTCATTCATTGACTGTACAGGGTCTCTCGTACAAACCCACGGTGGTTGTACTCTGCGCTACAGCAGCTGCAGTATGGGAGGCGCGCGCATAGTTCTTGACCTTGCAAGTAGCCTAGACATGTTCGACCTGGCAAGCATGAGTCGCCAGTCTGACAGTTATCATTGCAATGCCGTATTTTCGTACCATGTAAAAGGTCTGGTTACATCTTAATAGCCGTGTGACCAGTAATAACTCTCACTACTGGTGTGTAGAAAATCCTAGTGGTGTTTATGAAGTCTCTCATTATGATAGGAAGATTGGTGTTTGGTGTGTTGTTAGTACAAGACGAATAATTGGGCCT